>NW_020798713.1:429125-741358 GCF_003344945.1 Aspergillus welwitschiae
AAAAAAAAAAAAAAAAAGACGGGAGGAAGAGAGGGGGAGGTGACGGGAGCCGAAAAAAAAAGAAATCCACTTGCATCATCCGTGAATCGAACACGGGCCTCATCGATGGCAACGATGAATTCTACCACTAGACCAATGATGCTAGTTGTTATATTAGGCTCATCTTTTATGTTAAAACAATTAAAAGTAATTAGCTTCCCGCCTTGCCTCCGTCGGACAAAACGCGAGCGCGAACCTGAAGTGTACACAACAACGCGTACAACATTCAACCCAGTCCCTAACTCGGCCAGACTGTCTATCAATCCTCAGTGATTATTATGAGGGGTAGGTAACTCCACCCCATACCCTGTACTTGCAACTGATCTCAATGTAATCCAAAGACACCGTAAATAATCCGGGAGATGCTTTCCGCGCCCCTTCCGAGAACACCCCTTCCAGCAGATGATGATTTCAGTCACCTCTTCACCACCGAACCCAAATGGACCAGAGGGATCAGAGAAACAGAATTTGCGGTTATATTTTTCGATGGCTTGAATCAGGGTTCCCGCCTTCGCCGCATCTTGTCCGCGAAGCTGGAAATGTTGTACACAAACGGAAATGCGAACGTTTATATTCGTATTTTAGGCCCCTTGCGCAGAATTGTGGTCGCCGATTTCTAGAGCTCCATCCTCATTTGATGGCAACTTGGACCTCTCATTCTGAAATTCTTAAGGGAACCAAGCAGCCCCAGCCTGATCAAGTCTCTAGCTTTCTTGATCTGTTCGAAAAGACCAGAAACCAGTATGAGATCCACCCCGACGATATCTGGAATGCTGATGAGAAGGGATTCATGCTTGAGAATCGGACCGGCGCCCAGAAGTTCATCCTTTCGCAAAAGTGTATTCAATATAAAGGCCGTAAATTGCTTGCGCCGACCGAAGACTGGGTCTCCACGATTGAGTGTTGCAATACGACGGCCAGGTACTTCCTCCTTATGTCATCCTCAAAGGGGATGGGGTCAAATCTTATCGGCGCTTGATCCCTGACAAGGAAACATTATGAGATATCAAGAGAAAGGCATCGTCGATGAGAAAAATCAAATGAAGTGGTTGACTAGAGTATTCATACCACAAACAGCCGTGTCTCGAAAGACTCTATCTGAACGTGGTGTATCATCGGATCGATACACGCGTTTGCTCCTGCTAGATGGACACTCTTCTCCTATCTCATTCGAGTTTGTCCTCACCTGCTGGGAAACTGATATCATACAACTCTGCATCCCTCCATGCACCTCGCATCTCCTTGATCCACTAGATGTCGGGGTGCTCCCGGATTTCACCAAGATCTACACCGGTGAAATGCGGAATAACTTACATCCCCACCAGCTCAGGATTAGCAGGGAAGTATTCTTCCTGCTGTGGTGGCGTTCTCGGGAGGAGGCCATGTACCCGGAGAACGCCATCATGGGCTGGCGAAAATCAGGAACGTGGCCTGTCAGCAAGGGTGTCGTGTACAAACGGGCGGGCTTCGATCTTCCGGAAGCCAGGGATGTGCTTGATCCTACGGAATTGAAAGCTCCCACCAATAAAGAGGAGTTCTATACCCTGCTGGATCAGATGCTTTCCAGCCCGCCGGAAACCTCGACCCAGCTACGCGAATTTTTGATGGATTGCTTTTATCAGAAAAGTCGCAGTATTGACTTACTCCAAGAGAATTTAAGCAATCACTACGATGTACAAGTAGTCATCGAGCGTGACCTCCCTGAAACAGACGCAGAGGTTACGAAGCGACGCGCCGAAGATGATCCAGCTGCACGTACAGCATCCGGCGAAAGGTCATTGTTCAAACGTCAGAACATGAACTCAACTCCTAATCCTGAGCCGATTCAATTAAGCAGTCAGCCGATACAACCTCCCAATGCATCGCTCAATGCAGGGCTCCAGCCAGAATGGCACTCTAGCAGGAACTCATATGGCTGCATTGGAAGTGTTTTACCTCACGCAGGGCCAAGCATTTATCCGACAGGACCGTTCTCTGGTACCTCGCAGTATCCTGGCAATCTATGGCAATACGAAAGCTAGATCTTCTACCAGCACACAAACTCCAACACACCCAAGGGCAGTCTCAGCACGACGATTGAACCACTGACCCCTCTTTCTGTACATAATGAGCCAAGTTTCACAAAGCAAAGGATAGTCACAACCGTGGAAGCTATGAGCAAGATCTCAAGGAACAAAAAGCACAAAAACGAAAATAATACATACAACAGAAGGCATTCGCTGGTGGTCACCCACCCAACTAGGGTGGCTGCTGCCCCGGCGGAGCTAGACGGCGAAGCCGCTTTATCGTCGCGCGATCAGGGTGAGTAGGGTGAGTGCGCAATAGACAGGGTGAGTGACTCACCCTTCAATCCACGAACCGGCAGACCATGAGCAGTGATTGGCTATGTGACTCAGAGCGTTTCACGAAGCTCCTCCACCTGCGAGACATCCTCCACAAAGGTAGCGCCATACTCTCTCATAATCTGGATCCTCTCCTCCATATTCATCGCGAAACTGATTCTCATAAAGTCCCTTGGCATTTCCTTGGCATTCGCAAACCTCAACACCCACACGCCTACACCATCCGCCGGCCACCCAAACACCAGCACTCTCTTTTCTTCCTCCGTCATCTTTCTCACCCCTAGAACCGCCTCAAGCTCATCCTCCCTACTCAGCCACCACGTCGCCCCAGTCCGGCGCAAGAGCTTACAGAACCTGTCCTCCTCATCGACACTGGATGCGCGCTGCACGGCCTGAAAGCGCGGGAGCGAGAGGAAAAGCAGGTCAACCAGGTTAGCGCTTTTAATGAGGACGCCACCAGTGGAGGGGTACCCATAGACAAGGCATCCTCCGGGGCTGAAGACGGTCCGTTCCATTGTCGAGAGAGGAGGGTTCACGGGGCACGAGCCGGCGTCGTCCTGCTCCACGCCTTCGAGTGCTGGGAGTCGTCGGCCCACGATCGGGAGGCGGTCCACGTTGATGGGGAGGACGCGGCCGATGGTTTGGGCGCAGAGGAAGGAGAGGAAGCTGGACATGTTGCTCGACTGAATCTGGGTTTGATAAGGTCAGCGGGGTGAAAGAGAATTGGCAGGGAAGACGCAGTGAGGGGAGGGGGGAGATCACGTGGCGCAGGCCTGAACAGGCAGCGACATTTATAGAGCTGTTGTGCAACATTGATCAAGCCGGTGCATGCCTGGGTTGCGGCAGCGTATATGTCATCTTTATGCTTAGCTGTGAGTGGGATATAAACAACAACAGACTTTGGAGTTATCAAAGAGTCGATCTGGATTGCATCATCGATAACGACAGTTGTAATGCCCTCGTGAGCAAGCTGCGTCTGATACGCAGATAGGATTTCACTCTCCTTGTCCGTGAGCACGAACACCACGTGCGCAATGCTCAGCGGCTCTTTAGACAGTGCGGCGGGCGACCAATTAATTCTATGAATCAACTCGTCGGTAGCCATGGCCAGTTATTCTATCGCTATGGTGGCTCTCAAACAACAAAAACGAAGATAGTAAATATGTTCAAGGCACACTAAATCAAAGAGTAGTCTCTAATATGGTTATGTAATGAACCAAATTTGGAGAGTCTTTGAATTTACTAACATGGCATAGGGCAATGTTCGAAGGAACTGATAGTAGGATTGCGGCTCGAGTCTTTATCTGATGCATTGATGCCCCCTACCCAGAACGGCCCTACAGTTAAAATGCGGCGGCGACAGGTTTTGGCCTGCATGAATGCACTAAACGGCTATGCTCAACATACCAGAGCCATAAGACGCCATTTTCTGCTGCAGAAAAGCATCCTTGATAGGTCTATTCTGACGTGAGTCAGTTGATACCAGTCAAGGAACTCCTGCCGGGAACCTGACTCGGGTACTCTTTGAGTTTGGTCCTAAAGTTAATGAGAGTGCTCACATGCTTTGCAGCTTTCCTCTTAGCCAATGGCCGACGGAACATCTATGAGGTACTAAGGAGGACCAGGGACGATCTACTTTCAGTTGTGCAACCCCAAATTGACTTCGAGGTTAACGTACTGATTGGGAAAGGCCTCGGCATCTATATGCTTCAGCCACGCCACTGATCTGCAAGCATATCAGCCGTGAAAGGGCCGGATTGTCTCATTAGATGCAGAGAAGGAATGCTATCAGCCCAAACTGCCGGTCCCTAATATTCTTGTGACACTGCTGGAAGCCTTAAAGCTCATGGATCCAATCTGAAAGTAAGATAATACAGCGGATCACGTGAGAACCAAAACATACGTATCACAATGCAGCGCGATTTGTGTGATACTCATAGGTTCGAGATCTGGGGAACTGTTTGTGTAAGGATCCCCTTACATTGTGTTGCAAATACGGAAGTTCTAAGAATGAAAACTAAAAAAGTAATACGTGTCACTGCAGGAAGATCTGGAGGCCAAGGGCCCAAAACGGGTTCAGGGAGCCCGAAAGGCTTAAGTTGCAAATTATAGTACGGCTCTCACGATATGTACTAGACAATCCGACCGTATTTTCAACGGATATTGGATTTGTACATTTCAGCTTGCGCTAACATGCAGAGAATTCACCGGTTTACTTTTTATGATTAATATACTGTCTCGCCCTTCACCCGGCTTCCACAGTATAGCTCTTAGCACGGTTGGGGATATCTCATCATTGTTGTAACACAACACAGGTTCATTCCCAAGTCGTGTAACATGGATATTTCTTCCACCATTTCCCCTTGCTTTTACTTCCTTCACAACAGCAGAGTAAGCTTGCGAACAAAACCTCCTCCGCGATGAATAGATAAGAATTTTCCGGTAGCCAGTTAACTGTCAGAAGCCTTTCACTCAATAGATGAGGTTCGTCAGATGTGTCATCAGAGTAGAAGTGGATACAGGATCAGGCCCCCGAATCCACAGTCATCTCAAATCTAATCGTCTGTCAAGTACTGACCAAAATATCATGCAATCAGTGCGAGCTGCTATATGCAGGTGCTCCCATATAGGGCTGTACTATCTAGCCGGTGAGGATATGCACGGGTGAGACCGGACCACCTTCTCGACTGGCTAGCATATGACTCCATCTCGTACATCTAGATAGCCTGGCCCTGTATCAAGTACAAATGCACTTGTCTGAATGTCACGAGGGAAATTTTCTGTATGCAGTTCTTCTATAGGTCCCCTCATCGCAGGTTCGGGTGGCTGTCGTGGGCATGTGCTTGGACTGCTAGGGGTGGAAGACTCCAGAACGAAACGCCGTCCCAGATGACGTAACTCTCACTTTTGATCAGTCTCCCCAAAACATGTAAGCCGAGGCTGGTTTCCAGGGGCTGAATGTCACGGAAAGTGTGATAATGTTGCTGACGTATGATGTTTCCTGAAGACCCAGCTGCCGTGGGTCCTGGCTAGAGTGAAATGGGAATTGAGAGCAGTAATAGGGATGGCTGATGTATAGATGATATTTCCCTTGGAGCAGGTATGAAGACAATGAAAGTGTGCATACATAGCGGTCCTACGGAGGGACTTATAGCTACTCCATAGGGTCTACTGTGGTACTTAGGGATAGGGTAAGTTCGGACTACAGTCGGGCAATCCGGCCGGCGGAAAAGGGTTCCGAGCAGCAGTCACGAGATTGCGGTTTCGGCCCCGCTGCCTGAGGCGGCTCGGCAAACAGGCCAAACAATCCCCGAATCCCCAACATCTTCAGCTTCACAAATAGTTCTTCCTCAGCTCTTCTCCTGCCGCTGCCTCTTGACTTTCATCCCCTTCCTTCTTCATCATTCTTCCTTGCTCATTCTCATGTGCTTTGACTAACACCACTGTCCTTGGCCTCCGACTGTCTCCCCAGTCGATCTGCCGTCCACACCGCATCAATTCCCCGCTCCTGTCCGCCTCCGAATGACCATGTGCAGACAATGAGTTTCTTTGCTCAATTTACCAATCTACCCGCCATCGCCACCGGAAAGGCCCTTCTTCTGCTTGACTTCCAGAATGACTTTGTACGGCCGAATGGCGCGTTGCCCGTCTCCAACACCGCCGATTTTCTCGATCTCTTGCCCCAGCTCGCGACCGCCTTCCGGCGCAATGGCGAGGTCGTCTGGGTGCGTTCTCACTACCAAGAAAGACAGCCCTTGATCAGCCCGACAGATGCGCAGGACCTCATCGTGCTCGGTCGCATGGACCGAGTGACCAGAACCCAGACTCTCGACGGAGATGCATTCGATCCCTCTGATCCCTCCGCTACCGATCGTGCCGGACCCGTTGACGAAGAAGCCTTCCTCTCCGCTGACTCTCCACGATGCTGTATCCCCCAATCGACTGGCGTGCAATTTCCGGCTCCAATCCTAGCTGCGATCGACAATGAGTCCGATATGTTGGTGGACAAGTTTGAATACTCCGCTCTGCAGGATCAAGGCCTGATTCTTTACTTCCGCACGAGGTTTATCACCCAATTATACCTCTGTGGGTCGCTGTCCAACACCTCTGTTTACGCCACAGCCCTGGATGCCGTGCGACATGGTTTCACGGTCACACTCATCGAAGACTGTCTCGGGTTTCGCAGTTTTACGCGCCATGAGGAAGCCATGCGCCGTATGGCCGACATCTTCGGGGCCAATGGCATCACCACTCAGGAGCTATTTCAAGAGTTGGACTGGGAGGAGACGGAAGAGATTGCACGCAAAGGAAGCCCGCGCCCCTTGCAGTCACCGACTCCCGCTGGTATTGAGGGTGTTTTGGATGAACTAGAGGTAAGGCCGAGCGCCTCCCCCACGACGAAGGAGGAGAGCCCAGAATCGGGCTCAAGCGGAGGCCGACGCCGCAGGATTGATGATATTCTTGCGGAGTTCACTGATAACGAGGACGGAGACTTGAAAGAGCTAGCTTCCTTGGCTCGTTCGCGTGTTCGATATGGGGAGTCAGCCCGTGGAGCGACGCCCGGTGGGTCGGGGGAGAAGAAGGTTCGTGCTCGGGTACGACGTTCAAAACGACCGGATGCAAAGACAGAGTCTTCGTCTCGGCCCGACAAGCGACGCAGCGGCAAGTCCAAGAAAACCGATATATACCGACCGGGCGACGTGATTGGTGAGGGAGATTCCCGCATTATCTATGATCTCGACCTGCCATCCGAGGCTTTCGAGAAAATCCGCGAGGAAGTGTCATGGCAGAAGATGTATCATCTGTCGGGCCAGGTGCCGCGTTTAGTAGCGGTGCAAGGCAAGGCATCAGATGACGGATCAATCCCTATCTATCGCCATCCGGCCGATGAGTCGCCGCCGCTACAACCCTTCACGGCTACAGTAAATAAGGTCCGCGCGATTGTAGAGCGCATTCTCGGGCACCCGTTGAACCATGTGCTCATTCAACTCTACCGGGACGGGCAAGACCGGATTTCTGAGCATTCCGATAAAACCCTTGACATCGTTCGAGGTTCCTCGATCTGCAACGTCAGTCTCGGCGCCCAGCGAGTCATGGTTCTCCGCACCAAGGGTGCCGCAGAGGGTGGAGAATCGGGCCGACAGACACAACGTATCCCCATGCCCCACGAATCGCTGTTCATCCTTGGAGAGAAGACAAACCGGCGGTGGCTTCACGGTATCCGACCGGACAAGCGACCGGAGACGGAGAAGTCGACGGAGGAGCGTGCATATGAGGGGCAGCGCATCTCCCTAACCTTCCGTCACATTGGCACATTCCTCAACCCAGCTGGCGACACAATTTGGGGCCAGGGTGCAGTGTCAAAGTCGCAAGAGCAAGCACAGCCAGTAATCCATGGAGATGCGACCGAGACGGAGCGCATCATCCGGGCGTTTGGGCAAGAGAACCACGCAACAGACTTTGATTGGGAGGAGGTGTATGGAAGCGGGTTCGACGTGGTCAATTTTGTCACGGCGGGTACAACCAAGCTCATCCTCGGGCCGGATGCCGTGGCTAACCTGCGGGTGCGGCTGTGCCTGAGTGAGAACGGCATTCGCTATGAAACCGATTCAGAGCCTGCACGCGCCTCAGAAAACGACATACGGCCGCTTTATATTGCCGCTGACGGAGCCCAGATAGCTGGTGACGTCACCATATTGACCCACTTTGCGCAGCACGCCGCAGAGCTCGTGCGACCAGAGCTCGAGGCCCTACGCGGGGGAAGTCATCTCGCGGCCATCGACAAGCTGCTGGCCCAATGGCGCGACTCACAACACCAGGGAACTGACGATTACGATTTGTCGCAGTGGGAACAGGCCCTGACCGGGCAGACCTACCTGAGCGGTCCAGGGTTTGGGATCGATGACTGCGCGCTATGGCCCGTTTTGAGAGAAATTGCGCAGTCGACAGCACTGCTCTCAGACAAGCGCTACCCGAACCTGAGCCAGTATTATCAACGGGTGGAAAAACGCGGACTGGTCAAGGCGGCGTTGGAGGAGATGGAGTAAGCGTAGGTAGCAGGTGGCGGCCTTATGAGACACGATTAATGAGCGGATTTTTCTTTGCACGATACCATCTACAAGTATAATTAATCAGACGTTTGGCGGTGGAATGTGATCCTGTGCAGTTTCCGGCGGGGGCCCGGTTCGATACCTACATAGCGCAGTTTAGGGACTATCGAGTTGGATGTAAATACTATGATTTGGATAAGTTTTATACTCTTTGTATTAGCTACATAAGGAATAATCCTCAATTTCAAGTAGCTTTTGGCAGGTACACTGACTGATCTTTCGAGTCAGTCGTTGCTAACTGTGCTGCTTGGGGGAAATGGGCTTTTGCAGTGTTCTTCATGAATCCCACATAACGAGAACACTTGAGCGAAGGCGTCCATATTGACCAGTGCCAAGGATGCTTTGACAGCTATAAATAGCGACTGATACGGGCTGTCGATGTAGTCACGATCGGCTTCTGAGTGAGTGAAGTCGAGCTTGATGCCGTACACCTTCATCTGCTGGCTGGGTTAGCTTGTGGTGATAGGGTAGGGACTAAAGGGGCAAGAGGTGGGATGGGAAGAACTCCATGGTCACGGTAGTCTGCTTGTTCGGATGTACTTTGACAGCGATGTCGGAGTATGCCTGCATGTTACTGACATTGTATAATCCCATATGATACAGGATAGAAGTGTAGCTGTCTATGTTCTCTGGGGATTCCTCTGCCTCGGCTGAGATTATCTCCATTGCATACCAGTTCTGATGATGCCTGCCATTTCAGGCCCCAAGGCGCCACACCCCAGGTGTCATGACTAAGCGGAATACAGTTGTGACCGACTATTCAACCACTAACTAACTACTCCGTAGAAATTAGAAAGTCGATCTCGGACTCTGCCTCATCCGGCGTTCCGCAGCGGCCTGCTCCTCCTGTTTATGCTTCATGTCCTTTGCACACAAGTCGAAGCCGGGATGTTGAGACAAAGTTTCCCCTCCATCCCCACTGGACCACCACCGTCTCTCAGCCAACGTTATGTCCTATGAGTCAGCGGGCTTTGGAGAAGTATCTAAATCTGGAACCAGAGATTCCAGCATTCTCCTCCCGCGGCCCGGACCCGTTCTTAACCTTGAGTGTTTGTTTGGCTAGGTGTACCAGAGCAAGGTCCTTTCCTTGCACTCTCCCTTCTCAATTGTGTCAACTTTCAGCAGCCTGCCTCGCATCAGTCGATACAGTATTCTGAATGAAGTCTCCTCTCACACCAGGTTCCAACTCAAAACAGGCACGGACACTCAAACTGACAATGGCATGAAGGGCCGCAACAGGTACTTTGAAAGTACATAATAGCCGAATTACCGGCCGTTGCGCCGATGGGTCAACCTCTTCACATCCACTCCCCCACCAATAGGGACTCAGGCCGATGGATTCTTTCCGCCGGACTGTGATGATCTGATAGACCCTCTGGCCAATCGCGTATCGCTGTACCCCCAAGGCCCACCCCATGTCGCCATATTCGACTTGTTTGACTTGGAGGTTGTCTGCTTCCCATATGCCTATTTGAGCCACGGCTGCTAACTCCCAAGCCAAGAGGACTCTTACGTAGCCATTTGTGAATGTCCGGAACAGATGAGAGCCGGCCCGACGTCCTTGTAGCCCATATATGAATTGCACAGATGCCCACTTCCCCTGGCCACTTTTCCCATCTATCAAGAGCAGCATCGGATTCCTTACTCCGCCTTTATGATGTCGAATTCTCCTTTCAAAGTTATCATCGTGGGCGGTGGCCCTGTCGGCCTCACCGCAGCCCATGCCCTCGCTCACGCAGGCATCGACTTTGTCGTTCTCGAACGCCGGGACTCGGTGGTCCTCGATCAAGGCGCTAGCCTGGTACTTGGGGCCTCTTCTCTGCGAATAATGCACCAACTGGGCCTCCTCGATCAACTGCTAGCTATTGGTGGAGAGCTTCGCCAGGTTCAGGCGTATACGCGAGAGGGACAGGTATTCCGCAATACCAATCCCTTCAAATTCATGCGTAAGAAGTACGTACTGCGTACCGTTTGTTTTCTGGCAACACGCTCTCTAATGTCGGCGGAATACTGATATCAACAGTCATGGAATTGCCCCCGTTGCGTTCCACCGCGCACACTTGGTTCAAACCCTATATGATTTACTCCCAGAGAAGGCCAAAGCGCAGTACCTACTCAGTAAAAAGGTCAGTGATATCGAATCAAGCGACACCGGGGTTCGAGTCACCTGCGCTGATGGCACCTCGTTCGAAGGATCTATGGTCCTTGGAGCAGACGGCGTCCACAGTAAAACCCGGCAGTTGATGCGCGGACTCGCCCTGGCCGCGGACCCCACGCGGAGCTGGGATGCCGCAAGCCCCTTCACGGCCGAGTACAAATGCTTGTGGTGCAGTTTCCCGAGACGGACTGACGTCGGGCATGCTACCGAAACCCAGAGCAAGGATTATTCGGTCATGTATCTCTCCGGGCGCGAACGTGGATGGATCTTCCTCTACGAGCGCTTGCCACAGCCAACATCCGATCGAGTAGACTACTCGACGGAAGACATAGAGGCAATGGCGGCACGGTTTGCCGATTTCCCTATCACCGATACGCTGAAGGTGAAAGACGTGTACGCGGAGCGGTTCACCGCGGGCATGGCGAATCTGGATGAAGGCATTCTCCAGCACTGGGGATGGGGACGGGTCGTTCTCGCGGGAGACGCATGTCACAAATACACACCCAATGCTGGACTCGGGTTCAATAACGGCATCAAGGACGTAGTGGTCCTGTGTAACGGGTTACACAAGGCGCTACAGAGCGCATCGGGTAAGCCATTAGACACTGCCGCGCTAGGTCAGATATTCGACGAATATAAAAAAGAACGCGCCGGGCCAGTTCGTTCAGATGCGGGGCAGTCAGCGAGCACAACACGGTTGCATGCGTGGGCCAATTCGCTGTACTTTCTCGCAGCGCGGTACATCATGTCGTGGGAGGTGGTTGAAGGATTTCTGATCAACTACCTAGGCGCACGCGCGATGAAGCAGTCCCCGGTGCTGGGGTATGCCCCTGCGACGGAGCCGTTCGTTGGGGCTGTCAAGTGGGATCACCCGATACCAGCGATAGACAAGGAGCTTGTTTGTTAAAGACATGGATTAGTGTTGCGTGATTCCATACCTTAATGGAAACCTCTTCTCTTCGGTGATTTCGGTCCCTGGCTTTGCCAACGCATGATATCAACATGCATAGAGTCCCTCTTGCGAGGGCAGTTACCCAACGGTCTGTTCACATTGCACCCTGACGATTTCTCCGAACAGGGAAAATTTCCTATGGAATAGCAGATGCAGCAATATCTGTGGACAATTTGTGACCGGATTTTGCTGCATGTCAGATGCGGGGATCCAGCTGACCAGTTCCCCTCACCCACTCCGCATCCTGCAGATGAATCAATCACTCAATTCATGCCGATCTCGTCCCTGCAGATCACGGACATACCACCTCAGCTCCGTTTCTATTGCTGCAGTAGACGGACTGATTCGGACGATTCTCGGTGCATCACACCCCGATGTTGCACTTTTTTCCACGTATAGATGGAAGCGTTCGCCAAGAGCTGGCAGTTCATTAACCCTATCTCTGCAAGCTCCGTGATGTCCTGACGAACTGAATTGCCAACCCTAAGCCTATGAGATATCCAGCCACAATGAAGGTCTCCAGCCTCCCCATCTTAGCCATTCTCCCTACCTCCCTCGCCACAACCATCTACCTGGCGGGGGACTCCACCATGGCCACCGGCGGTGGTGGTTCCGACACAGCAGGTACTTTCCCTCCTACCCCATCACACCTTCATCCACTAACAAACAATCAGGCTGGGGTGACTACGTCGCCCAATACCTGAGCAACTCAAGCGGCATCACCGTGTCCAACCAAGCCGTAGCCGGGCGCAGCGCACGGTCCTACACGCGCGAAGGCCGGTTTGACGACATCGCCAGCACCCTTGAAGCGGGCGACTACGTGATCATCGAGTTCGGTCACAACGACGGCGGCACGCTCAGCTCGACCAGCGACAACGGCCGCACCGACTGTTCCGGCACGGGCTCTGAAGTATGCTACTCGGAATACGACGGCGTCAATGAAACCATCCTCACCTTCCCTGCGTACCTCGAGAACGCCGCCAATACGTTCCAGAAGATCGGCGCGACCGTCATCATCTCTTCGCAGACGCCCGATAACCCCTGGGAAACAGGCACTTTCGTGGATGACCCGCCGCGGTTCGTCGAGTACGCGGAGATCGCAGCGGACACGGCGGATACGTCGTACGTGAATCATTTCGCCTATGTGGACCAGGTATACGAAGCGTTGGGAGCGGATACTGTGGATGCGTTTTATCCGATTGATCATACGCATACGAGTCCGGCGGGGGCGGATGTTGTGGCTAAGGCGTTTCTTAGGGGTGTGGTCTGTGGGAAGTTGAGCTTGGCGGATGAGCTTGTGACGGATGATTTGGAGTTGGATGAGTATGAGTGTTTGGATGAGTAGACGTAGCTGCTACTTGGCCGTGGTAGCTATGGAAGCTTCGGTGATTAGAGCCAGAGAAGACAATATATCTCCCCCGAGGTTTTGTTTATAGGATACACCCTTCGGATTGCCAAGCTTAAACCTAGATTCACGACGCAGTCAGTAAAAAATAGGACCCAGTATGGCTCTGCGTTTGATTATATTGATAAGATTCTGCTAAACGGTATGACAGCTGGCATAACTACCTGGTCTACATGAGTAGCTGCAAGAGATGATGGGCCAAATTGATTTGGGTGTGTTAATAGCCTACGTAATCGAGACAAGCTTTTCCACGCTATGAGAGTAGACGCTGAGGAGTTGATAAAGATCCAAGTATATCAGTATATCCTTCGTACTAAGCTAAACCTGCAAAACCCCATAGCGAAGTCCTCGGGACATACACAGAAAGCGAAAGACAAACCGTCTAATCAAATCACGTCTCATGAAACTAGCACTAGTGCCTCTATCTTATCGAATCTTTCACACTCACTGTGCAACAGCCGACCTCAGCAGATCAAACAGCTCGGAGCAGCTGCCTTGTAGGGCAGAAACAACATGGACCCATTCCCCAATTATACCTCACACACGTCCCCATAGCATGATACACATGCTAACTAATTACCCTTCTGCACATTGCCTTATCAGTAACCAGCCTGAGCGAGATAAACAGAAAACATCAAGCCATGAACCCATCCCCTCCCTACCTCTCCTATCTCCGAAAAAAAGCGCAGATCCCCGTCGGATATCCCGCACAGTCCCGCATTTAGTTCCTCCGGTCGCAAGCACACCCCCTCTTTCACATGTGAAGAAGAGACGAGGTACAAGCATCCCGATAATAGAAATAAAATCACGTCAGAAAAGTGGTGGTGGGGAAACTATTTTCCATTTGGGAGGGGGGTGGTGTTACTAACTTACTACTGACGAAGCAAGTCCCTTGGCAACCGTTACGCTAATCTAATCAACTTGACTAGTTACTTACTCCGCTCTTCATCAGGCTAAACTCAGCTAAGCTAAACTTAATATACCACGAAGTCACACACCGTATATAGTCTATGTCCCGTGCGTTGATTCAGGTAGATGATTCGATCCGTGGTTTACGTTGAACGTTGCTTTTGCCGTGGTGGGTGGCTGTTATGTAATTTTATTACGGCAGACAATAAATAGTTGGTGGGATGATCCGTGAAGAGAGGTTCCCGTTCCCAGTCTGAATGGTTCTTGAGATAATCGGTGGGTAGGGAGGGGGAAGTTGATCTAATCAGTTCGATATTGAACTGAGGGTGAAGTGGATGGACGGGTCGGGGATTCTTCGGTATTACTTGCTGCTTTCTCTGCCTCTTGTCTTTGGGTAGTGAAGACGGTAACAGTTTTAGTTGAACTTTCCTTGGGATAGTTACAAGTCAGCAAATGCCTCGAACGAACGGTTTCATGATCAGACTAGCCTATTTACTTCGTCTGTTATTATTAGAACTATATACAGATTCATTTCATCTTGACTATATCCAACCCACATAATCACTGCACAGCACTAGTGATGCTCTACGAGCATTCACTTATGTAGATCGTGTACCACCGATGGGCAGTCGTACTGTCAAGCAGCGTGCCGTCATTCCCATCCGTCGAATCCACCCCCACAACCTCGGTCACGTCCGACGTAGTCACCGTCACATCATTACCGCTGGTGATCCAGTACTCCGGACTGAAGTGGTGGTAGCCCAGCAGTTCCGGAGGCAGCTTAGGCACGATGTCGTCGGTGTGCGTGACGCGGTAGTTGCTGCCCATGTTTTGGTCGGTGATGTAGTCAGCTAAAGCAAGGTTGCCGATACGGGGCTGGCCGAAGTTGTACTGTCGATTGTGTTAGTAGACCATCCAAATGATGGAGGAACATAGCAAAAATACAAGGGTAGGGGCCTACCAGGTCAAGAGTGTATCCGGCGTTGCGGAGCACGGTGGCCGCGACAGCCGCCAATGCAGCGCCGTAGCTGTGTCCGGTGAACACGAGGGTGTAGTCCGGATAGCTGGAGACAGCGGCCTCCACCTTGGATGTGATGGTGTCGGCAATGACTTCCCAGGCCTCATAGAAGCCCTTGTGCATCTCACAGCCATCACAGATGCTGCTTACGGAGGTGAGGCCGAAGTCTAGGTCGGCAATCCAGTTCGAGAGGTCGGAACTACCCCGGAAAGACAGAACGATCAACTCGTTCGTCGGGTCAACGGCGATGAACCCCGTCGGGTCGCCGTAGCTGCTGCTGCTATGGGGGTGTGAGCTGGATGCCAAGTGGGAGGAGACGTTGGGGTTGGATTGGCTTACTCGTCAAACTCATCGATGGTCGTGGCACCGGCTGCCTCGACGAGAGGGCAATTGCCTACGTCGCAGGTCAGAGTCGTGCCGGTGGACTCGATGTTGGAGGAGCAGTAAGCTGCTGCACTGTATTGGGCGAAGAGGTCGATATTGTCCAAGACGGTAGAGGAGATGTCTGAGTATGTTAGCGGGTGTTCTGCAAATGGGTAAGTGTGTCTTACCTCTACGCTGCATCGGAGCAGGTGCGGGAGCAGCATGGGCCAGCACAGATAGGGCTGCAACAGCCCCAAATTCCCTGCGGAGAAACATCTTGGGCGCCAGGCAATACAGTGCAGGATACTCTTGAGGGCAAGATCTGCGATTCTCTCAGGCTTCACCTACGGTGCGGTCCGCCCCCTTTATAGATCAGATGAACCGGATGATTCGACGGCTGTCAGCGGCCCATAACTGTCACCCACGTCTCGGAGAGTGTATTCGAAATGAATTAATGAATTAGGACTCGGTACACCGACCGGAGATAGGAGACGTCGCCAACAAACGCAATTGTGACTAACGCTCCTGGCGCTGCAAAAGGAAAAGCCAGGATTTTAGCCCCCAGGTGCACTATAAACCGCCAATCAGCAGGCATGTTTGGTCCGGGGCGCGCCATGGTCGTGAGGAATCCGTTCTGGCATGTCAGGCTGCAAGGGGCTATGAACCAATGGTCCTCTGGGTCTCAATCACGCAGGGAGAGAACAATCATTTGCGGAGTGCCGCCATGCGCTTGGCCGCGTGTGCCGGACAAAGGTGAACGTAAAAAGTCCACGACCCGCAGCGTTTCTAGAAAGCCCCTACCGCTACTCCGTAGGCAACCCACCTGCGCCTGGCTGAGTTGGGCTTGACTAGCGGGGGCCATATATTGATCCGTCTGCTTCCGCCAATCACACTAGGAGTACATATTAAACTAGGTTTAACCAGAGACGGGCCCGTAGAATAGGAGGTTAAAAGCTTAGTTCGGGTGAAGAAGTGGGTGTGATTTCGGATGACTGGGCTAGCGTGCCTGCAGGAGCTCGGTAGTCAGACAGGTGACAAGGTTAGCTCGATGCATGATCGTACAGGGGCGTGCATCCTGCGACTGCCAGAACTAGATAGCAGAAGAACATCGACTGCGTTGTTGCATGTTATCTAACACTGAACTGCAGCCTTATCGGCTGGTCGGATGGACGACGGTCTCCGATGGGCGTCCTTTGATAGACGGACTGACATGTGAAGACCGCGAAGGGATGAGGTGAGTGCTGCAGCGGTGATGACGGTGATAGAGTTCGGCTGCTGAATGACCTGGCCCCTTGCGATTAACTTTAAACGCCCGGATTTACGCGCTTGACCGTCGGGGTCGTAAGGCTTTCTTATTTCGACCGGACCATCCGTTCAACGGGCAGTCAAGGATCCCTTGACCATTGCACCAGCCTCGTGAGTAGCGATAAGCAAATGGTGGGGGCCATTGCTCCCAGGGAAAGTCATCTTGAAAGGAGAGTTTGCAAAGGCTGGTATTCTGAACACGTGGTCTGCTCAGTCAAGGGTTTCCTTTGCGCTGGAATGTTGGGAAGGATCGAGGCTGGTGATTCAGGACCAAGACGTTAATTACTGAATAGTACTAGTGGTGGTTCAGTCATGAGCAGAATTCCTTTTTCGGTTCACAATGGATGTTGATGCCTCCTGCAATTTCCCCATGTGTTGGATGAGGATCCGAAGTATATTTTGTGGGTCACCGGTGCACTGTAGAGCAGCAGGAGAAACGCCCTCACAAAACACGACTACGTAGCAGTCATCCGCAATTAATTCCGCTTTTGCACAATAATTAGATTCAAGATGGTTCACTTCAACTCGAACTGCCAGCCTTGGGGAACAATGAAGCGATTGGACCCGGGCGGTTGTGGCTGACTCGGCAGGGCTCAACCCAACAACAGTAATAAAATGGTGTAACTTCGGACATTCGTGGGGGAAAAAGGTTTCAATCAGTCCACCAGGAACGGCTCTGACAAGCTATTGTACGCCACAGCCCCAAGATTAGCAACCTAAAAGCATAATACGACGGAATAACCCCGAACATGTGGTGCCGGTGAAGAAGAGCGGGAACCAAAAAAAAAAAGCCAAAAAAGATGCGTCCCGGGAGAGGATCGAACTCTCAACCTCACGATTAACAGTCGTACGCGCTAACCTTTATATTGAATTAGTAACTGGATGATTGGATGATTTTGATGAAGGGCAAGCTTACCAATTGCGCCACCGAGACTACTCGTTGGAGATGCCGGCCGACACTTTGACCTACATATGGCATACCGGTCTCAACCGCAAAATTTCGTGGTCGCGGCATTCGCACTAACTCTTTGGATATCCGAATCGCCTAGGATCAATCTTCATGGCATGATTGAATTTTCCTGAATAAAGTAATGTATTGGGAAATGACGCCGGACATATTACAAGGTGGACACCTTGACCTGAACGGTACTCAATTGAGGGTGGGAAAGTTTGCTCTAGACCATCAGTTTTCTCAATGCACCGAATGCCTGGGGTTCGGACATGTAAAACGCCATTGCTTTTTCACCCCCCGTTGTCTATACTGTGCGGAAACACACCGTGAGAAAGACTGTTCGAATTCAGGAAGGCTTCGCTGCTTCAATTGCCGGGAGCAGCACGCCGCAAATGATAAAGATTGCAGACTGCGGAAGGCCGCCGTGAAGAGAGTCAGACAACTACGGAAACACAAGAATAGTTCTATATCTGGTGACAAAGGCAGAGGCAGCCCCGGCTCTGCCAGCTGAGGGCCAGGCCGAGCCCAATCTGGCCAGGCGATCCCTGCCGCCTGACTCAACCGTGTTTACCAGCGCAGAATGCAACAATTGCTCAGAACGACCTGAGAAACGGAAAAACGACCGCGCCGAAGCTGGCGAATTCCCCCTCCGGGTCAGAGTATCCGTTCGAAGACGACTATCCATCAGGACCAAAAAACTCAGAAACGGGATCAGAGCCGGATCCTGACAACGGTGCTACCACGGATTCTGCAGAGCAGTCAACTGCAACTGATACCGAGCAATACTGGGAGAATGGGATCGAATATATATATGTGGCCGAGTAATACTAACATCTACCAAACGACCTCTTTGTGCTCGGGTAAGAGGAGAGCAGAGCACTGTAACTGCATGTCTCAGCAATGCGCACTAGGCTTGAGTTGGAGAAGCGAGGATTGACTTTGTATTGTTAGTACCCAACGTTAAATTGTTTCACGATGGTCTTTGGATATTTTATCGTTTAAGTAACGCAATAACAATACAACTCGGTTCTATACAAGGCCACTCAAGTGTCTGGGCCAAATTAGACCGTCTACATACTATTGGAACTAACCACTATACTCTTTCAACCATGCCCAGTGAAACTTAATGAAGTATCAATATAGCATATAAATGGCTCACATTAACTGCTCGTAAGTATGCCAAAGGCAACCAACTGTATGCATAGTAGTCGCGTTATTGTGGGAAAATGAGGGGTCGTTGCGATCAAGATGTATGGAGGTAAGAAGGTAATGCACAACCGGTTGGAGGTCCATTATTTCATAACTAAATCTATCTAACTGATTGAGACTGCAATACCTAACCGAGAAGAAAGCCTACCAAGAGGTCTACCATATTTTATTAGACGAAGTAGCACGAAGAGAAGCTTTCGTATTGCACAAAATCCGATCATCCGTCGCGTTCGGAGATCGGGGCGTATATACGGCGGCAGGCTGAGATGTGTACTAGTCGGCCCTAAGCGGAGGACGACCGCATATACGATTGTAACAGTTGAACGGAGATAGGATGCATCCTATCATATACAAGCTCACTAATAGTTAAATAAATAGGGAAGCATATACAGTACTACCCAAATGGAATCCATCGCAAGCTTCACAACAGACCATGGTATCCAAAGAAGACATCGAAACAGCCATCACCTCCACCTCCCTCGAGGCCGGTATGCTCGACGACAAGCCAAACGAGAACAACATAATCGACTGGGACGGCCCCCAGGACCCAGAAAACCCTCACAACTGGCCGGAACGCAAGCGATGGGCACACGTCATTGTAGTGGCCCTCATATCCCTAGTCATGTACGTGCAATCCTCCCCCTAACAAAAAAAAACCACCCTAAAATTAACCCTACTCACCAGGAACATGGCTCCAACCATGTGCGCCCCGGGTATCAACGAAGTCCTCAGTACCTTCAATATCCAATCATCCACCATATCCACACTTGCAGTCACCCTGTACGTCCTCGGCTTAGCAATGGGCCCCATGTTCATGTCCTCCCTCAGTGAAGTCTTCGGCCGGCTTCCAGTATACCACCTCGCCAATCTCTTCTTCGTAGCTTTCGTCATCGGAAACGCCCTAAGCCAAAACATAGCTACCTTCATGATCTGTCGATTCATCTCAGGCTGCGCGGGAGGAACTCCCATGGCTTTGGGAGGGGGCACCATTGCAGATGTGACCACCATCCAGCAACGCGCTGTCGCCATGTCTTTGTATAGTTTGGGTCCGATGGCTGGTCCGGTACGTCCCACTCTTTATCTAATTCTTATAACCCTCAAAAAGACATACTATAATACAGGGACTCATCACATCCTCTCTCAATGATAGGTCCTCGGCCCCCTCATCGGCGGCTTCGTCGCATCCAATCTAACTTGGCGCTGGACTTTCTACCTCCTCGCCATCTTCTCCGGCACAATCGGCCTCGCATCCCTTCTAGTCATGCGCGAAACCCACCCCAAGATCATCCTGGAACGAAAAGCAGCCCGTCTGCGCAAAGCGACAGGGAACCCCCACCTACGCTCGAAGCTCTCCAACCCCAAACCCGTACACCAACTCCTCTTACAAGCCCTAACTCGTCCCACGAAACTCCTCTTCCGCTCCCCAATACTCCTTATTATCTCAATATACATGGCCCTCATATTCGGCCTGATGTACCTCCTCTTTACTACTTTCACGGACGTCTTCGAGACGCAGTATGGCTTCACCACCGCGACGTCTGGACTGGTCTATCTCGGTCTCGGCGTATCGTTGGTAACGTGCATGTTCATCGCGAAGCCGCTGGGTGAGCGCTTGACGGCGTATCATTTTATGAAGACAGGAGATGATGATACCCAGCAACAGCATCGAGCAGAATATCGTCTGCTCCCGATGATATATTTCTCACCGTGCGTGGCCATCGGACTATTTATTTACGGCTGGACAGTGTACTACAAAGTGCACTGGATAGTGCCAATTATAGGGACGAGTGTTATTGGGTTTGGGTCGTTTTTCGTGATGGTATGTAGCCTTTCTCCTCCCTCCTTCTCAGTTTAGTCAATGCAAATTTGATTACTTATTAACCCCCACTAATGGCGCAGATGTCCGCACAGCTATATCTGATTGATCTGTTCGGGTCGAGTGCATCAGCATCCGCGCTGGCTGCTAATAACGTATTGCGGTTCATCTGCAGTACGTTTTTGCCGTTGGCGGGACCGGCTATGTATCGGAGTCTGGGGTATGGGTGGGGGAATACGCTGCTGGGGGTTTTGGCGTTGGGGTTTTTGCCGGCGCCGGTGGTGTTTTATAGGTATGGGGGGTGGATGCATGCGAGGATGGGAGGTGGAATTGATCCTTGCAAATGAAGTGGGAGGGCTATAGGTTGGTGAAAAGGGTAGTGCTGACGTTGTTGAGGTGGGATTATTTGTGCTGGATAGCTTGATTTATTGGTTAGTGGATCTGTAGGGTAGGATTTGGTTTTCAAGTGGCGTTCAAGTTAGATATGACACTAGAGTATATTTCATGTAGATCTTGTAGTTCGACTATCCAATGTGCATTGTTCAGATCCTGCTGTGCACTATCCAACTAAAACGCTTCCTATCATGATTTCATTCAGAATGGTGGGAGCCGATTCACTCGCAACAGGTATCTTTGTTGAAGATCCCACTGCCACCTGAAATTTTTACATCACAGTTCAACAGGAGGTAATCCTCGCTCCGCACACCCCTCATCAACACTTGTCCGGAGACTCTTCATCGCTGCCTCCCATGTCATTGCAGTCTGTGAGCTGCTACCCGTTCGGCCACTTGGGTCTGGCGTCTTGAATGCATCCGACTTGTTTGCATTCTGTTCATCATCTATCAGCCACGCAAGCCATGATAGGACAGACGTCGCCTTGTCTAAATCCTTCTCGTCCACAATGACACGCTTGAGATATCTTCCAAGCGAGAGCACATCTTCTTCGAAGGGACCCTCGCTGCTAAACGCCTCGTGCCACGAACTCATCGCATCACGGAGGTCGGATATGTTCGTCAGCCTTTGGGAGGTGAAAGTAGGTCTATCTGGAAGTGGCGGTAGGACGAGCCGTTTCTCTGGCGCTGCAGGGGGATCTGTAGTTGGTACTACAGCCGAATCTGAGGCGATTGGTGAAGCGGCTCGCGGCGCCGTGGCAGGGTTGACGCCTGGCCGCTGTAACATCTTTGCGCGTTCTTGTTCCTGCAGCACCTCACGGCGTATGTCCTCCGGGAGCGCGGCGAGAAAATCGGCTGAGACATCCGTTGGCTCGGGTGCAGGCGAATGACGTTCAACGGGAGCTGGAGATGAAGCAGTGGCTCTGGGAAGAACGAACCGAGCTTGTGTGAGGGCCGAATTGCCTACTGACTTGGTGCTGGGCCGCCCTCGTCGCTTCTTCGGGGGAGTAGTGGGCTTCCGCATCATGAGACCACCGGCGGAGGAGGGCCGAGACGGCGGCAAGGGAGCGGCTGGCGATGGCGTGGGTTGCGGACCGGGACTTAAGGATGGCCGGCTGTAGTAGCCCAAAATCTCCGCGCGCACATCCTCTGGTAAGGCGGCTAATGTATCCGGGTCGAGCTCGGACTGGGGAGGAAGTTCTGCAGGCGCAGGCGCCCGTGGGCGACTGGTAGGGCACGGGGACTCGGAGCGTGACTCCGCTCGAGGTCTGGCCTGGGCGATCAGTCGCGACCGGATATCATTCGGCAGCTCGGCAACGACCTTGGGATCAGTCTGTGACGGCAAGATGAATTGGGTTCCCGAAACATTGAGCGGCCGGCCACTCTCACTGAATGAAGGGACGGGCTTCACCGACTCAGTCTCCCCCTTCTGGGGACTGTCTAGAATATCAGGATCGTGACGCTCGATGCTTTTGCGGACAGGCGATGC
The DNA here is from genome assembly GCF_003344945.1 of Aspergillus welwitschiae. Taxonomy (NCBI): domain Eukaryota; kingdom Fungi; phylum Ascomycota; class Eurotiomycetes; order Eurotiales; family Aspergillaceae; genus Aspergillus; species Aspergillus welwitschiae. Next base: position 451,585 of record NW_020798713.1, read on the forward strand.
CTTGAAATTGAGCTGTCGTTGGCCAGACTTTGAGGGAGAGCTCGTCTGGAGGTGCTGGAGTTTGGTCATCTGAACGCCCAGCCCTCTCAAGTCACCAGGTGATAGATTCATGCTGCGTAGCATGGCCACTGCCTCCTTGCCCAGAATATCGGCTGCATCCGTCGCCACGCCAAGGACCACACTCTTGTTGAATACATCACACTTGCCATGGCCCAGATGTTTCACTGGCTCTAAGGGCGCGTCGAGTGCTCTCCGCATGACCTTGAGAGTCAGTTGTTGGCCTTTTACAAGATTCTCGACCAGTCTGCGATGCAGTTCCTGACACAGAGACCGCACAAAGTCCTCAGCTTGGGTCTGATTCACGAAGCGAATACCCCAATTGACTTCGGCAGAGACCGACTTCCTAAGTACTTCATTGCCAACTTCAGTCCGGTCAATACCCCTGGCATATTCCCAGATCTTGACTCCGGTCTTAGGCCCAAGGCTGGTCGTGAGTCTATCGCGGGTAAGGTCTCGAACATCCTTGACGAGTTTAACCCCCAAATCCTCCAGCTTTGTGCCCAGGCTATATCCCACTCCAGGAAGATCCTGAACCGTCAAATTACCAATGAAATCAAGAACCGCATCGGGTTTGAGCTGGAATTGACCTGCAGGCTTCGCTTTCCGTAGGGCGACCTTGGCCAATAGGATATTACCCCCAATACCCACGGAAACAGCGCAGCCTGTCTCCTTCTTTACAGTGGCCCGTAACTCGTCCGCGATTTCATCAGCCCTGGCCTGTTCCCTATAGAGTGACCCCTCCGAAATGCCCCTACCATCCGAGCCTCCAGCTTCCAGGCATTGCGTAGTGATATCTACCAGGGCCTCGTCAATGCTGACACTCTGCACGATACCATCCACCGAAAGAATGGCACTGTAAAACTTCCGGCTGGCCTCTTCGTATGCTGGAAAATCGTACGGTACCACCTTTAGCTCTGGGCAGGTTTGCAGCGCACCCTTCATCCACATGCCGTTCTTGATCCCATGTGCTCGAGCCTCGTAGTTGCAACTTGCGATCTCCGAACCCGAGCCTGTGCCGTGCGCCACCGCGACAGGCTTTCCCTGTAGCTCCGGGCGCTTCAAGGTCGACACGGCTGCGAAGAAGCAATCGAAATCCACGTGCATAATGTACCTCCGAGCCCCGGGGGCTGGCTTCTTGCGTTTCAGCTGTGACTGCGACTTTTCCTTGGCTGCCGACTGCAACTGGGCTTTGAGATCGGCCTTCCACGTTGACAGGTGATGTAATCGGGACTCACTGTAGAATTGCTGGATGAACTGGGGATTCGCAACACTGGAATTCCTCATGTGTGGATCTGACAGTAGCTGCGCGTTGTACTCTTCGGAAGTCATTTCTGGCTTCACTGGGATAGATTCCCGTAACAGTGGGAGCGGTGCTGGAGGCACCTCAGGTTGGTCATCTTCTAGTTTGTATGTATTTGGTTCAGCGTGCTTATGCTCCACTGGTGACTGTTTATCTGGTGTCTCCGCTCGAACTTCCCCGGGAGGCGATATCTTAGGAGTCGTGCTTATCTCATCCAAAGAGGCAAAACTTGGAAACTGGCTATAGTCCGACTGGGACCCGTCATCAGGTGTCGCATCCTCTCTATTAGGCATCTCTGAGCGTGGAGGCGGTGATCGTTGTGGATTTGTCTTCTCAACAGATGATGCAGCCTCTTGAAGTTGGGCAGTGTACCAGCTGGTATTAGTCTGCTCGCGATAGCCAGATCGCGGACTATTCATCTGACTGACCATACGGCCATCATCGAACCTGAGCACCTTCTGGGACTGACCCTCATCAACGACCCGAAATGAGTCCCACGGTAGCATGCGACCCGCCTTGACACTCTCAACAACCCATGCCGGCTTGACAATGCGATAGCGACGAAACTCTTCGCGTTTCTTGGGAGTCAAGGCACTGGCAATAATGTGGGTAGCGTCTGTTTTGCCGCTTAAATACTGTAGAAATCCCCCGCCATGACTTACGATGAGGCGATGCAGGTCCTGCAGTGAGGGTTGGGTGTAGCCATTGACGTGCGCCACCACACCGCGAAAGATGGGCGGGCAGTCCGCCGCAGAGGAGCGGATATCGGCATCGCGATTCTGCAGCTTGATTTTCTTACGGCGCATGTAATCGCTGAAACCCCCGAAGGCGGATGCCTCATATTCCTCCCCGGCCTCATTGTCAAATTGATGGTTTTGGATGCGCTTGCGCACCGCGCTGGAGTTCTCGTGCAGGCGCGAGCCCATGCTGGGCGCGATGGCGGACAAGTCCAGCAGGCTGTGGGGGCGATTTTAGATTACTTGATCAGCTGAAAGTCTTCCTTTCTGTCGCTCTTTTGTAGGCGGTGAGGGATGACCCGTGACGGGAACGCCACACGTAAGCACGTGATGTTGCATCTCTGCTCGAGCAGTCCATATGAAGCACCTGGTTTCGATCTTCTTGATAGTTACGTCTAGTTGGAAAATTGAGAAGCCCCAGTGCAGGTCATGAATGATATAGCGTTCAAGACCGTCTACTGGACACCCGTGGCGGCTGGCCGAGTGGAGATTATGGGGGGTATCTGGTATCAAGATCTGGTGTTTACTTCCCTTAAGAAGACAGATCTTCCTTGTTTCCATAATTTTTATCGCTCCTTGAGGAAGCAGCCGCCCCATCTTTCTTTTCTCCAGCGGTACACTTGGTGATGATTGTGTGACTGCCGGGGAACAAGTGAATCAATGGTTTCCGAGACTGACATGTGGAACTTCCCCGACCACACCCCCAATATGCCAAGACTTTTCGGGAATGATGCCCCAATAGCCGGACGGATTCGTAATATCCCCAACATCTGACTAGGTTGACTATGAACCCCTTGGTAGTAAGTATTCGCCAATGATGTACTTTAATTGAGTTTGTTAGGGAGTTAGCTTACCTACTTGCCAGATAACGCATCAATGGCCCCTCTTTCGGGATGCTACGTTCCGCCCGCATCATGTTCACGACGTATGAAACCCAGATGAAACCCAGTGGATGATGACTGCTCTCCGTGTGCCGGAGGAAAACAGACTACAGATCAGGCAGAAGCTATCAACAGCCTATTGGTTTTGTTTTTTGAAGCACAGATTTACATAGCGAACTCAAAAGAAGAGAACAAATAGATACAATATTTCAACTATCGCTAAGGAACATGCGCAGTGACTTCAATTTCAACCCTCATATCATCGTAAGCCAACCGCGACACGCCAATACACGTCCAAATAGGTTGGTGGTTGGGCATATACTTTTTCAAATTCCGAACCATTGCGTTCAACGCCTCATCGTTGAGAGGAAGGTGATAAGAGTTAACGCGATACACTTGACTCCATCCTTGACCACCAGCGCTTTTCAGGGTAAGCTCGACATTCGCAAAAGCCTGGTCAATTTGGGCGTTAATTTCGGTGTTGATCTTTCCGGTCGAAGGATCCCATCCACCTAGTTTAAGGGTTAATAATCCATCGATGTCATAGGATTATAACAGGACTGGGATGGAACATATGAGCTACAAACCTTGACCGGAGCACTCGATGCGATCCCCTACTTTAACTGCCTGGCTGTAGTAAAGGTCCGTTTGGCTGCGAGTGCCATAACCAGGGTATGCGTAATACTGAAGATGAGACATAATGATACTTTATGACGACGATTGGTGTTTTGAACGAAGATGATGGGTGTTTCGAGCCAAAGGTGACTTGCTCACTTTGGTAGTTTAAAGTCTGGTTTACAATGGGAACGGTAAGAAGACATGTCCTAGCTTTTGTATCATTTCATGGTGGCCACACAGCAAGTCAATATGGTTTGATATCATCGGCTTGGCATTTTGGGGGGCTGTTGGAGGTGTTGGAGGTACTGCAGGAGGCAAATGTTTCAAGCCGGGGGAACCTTCCCCAACGACATGTGACTAAATTTATTTCTTGCTGTGAATATTTGAAGGAATAGCTTCATTTGATTTGCAAGCTAAGTCGTAAGACCTAACTGTCGCTTACTGTGTGAACATTGTATGGTTCACTGGTCCACCTCATTTCGGAATGATCAAACCATCTTGGGTCGTCACCCTCCCACATTTTGTGTTTTTAAGGGAGCTTCTGTTCCACTAATCCAGGACATCCCGACTCATAGACTTTCGTATCCTGGCAGTAGCCAACAAGAAAAAAACCTTTTAATACTATATAATGAATCTTACAGTTTGTTCGAGTATCGGATTGTCTAACTGCTATATCACGAACATACTGATAACATTCTCTCAGGACAAGAACGTAGACACGAAACTCGGTTTTAGGACTAGATTAATATGTGTGGTTAAGATCGTCAGCCATATCGATCCCTTATGTCATGTCAATCGCCGTTCTCAATCCAATTTACTGAATTACACTCTGGTTGCGATACAAGTCGCAGGTATGTGGGCGCTGCACACAGTACTTAGGAACCAGCGCTTTCGCCTGCACCCCATTGGCCACCAAGTACTCGCGGAAGTTCAAGATACGCTGCGTCATCAGCGTCGTGCGCTTATGTCCATTCTCGTCCCGATTCCCAGACCATACCAGCTCTGCCAGAGCAGCGGCGCGCGGCCAGAACAGACTAGAGACAGTCACATCATCTACTTGTTCCGACCAGAGGGGTGCCTCCGCGCCCACGATGTGCTGGGCCTGGGCGTCAGTCAGATTCTGCGTGAAGTCATAGTCGTAGATACGCTGCCACGTCTTGTACGGCGCACACCACGAGCCTCCGTTGCCGCCATAGTTGAAATTGGGAGTGTTTGGATCTGGATTGCTCATTACATCGTATCGGGGATCGTTGGTTAGAAAGCCACCCATCCCACAGTCCAGATACATGAAGTCCGATGATGACACAATCACATCGTAGCCTTTGGCAGTCAGCTGATTGATGTAATCCAGCCCGTTGTTCCAGGTTTGCATCACGATGTTTGTGGGTACATCATGCGCATGCTCCGTAGATAGCACGATATCTTCCCACATAACCAGCTGCCGCGAGGAACTGTAGTTCTGGAAGATCGGTACTGCGTGGTCTACCCAGTACTGGGCCAGATCATTGTAAGTGCGCGACGGATCCTCTGCGAACCACTGAGTGACGTAGCTGCTGAAGTTAAAGCAGTTCGGCTGAATCTCATCCGCTCCAACATGGAACCAGTTGTCCGGGAAGATACTGGACAGCTCATTATATACCTCTCGGACCACATCATATGTGCCGTTGTAAATGATGTCCATTTGACCGGGTGGGGGTTCTACCGCGGTATGCAAGGCATAATCATCATTAGACCACCAGGAATCCACGCAGGTGACCATCTGGGGGTCAACCTGTTTCCAACCCGAAGCGGAATGGCTGGGCATATCAATCTCAGGAATGACCCGTACGCCGCGTGCTCGGGCATACGCTACGATATTGCGCATGTCGGCGTGTGAATATACCTCGCGCGGGGAGTAGGCATCATGGATCATCTCTGGATAGGCATCAATCTGCACTGGCCACGATTGGGTGTCTTCCATGTGCCAGTGTAGAACATTGAGCTTAGAAAGTGACATGCCGTCCAGCTGCTCATAGATCTTGCTAACTGAGATAAAATTTCGACCAGTATCAAGCATGATACCCCGGTAAGGATAGAGCGGCGCATCCTGGATCTTAACTGACTGCTCAATTATCAAGCCGCCCTGTCCGTCAGAGATGACCAGCTGCTGGAGAGTAGTAAAGGCATGGAGTGCTCCCCAGACAGTGGGTGCCTCGATGACGACTGAAGTAGCGCTCTCGGTGACCTCCAGTGTGTAAGACTCGTCAACTCCATGCTGCAAATCCGCGTCAAGATCAGCCACATTCACATCAACAAACTGCAGCGATGGCAGTGCCTGCGAGGACCGTTTAGTGACCCCGGCCGCGGCCGTCGCGGTGGGAAAAGGTTGATAGGATGACATGGGGCCTTCGGTCGCTGCGGGTACCCATTGTAAGGAGACAATAGAATCCCATGCGCGATTCCATCCATTGGCGAGAATGAAGTCGGGGGTATCTTGCGATGCACGGAGACTGACAAAGCTTGCCAGCTGCTTAGGACCCGAAGAAGTCCAAGAAATGTTGCGCGGAGCTGGTAAAGGATTGACCTTAACGGCGGCGGCCCCGGCCACGAGCAGCGTGAGGCACGCCGGCCAGAGGCGAGCAAGGGGCATGGTAAAAGTGGAAACAGGGTACAATTAGAGGCAGGTTTGTTGAAGTGTGCGGAGAGGCATGGCGGGGAGATTGGGGTTAAGAAGCAAACAGGATAGTAAAGATCAGCAGTGGCTGGGGGCCGGGCGTACAAAGGGGAAGACAGAGGGGGCCAGGAAAACAGGCGTACGAAGCGGGGGAATGCATCAAAGGGAATGATTCGAAGCTAGTTTCAGTTGGCATTCCGTAGTTAATTAGTCCGGTTCTCGATAAGCATGTCCCCGCGGGTGATGTCCTATCCGTGGAAGGAGAGTTATTGGGTTCGGTCGCTTGCTTGCTATCGGTGAGATTCACTAGTAAGATAGCTAGTCAACTCGGTGTCGAATGCCTGCAGGAATGGTCGATCTACATCGCTTAATCGGTTAGTTCGGGAAGAGCATGGACTCAACCGAGTTCGTACTAGTTAGTAGTTAGTTCTTGAGTCCCATTCTCATGAAGAGCACAACCTCTGTTGCTATCCTCTGCGCCAGGAATGCCCCTAGCGATCTGCCTTGGGCACCACTCAGTATGAATGCCTGAGGCCATGACCATACTGTGTAAAAGCCGAATCAGCCACCCAACTTTGTAGACATCAGCCAATTAGTCTAATTAGTATGGCATGTCTTAAAGGGTAGGCAGGCATGGGCATTGCCGGTTGAACTCCACATCATTCTTGCCAATGAGACGCCTGAATTGAGGGAAGCCAAAGAGGAGCCTGTTTGCCCGTCCGTCAGCAGACCAGGCACAGACCGCAGTTGCAGAGACATGGCAGCGCCACTTTGCAGTCGAGTGCAACCCAAGACCAGGGTGAAATCGGGACCTGAAGCTGTCCTACTCGACGAAAGTCTGATGCTTGTCAATGGAAGTTGGGGTGATTTACGTGTGTAGATTCATAATGGCTGACAGTCACATGACTGGCGCGAAAATGACGTCGGCCCGACTGTCCACCGCGTCTCGGCGCGTCTTCCTGGCCGCCTGGCGATTATCCAGTCCAGCGATTTCTGCACAGGCTTGGACAGCCACGCAGAGGGGGACAAATCCCATCCAGGATGAATATTCATGACGCTGATGAGCGCCCGTTGAAGAAGAGGCGCTTTTTCGTGGATGATGAAGATCTCGCCACTCCCCAACCATCCACTGATTCTGTCACAGCAAGTCTCCACACGCCCGATTCCTCGTCCCTGACCGGTCAAGATGCCCAGCCACAGCCTACACGATCTAAAAATGGCCCGGAAAATACAAAAGCACTTTTGATGGATGATTCTACGCCGGTCGAGGATCATGCTGTGCCACATGTGGAGCAAGAGATCGTGCAAGCGGAACACCACAATGCAGATTCTAGGACAGAGGGTGCCCTACTACAGGTGGACTACGACGGGTTCGATATATCGACGTTCACAAGTATTATAGGGGAAAATCTCTCGGCAGATTCAATACAAAGAATCCGAAGCGCTGCTGGTGACGACCTTGAACGGGCGGTCAACATCTACTTCGATGGCTCTTGGAAGAAATCCCCAACTCCTCGTGCTCAGAATCAGACTACTCTTACGGCTCGCCAACGCCCGCTTCCTACACAACCCCATAAGATCGCTACTCCCCTGTCAGCAGCCTGTAAACCACACACCCAGACCCTACCGCCTGACAAGGTCACATCTCGCCCTGCGACTCAGCCTCCCTTAAGATACATAGGTGCGTTTGGTGTTGGAGCCTGGGCTACAAGGAGTGGAGCTGGATTCCTCAGACATGGGGATCTTGTAAATATTGAGCGTACACGGTCCCAGCCGCTCTCAAAGCGGAACCGTGCCGGGAAGCTGGTTTCTAATCAGAAGAGTGACGTTCTCACCCGGTTTACCACTAAATCAGGGCAGGAAATAGGAAGATTGCCCCGGGAAACAGCTGAATGGGTCTCAACCCTGCTGGATCAAAGGGTGTGTACATTTGAAGGTGTATGCGTATACGTGCCGGACCGGGTCCGGGTGAATGACACCATCTATCTGCAGCTGCGATGCTACTTGCGCATCGAGGCATTCCAGCCACGGATATTCAGTCAATCGATGGATGACAATAGGTCCGTTGCAATCTTCGAGGAGAAAGAAAGTGCAGATGAGAAAGCACTGCGGCTCCGCCAAGTGGCTCTTGTGAAGCTGTTTGATGAAATCCATCTTCAACCGACATCCGTCAATGACATGACGAGAAATCATAAGAAAGAAGGGTTGCTTCGTGCGGCGGAAATGGCTGAACAGCACGAGCGAGTGAAAAAAGAAAATCAAACAAATGACGACTCTTCGGAGGAGGACAGCCCTGAGCTTGAAGAGGATCAGCTTGATACCCTCTATAAGAAGGCTCAGTCATTCGATTTTAGCATGCCTGAAGCAGAACCTGCCTCGTCATTCACCTTGCATCTTCGAAAATATCAGAGGCAGGCACTATACTGGATGCTCGCAAAGGAAAAGGACAATAAGTCTGCAAGGGAGACGTCGCTGCATCCCTTATGGGAGGAGTACAGTTGGCCGTCCAGGGATGTCGACGACAAAGAACTCCCAGTTGTGGCTGGCATTGACCACTTTTACGTCAACCCTTACTCTGGCGAGCTTAGCCTTGACTTCCCTGTCCAAGAGCAGCATTGCCTTGGGGGTATCCTGGCAGATGAAATGGGCCTGGGTAAGACGATTGAGATGCTCAGTTTGGTCCACTCTCATCGCATTATGCCTCAGAGGTCCACTGATCTTGTGAGGTTGCCTCAGTCGGCCTCCGGGGTCGTACCCGCCCCATATACCACTCTTGTGATTGCGCCCACATCCCTCCTTTCGCAGTGGGAAAGTGAAGCACTGAAGGCTTCGCAGCCGGGAACAATGAACGTCCTCATGTATTACGGGGCGGACAAGAATATCAATCTTAAAAACCTCTGCGCTTCGGGAAATGCTGCTGGCCCCAATTTAATCATAACCAGCTATGGCGTTGTTCTCTCGGAATACCGTCAGCACATGTCCGCGTTGCTCTCATCTATGAGCTCCGGTGGCCTATTTTCCGTGGACTTCTTCCGAGTTATCGTCGATGAAGCTCATGTAATCAAGAACCGTCTGTCAAAGACAGCCAAGGCGTGCTATGAGCTCAAGGCAACCCATCGTTGGGTGTTGACAGGAACTCCCATCGTTAATCGCCTGGAGGACCTGTTCAGCCTTGTGAGATTTCTCAAGGTCGAGCCCTGGAATAACTTCTCATTCTGGAAGACATTTATCACAGTGCCTTTTGAGTCCAAGGACTATGTGCGCGCCCTGAACGTTGTGCAGAGCGTGCTGGAGCCCCTGGTCCTCCGACGTACGAAGACAATGAAGACCCCCGAGGGTGAACCTTTAGTGCCTTTACCACGTCGCACCATCACAATAGAGGAGGTCGAACTTCCCGACCAGGAGCGGGAGATTTATGATCTTATCTTTACACGGGCAAAGCAGACGTTCAATCACAATGTCGAAGCTGGCACTCTCTTGAAGTCCTATTCAACGATCTTCGCACAAATTCTCCGCCTCCGCCAGACCTGCTGTCATCCTATCCTCACACGCAACAAAGCGATAGTTGCAGACGAGGAAGATGCAGCAGCGGCTGCCGACGCAGCCAACGACCTCAAGGACGACATGGATCTTCAAGATCTCATTGATCGCTTCAAGGCATCCACCGAAGCAGCCGAATCCAACGAGCCTCAGGATCCATCCGCCAAATTCACTGCTCATGCATTGAAACAAATCCAAAACGAAGCCAGCGGCGAATGTCCCATTTGCTCGGAAGAGCCCATGATTGACCCTGCCGTCACGGCCTGCTGGCACAGTGCATGCAAGAAATGTCTGGAGGACTACATCCGCCACCAAACCGATAAGGGCATGGACCCTCGGTGCTTTTCATGCCGAGCACCCACCACGTCGCGAGACATCTTCGAAGTGGTTCGTCATGAAAGCCCTAATACCACACCCGAAGACGATATATATAGCAGTACTCCAACCCCCTCTCAAGCGCCTCCCCGAATAAGCCTCCGCCGTATCCACCCTCTTTCGCCGTCTGCCCATACATCTGCCAAAGTGCATGCCCTTCTCGCTCATCTTGCCCGCGTCCCTGCCAATACCAAATCCGTTGTCTTTTCCCAATTTACCAGTTTCCTCGACCTCATTTCCCCCCAACTCACCCGTGCGGGTATCCATCACGTCCGTCTGGATGGTACCATGCCGCACAAAGCCCGTGCGGAAACCCTCGCGCAATTCAACCGGGTCGAAACCTTTGCCGACCAAAATGAAATTGACAACGATGTCGACGCCAACGATTCCACCCAGCTTCCCCTCTCCAGGGCAAAGCACAGACACTCGACCGCCCCGCCCCCTCCCACGGTTCTTCTTATCAGTCTCCGCGCCGGAGGTGTGGGTCTTAATCTCACGGCAGCTAGTAATGTCTTCATGATGGATCCTTGGTGGAGCTTTGCAATTGAGGCTCAGGCTATTGATCGGGTTCATCGCATGGGTCAGACACGGGATGTGCAAGTGACACGGTTCGTGGTGAAGGACTCCATCGAGGGAAGAATGTTGAGGGTTCAGGAACGGAAGATGAATATTGCAGGGTCTTTAGGACTGAGGGTTGGTGGAGATGGCTCCGAGGATGACAAGAAGAAGGAAAGAATCGAGGAGTTGAGGTTGTTATTTGAATAGTTGAGGTCTAAGGGCATAGGGACAGAAGGCTTTAACGTGCGGCATATTACGATACCAACTTAGAGATAGATTCCGGATATGTTTTGTATAGCCGGCCGGTTTTGTATAACAGGTTCACATGATGGCCTATACAACAGTCCCATACTGGAATTCACATGTTATGAAAGTAGCACGCTCTCAGCTCCGGCTGAAGAGCTAGCAATGTGCAGTACTGACCTCCATTGCTCTCATGGTGATGCATAAGACTGACATTTGAGCTGATAACTGTGACGTCGGTTCGAGTCAAGGGCAACCATGCATGCGGTAATTACTTCCAATGATGGCTGACCGTCAAATGTATTCATGCGGATGCAAGGTTCACACGCACTTACGGACATCGATCAGACAGAAGAACTGCTCTGTTCACCGCCTATATGCTCAACATCGTGACAGGATCAGTCTTCTAGAACGATTAGATGCAAGCTTTCAATAACATGAAAGTGTGTTTTATACGGAATTCGTCAGCTAATTCTGGAATCACTCTCTGCATCGCAATCTCGAATATATCCAATATTTTCTCCCTCGCAACCAATCAATACACCAGACCTGCAGGATATCAGTAATGACCCCTTAACCCCACTGAGTTGGCCGAAGGGATGGTGCCTTGCTTACGGCACCGGTAGCATCCGAGTTAAGAACCCCGTGTCGGTCAGTCCAGTATTCTCCTCCTAAGCCTTCCTGTACGGTGGATCCCGATACCATGGCCAACCTACCCCAAGGTATCCTTCCGACCCTGCCTTGTGCCCTACCAAAAGCCGATCTGTCCAGCGACACCGATGCGGTTGGTATCGCGAAGGGCTTTAACATTCCATTCAGCAGCTTGTCGCTTGACCATTTCACCCCAGATGCCTTATGGCGAGATACATTCGCCTTGACTGGAACCTTACGGACGTTATATTCCGCTGCTGCTGTCCTAAAGGCATGGAATGATCGATGCCGTTCTCGCCAGGCAGGAAGCTTTCAGCTGAGCCCCGACGCCTCGCGGGTAGTATGTCCAGCAGCAGGAATAGGCTGGATTGAGGTCCCATTCATCTTTGAGACAGCAGCTATACCAGCGACCACCAGCTCGGGCTTTATCTCGCTGATCCCGGATGGAAATGGTAACTGGAGAATCTGGCTCCTCAGGACGATCCTGGACCAGTTCCAGGACCTGCCAAATGTGGATGAGTTAGAGCCTGGGCCCGCACCTACTAGGCAACCTCTTCATGAGGGAGCAGTGTACGAATGCGTGGTTATCGGATGTGGACAGTCGGGCTTGAGTGTCGCTGGTCGACTGCAGGCACTTGGGGTGTCATATCTGGTGGTGGACAAGGCACCTCGCGTGGGCGATTCCTGGCTTCAGCGATATGAATCAATGAAATGTACAGCCTCTTACTGACATGTTTTCCCTTCCATTGCTATTTTCTGTCAAGCTGACCGAAGCAGTACACTCTGTCCGAGATGCCGCCCAGCTCCCGTTTCACCGCACCTTCAACGAGGAATATCCCGAATTTATGAACAGGGAGGATCTGGCCCGTGGATACCAGGCATGGGCTGAGCGATACTGCATCGTATGCAGCCTCAACCAACCACTCAATACGTCGCTAACAAGTACAGAATATTTCATTCTCGACGGAGCTCACCTCAGGGACCTGGGATGACAATCGACGTAAATGGACTCTCCATCTGCGCCAGAAACAAGGCGAGCAAGTGACTACCAAGACCGTTACCTGTTCTCACGTCGTCATGGCCATTGGAGCTGGAGGGCAGGAGCCAGTCCGACCCTTTTATCCAGGGGAGGTAAGTTAACCATCCATTAGGTATCTGCTAATTTAACAATAAACCAGGATATATTCCAAGGCGATATCATACACACCGCACAATACAAGAGCCCTCGTCCATGGCAGGGCAAGCATGGTGTCATCATTGGGTCCGCTAATTCAGGTATGCCTGCCCATCAAAGCAATCAACCCTATCTAACAAGACAGCACACGATACGGCAGCAGATATGGTCGGAACAGGAATGGCCTCGATAACCATGATCCAGCGCAGCCGGACATGTAAGGAACCCACTCACACCCATAATGTACCCCTAACCCCCTAATATGTATTTCTCCAGGCATAATTCCAAAAGAATTCATGCCCCAACGAGCCCAAGGTACCTCCACCCTACCAACACCACACAAGCCAAACCATAATAACCCCCATATCCGCAACACAGGCACCCTCGCCGCCGACAAACAACAACTCTCCACCCCCCTAGCTGTAAACCGACTCATGAGCACCCTCACCCTAGGCGCCAAAATTGCCCAAAACCCAGAGCGCTTCGACGCTCTCGAACGAGCGGGGTTCAAAGTCGACCGAGGCGCCGAAGTCGTCGCGCACGTTCACGAACGCTACGGGGGACATTACATAGATGTGGGGAATTGTGCGAACATTGCCAAGGGATTGGTTTGTTACATACACTCACTCAGATTCTGCTGATGAAGATGGATCGCTGATTAGGGGTGGTTGTCATGCAGGTAAAAGTCAAGTCCGATAGTCCTCTCGCCAGGTTCACTCGTACCGGACTTCTCTTCGAAGATGACACGCATCTCCCTGCTGACGTGGTGGTCTTTGCTACGGGGTATAAGGGGAATGCCAGGGATACGGTGAAAGAATTATTTGGGAAGGAGGTGTATGATCGAGTTGAGGATTATTGGGGGCTTGATAAGGAGGGGGAGGTTAGGGGGGCGTTTAAGCCTAGTCCTCGTATGTTATGCACCCTATTGGTGTCTGCTTTGTTTTTGTGAGTGATTGAAGCTGACTGGATGGCAATGCAGATGGCCATATCTGGTTCATATCCGGAACTACGACGCATTCGCGGTACTTTTCTCGGTTCATTGCGCTGCTGATCAAGGCGGATATCGTGGGGGTGCCGGTGGAGGTGTATCGGGATACACCTGTTGCAAATGAGTAGATGTTAGGCGCGGATGCAACTAATGCACAATATATCTAGTCAGGGTTGAGAATCAAACAGCATGTCGTTCCATCTCAAGGTCTTCATCAGTGGTAGTATTTACTATCTACACACCAAGTAAAGTTCTACAGACAACTGCCACAATATATACATCCCCTTCCACTAGACTATATATGATTCATCACTCGGAAATCCCACTCCTCCCCGACCAAAATCCACACTCCCTCACCCCCCACTCATCCCTCTTCAACCTCGCCGCAACCCCAACTCCATCCCCCCCAGCACGTTCATCATTCCCCTCTCCAAACACCATCACCTCACCTCCCTCCCCACTATACCTCTTCCAAACCTCCCTCCCCTCATACCTACCCCCCAGAATATTCGGATCCCCATGCACCACAAACGAAGTCACATACGCATGGAACAACCCCGCAACCTCCCTCTGAGCCTCCGAAATATCCCTAACCGCAGGATTAAACGTCTCATACTCCATCTGATCACCATGGTTCGCGCCCCCAATAACAGTTTTATTCAACGCCCAGCGATATAAAAACACCGGCTCGTCACCATCATTATCATTGGCAACAAACCCCGCCGTCTGCCGTACCGGACACGCATACGCATAATGCCCATACGCCGCCTCCAGCCGCTTAAACTGCCTTCCTAAATTCGGGATCGGCCTTGTCTCGAGGTATGGCGACGCCGTAGCATATACATTTGGATCGGGGTAGATCTCATCTATGGTCTGGATATCGCTCTCGGGGTACGCGGGGAGGAGGGTTCGGAAGAACGAAGTGAAATCCTCGGAGAGGGAGAGGTTGCGAGGGACGTAGTATGTCCCCTCGTTCGAGTTAAATCCCGTTAGGATAGGCATCCTATTCCACTTTCCTGAGCGCCAGGCATCGATGGGCCGGCGGTGGATGATCTCGTGGTCGATGACGGGCTGGAAGGCCCAGCGGATGGAGGGGTTGTATTTGTCGAAGACGGAGATGGAGGCGGTGGTAATGGCTGAGGATGGGAGGGCGCGGAGACAGGGCAATATGGCGGAGTCAGGGAGGTTAGTGCAGCCCGTTTCAGTGATGAAGTCTGTGAATTGGGATTCGTGGAGGGAGGCGTTGTAGTGATGGACGGCGCGGGAGGTGGCGGCGCCGGATTCAATGATGGCGCGGTGAAAGAGGGGGGTGTTTGGTGGGTTGTAGTTCATGATGTGGTGGGCTATCTGGGAGATGTTAGTTTGGGGGTAGGGGACTGGGTTCTATTTGTATCTTAGAAGGGGGCATACGGAGTGCGCGCCGGCGGAGAGGCCGATTAGAGTGACTTGGGTTGGGTCGCCGTTAAAATGTGCGATGTTTTCTTGGACCCATTGCAGCAGGAGGATCTGGTCATGGAGGCCTAGGTTGAGGATTCCTTCTTTGGCGGTTAGGGTGGATGGAAGGAAGCCCAGGGCGCCGATGCTGATGGGTTGTTAGTTGAGTTGATTCGGAGGACAGGTTTGGGGACGTACCGGTAGTTGAAGCTGACTGCAACGAAGGGCTCGTCCGACCAGCCGACCATCGAGGCCGTGTTGTGTCCGGAGGCTGGATGTTTAGCTGTGGGTATATAGAGAACTGAGGCTGATACACCTACCAGTGCCGCGGTTGTAGGCTCCGCCGTGCACGTATACAGCGACAGGGAGTTTTCCCTGAGCGCCATGAGGCCGGAAGACATTGACTGTGAGACAGTCTTCATCACCACCTATGTCATTTGGATTCAAGAGCTGCTTTCCAGGGCACCTGAAAGGTCAGATATGATCTGAATGTCGTATAAGAAGCATACCTTGGGCCGAATTCACTAGCATCGATAACCTCGTCCGTCGCATGGACAGCCTCCGCACGGCGAAACCGTCTATCCCCAGTTGGAGGCAATGCGTATGGAATTCCTCGGAAAGCATCTACAGGGGACTTGAGCGTGTCTGTCAAGGTCGTGCCGACGACAGTGCCCTGGGGGATTATGACGCGAGGTCGATTATAGAGCACGACATCTTGTAGTGCGGCCGGGACCCACGGAGCGAGAATGGCTTGAATCTGCTCGGTTGGGTGGGAGGCAAGTTGCTGGGCAAATAGTAGGAGAAGGACTGGCAGCGAGGCCAGAGCAATGGAGCGTGCATTCAGCATGTTGAAGTGTAGTTTGTTCGGAGAAGGGCGGGGGACTTGTTCACTAGTTATTTATCATCGGTCCTACTTCTGAGGCCGAGGATATCTTTCTCATCTCCACTTGCCAATCTTATCTCCGCATCCTTATCGCTATCTCGGATACTTCTCCGGAATCGGGGTCGCAGACGCAGCAGGGTGACTGCATTGCTGCTAGGGTGCAGCATGATAACTATTGGGAGCTTGTATTGATATGTTGTGTATCTTTTTCTGTTGGGGATTACAAGATGTGGAAAGACTGTCTGAGATAAATATCATAAACATCTACAACACAAGTTTGAACGCCCGTGTTTCACTCTGCCTCACAAAGGGCCAGAAACTTGAAGAAAGTGTCTCGTAAAGAATCTAGCATAATAAAAATAGGTGCAGTCTGTCTAAGAGGCTTTCAAGTGATATGGCATCCCAATACTCATCGTCCCATTGTCCCATCCTGGGAAGTATATCATAAGTTACAAACGGTAAAGGTGTCCCGAGACCCAGAATATATATCCCCATGGCCACAGGACACTTTTCCCAACTCAAGCTACAGTACAAACAAACTGTCTCACTGGACACATAACTTATGAGATACTAAGGCAAAGGCAAGATATGTGGGAAGAAGAGCCGGATTGCTGGTCAGTGTCCCTTGCAATGCGAGCAATTCAAAGTCGCAGCACAACCCCGCATCGCAAAGCGGAAGCTGTGATATGGAATAGAGTGAGAAAGCGCCAATAGAAATGGTGAAACCGAGCTCAAGTAGCATAGCCAATAAGATGTCATCGTTGGAGGACTGTCGGGTCCCACCCGAGGCAGCAACGAGTGAATGCCAGATAGATAAGGCATCAACAACATTTGTGCAAAAATTTCGGAAGGAATCCCTTGGCTTGGCAGTGATAGTCCCATCATTCAGACACGGCGGAATATTCCAAAGCATTCGAATCTTCATATACTCACATCAACTATATACTGGGTTCCAGCTACCAAGCAGAACCATTCTTCTAAAGTAAAGGAGCAACATAGATATTACGTTGTTAGTAGAACCCCCTCGAGGCAGATGACCTGTCTATCAATAATTCACTAGAGACTAAACAGGCTCCCCAGGAAGTGCAATTGTGCGAAGATCATCTTTTGAGAGCTCCCCTATCTTCATAAATCATGCATACGCTCAAAGCCACTGCATCTTCCTCGCTGTCCCTGGCGGAAGGCCATTACATCTATGCGATTACTCCCGCATCCCCGGAGTCGTTCGCAGTGATATCATCGGATGATTCGCTTCGCGTATTTGACGCTAACAGGCTCGACCATGCGACCGTCATCGCGGCGAGTGCTCATGAGGGTGTCACGTCTCTAAAGACATATGATGCTAACCAGCAGGTGCTGGCCACGGCAGGAAGAGACAACAAGGTAAAGCTGTGGGATCTGCGCAGCGGCAAGAAGGGTGCTGTTGTGGAGTTGGAGACATGTAAGCCCTCCCTCCCCCAGAAATTCCTCTCCTCTTGTCTCCTATATCTATGCACAACTCTCATGATTACCCAATGCTAACCTTCCCAACAGCGAAACAAGCCCCCATATTATCTGTCGCCTGCTGTCCCGAAGTTCACGGAGTCGCAGCCGGAACAGAGCTCGTTTCATACCAAGCCATCGTCGCCTTCTGGTAAGCCAGCAGCTCACAATATGCGCACAGCTTTTTTCCACGAAGTACTACATTTATAAATTCACGAGCTGCTAACTGACGCCCCAGGGACACAAGATCCCCCGGCCAAACAAGCCTGCAATACGTGGAGAGCCACAACGACGACGTAACAGAGGTATAACCCAACCCAACCCAACCCAGAACTTCCATCCACACAAACGACCGACACCACTGACATAAAACCCCAGCTCCAATACCACCCCACCAACCCGACCCTTTTCCTCTCCGGCAGCACAGACGGTCTAGTAAACATCTACAACACAACCATCACCGACGAAGACGAGGCCTTGGTTCAAGTAATCAACCACGGCTCCGTGCACCACGCCGGCTTCCTCAGCAACAACACCATCTACGCACTCAGCCATGACGAGGTATTCTCCGTGCACCCGGCGACTGACCCCGATGATGCGGCCCAGGAGCCAAGTCCCATTCAGTTCGGGGATTTGAGGCAGCCGCTGGGGTGTGAGTATATTGCGCAGGTGTGTGTGGGAAGTCAGGGGGCGTATGTTGCTGGGGGGAACAAGGAGTATGTTTATCCCTTCCCCCACCTTTTCTCTTTTGATTTGGTTGTGGATGATGATGATGATGATGTTAACGAGTACTGTAACCTGGTGTAGGGAGAACCGTCTTGATCTTATCCCGCTTGTTTCGGAGCCCTCGTGGAGATTCGATCAGGAGAATCTGTGGAGGTTGCCTGGGGCGCATGGCGAGGAGGTGGTAAGGTCGGTGTATGTTGATGAGAAGGTGTGTATCACTTCTGAATATTATGTTTACGGGATTGATTGGATGGATGGAGCTGACGATAACTACTATAGTCGCACTCTGTGTTTACGTGCGGAGAGGATGGGGTTGTTCGTGCGTGGAAGCCTGAGGGTGAGGGGCAGGGAGGTGCTCAGGCGGAAGAGGCTGCGAAGGGATCCCGTAAGGAGAAGAAGAATAGGGAGAAGGGGAGGTTTAAGCCGTACTAGATCGTTTTATTGAGAGGTGAAGGATGATTAGGGGATTATTTTGTGCTAGAACGTTTCTGGTAGAAGTTTCATGGGAGTTCATCAGAAGCATCTCGTATTTATTCGTGACGTAGGAGATGCAGCCACAATACCTGAGGTAGATGAAACCGTAGGAAATATCTCAAATGCAAAGGGTCGGTTGGCTTGCCGGCATTCTTTCCCGAGAAATCTCTAAAAGCATACATCTTATTCAGTGGATCGTTTCCATCGTTACTCGTAACTGCTATGTCACAATCGCTGTTGCAGCACATGCTCAATCCAAACGCATCCAAAGATATTATAAAAGCCATATTTGAAGGAGCCAGCCAGAGCGTACAGCCATTCAGTCCGAATAACTCAGGCAAAATCCAGCCGACCCAAGCTGGCGACAAAGATACAGAACATTACAATAGTACAGTCATAACTCATCAAACATCCGAAATATACATCCAAAAATCAATCGTCGATGATTAGTGTCCCCCATACGGGTCCTGATAGGTTGGATATCCTCCCGGCCCCGGAGCCTGACCCCAGCCCGACATCTGCATGCGCAATCGGCGATCTATTGATATGTTAGTTTTGGCCACCACACACATAATGTCTACATACCCTTCTCGAAATCACGCCACCGCTTCATCGTGATCTTGCTGCTGTCAAACTCTCCCTCCCCTGCTTCGTGCCCCTTGTCCTTCCCTTCGGACGTCTGTCGGGTGTCGCCCCAGCTAAAGTCGTCGAACTTCCAGTACGAGTACGTCGGTAGTACAAAGTTCCACACTGGCAAGGACAGCAGATATATAAGCATCCACAGCACATACACAAACTTGTGCGCCGTCACCACAATCAACACTCCCGGCAATCCCAGGATCAGCGCAAGCAGTACCAGTGGAATCACTTGCACTGGCTTGTGCACAATGGAGTTGATCACCACGTAAAAGGTAAACGCGATGGCTGCTGGAAGCACCAGCGTGCCAATCAGCTCAATGAAGATGCAGAACTGCATACTGAAGCAAAAGGTCCCGCACAAGTCTCGCACCAGGACCAGCTCCATCAAGTTGTGCACGGTGCTGTTGATCCAGCGTCGTCGTTGCGAGAGCAAAACCATGAATTTGTCCGGCACCTGCGTCTTGCAGACTGCCTGGGGCACAAAAATCTGCTTTCGCTTGGGGAAAGTCCGCAGCATCAGTGTTGATAAATACCGGTCCTCACCCAGCAAAAGCAGGTTCTTCTTGTGCAGCGTATCGACCACATTCTCCGAGTAATGTTCCACCACATCAGGGCTCGCCAGAATGGGGACCCAGTAGTTCTGACCGCCCTTGGGTGCTTTGATCCGGTACATCGAGAAACACCCGGGAAGGCACGTCACACCACCAAAGACCGATTCGAACGCCTTGGCTTGATGATGCGAGATGAAATACCTGTTTGTATTAGTACTGCAGTAACAAAAGAAAGAAGGAGGGCACATACTCGAAGACTTGGATCATCGTCACCCAGCTGTCCTTCTTGTTGGCAATCTTCGTTTCACCACATAGTCCCATCACCTCCGGATCCTTGACCATCGCGGCAATCATGTGGGTCAAACTGTCGGGGAACACCTTGGTGTCCGCATCGACCATCAGAATGACTTCATAGAAATCGGGCGAGATGCCCGTAACCTGCCACAAGCCGTTGAACATTTCATATTCGAGTTCTGTCATCCGCTCGTCGAACATGACCTTCTGGAGGAAGGACATCAGAATAATTTGACTGTCTCGCTTGCCCCGATTTCCCGGCTTGGACTTGTTTGCTTCGGCTGGAGTGCCGCTCTTCACAATGACCATCATCGGAACGCGCTGCTGCCTTTCCTCTGGGATGATGGAGTCCTCACCGTAATCATAGAATCCGGCATACACCTTCGCCATGTTGTGGCGCTTCGACCCGGTGGCAACGGCAACATATGAGAAGGATTGCACTTCATCCTTGGGGATAATGGGATCTTTCATCATTCTTAGGACAATATCTGGGGTGGAAAACTCCTCGCCCTTTCCTTTGATCATTCCATCGCAGATCACGAGGATAGTTTTATGACTGTTCGGATAATCGGTCATGGCGATCGAGTCCAGTGTGGTGCGGATACCCTCTTCACCTTCCGAGTAACAGGTAACCAGGCAGAGTGAGTGAGCGAGAGGAAACCCATAGGGCTGCCATTCCGGCGGTGGCTGCGGGATAACACCCTCGTGGACATATCCGCCCATCCCCGGAGCTTCCGATTCAAGCATGGCAGTTGAGTAGCGCGAGTCCTGTCCGGGAAGGGCCAGACTCGATCGACTGGCTGCTACATTGTGGCGCGAGCCATCGGGTCCTATACTGCCCCCGCTACTGTTGTGGCTCTGCTTGTACATCGAGTTGATGGCGCCTGGTACTAGGCGTGTGGTGGAGTTCTGGCTCGCCATCGTGACGTACTGGTACTTCTGCTTGCCTCCGTTGCTCACAGTGTACGGGCTGGAGAAGCGAGAGGTGGTAGGCAGAAAGCTTGCCCGTTTGGTGCCCCGTTCCACCACACTGTGATCCGTCATGCGCGGGCCCGGCCGATATATATCATTGGCCCAATCTTCGATTTGCTGGTTCCGTGTCTTGGAGTCGGAGTCCATACTGGTTCTCGGGGCGGCGTAGCGAGCGGAGATGAACCACTGGAACAGCAGAGCGAAGATGAACTTCACCACGACGATCGACAGAATAAATATCAATGAGACGTATAGGACGACCTTGGAAGCGATACATCCCACGGTATCGGTGTCAATACTGCCGACCTTGATGATCTGCGACAGGCACTGGCCAATCCTCTTTTCCTGGCCCGTTTGCAGGTAGTACGTGAGATCGACCCCACGGACCTTGGAATTCTCGCGCAGCTCATCGAATTTCGACGGCCAGTTCACCTGGGAGGCATTGAACCACTCCAGTAGATCCAGATCGAGCACGTCGCCATCATAAACTGCAAGGTTTCGGCTTGTATTCTTGGTGTCGTCCCACGTGAAATACACGTCTCCGGCGCTCTTCAAGTTATAGAAGGTCTTCCGAGCCGTCCCTGAAGTGTGACAGGCCCAGCCGAGGTAGTAATCCACCGTCTTGTTCGGTTTGGACGACCCATCTTGATTGAAGGCGTGACAGGGGAAGTACCAGGCGAGGTCGCCGGCTGAATTGGTAGGCACATCCGATCCGTCCGCAAGGGTGATGAGATTCTTGCACGCCCCATTGACTTCTTGGAAAAAGAAACTTCCGTCCTGACCTCCGTATTTGTGGGGCAGGTCCCAGAGGACATTGGAACCGGCAGGGATGCCCGCAGCAGCCGGGTGGGTGGAGTGGGAGAGATCATAGGCCTTGCCGTGGAAGATCATGTAGTTGCTACTGACTTCATTGATCCTCAGGCGTGTGGGAGGGGTTCCGCACACGGTCGCCGTGAATCCGAAGGTCAGAAAACCGACGAATGCTCCAACAAGTAAAATGAGACTGATGAGGCCAATCTTCTCGCGCCAGGCACTCCGCTGGGCCTTTTTGGGCATCCCAAAGCACTTCAAGATAAAGTCGGGAGCCCAGAAGGTAATAATCGCGCAGTATGTGGTCCACGGACTGGGTGCCCGCACCTGCTCCAAGGCTTCCTGGCGTTTTCTCTCCGCTGCGGCTGCCCTTCGGGTGATCTTGCGTGATGATCGCCTCTTCTTGATGCGACGTCGATTCGGGAGTCGTTCTAAGGGCTGGTTGATATTTCCCTCCGTCACATATACCCTATCCTTTCCTTTATAGTCCATGCTCTGGGAGCTGTTTGTTTCTGCCTCCCCTTCCGCTCCCATTAGGGGCTCATCTCCGGTCGTCGACGGCTGCGTGGGCATGTTCTGAGATTTCTGGCGATAATGATAGTGCGGATGGCTTTGGTCGACCCGACTGCGTTCCGGCTTCGATAGTGTCTTCTTGTGCCTCGATCCCGCACCCACTTCCCCTCTTTCTTCGTCCACATCTTCGCGTCTTCGGGAGCTGCGTGAGCGGTGATGGCGATGGTGGCGGTGACCTGATGGGGATTCGGCTGATGAATCATTGTGGTGGGCGCTCTCGTGGGTGCGGTGCCGTCGGCGGGAGGACTCCCGGAAGGAGGAGTAGGGATCTTCTCGTCGCGGGGAGGCTTTCCCCGGACGTTGAGGTAAAGACATGGCCCTGCAGGACGAGGATGTCGAAGTTAGCAATGGTTTTCTTTGCGCAGGCAAGAGTGGCATTTATGTTCTCGATATTCCCTCCCGTAAGGTTTCGCGACTCACCTTTTCTAGCGCATAGGCAGAACGAGGGTGGGCGAATTGATCGCGCCGTGGGGTGAGGGGTGTCCAATACGGTGGACTAGGACGCAGCGATTCAAGCGACCGAAAGATGGACAGGTATGCAGTATGGTCTGCGGATCTCGGTTGAACAGGCTCGTATAGTCGCGCGCAGCTGAATGGCCGGTGCCTGGGAAAGTCTCCCACAACCGCGGATACGAAACGAATGCGAACAGGGAGATCCCAGTGTATGTAGTAGGCGAGCGAAAAAGGCCAGGAAGTGCTTGCTGTCAGACCCCCTGCCAAGGCGACAACCGGATGGAACTCAGTAGCGCAAAAAGGATCAACGAGCGCGATGGATGAGAGAGGAAAAGAAGGGGAAATAGTGGCGGGCGCGAGTGGTCAAAGAGAGGGTACTAATACCGAGTAGTCGAGCGGAGGAGATGGACCCGGACCCGGCCTGGGATGGTCGAGGGGCACTAAGCGTTCTCTAACACCCAATAGTAATGCCACCTTAACTTTATTAGTCGGACCGGGAGCAGTTTCTTGCGATGACTAGAATCGGCGTGGATGCGACGAGAGCTGATCAATGAAGAGATTCCAATTCGAGGATCTGCACCGGAACTAGAGGGTCAGGTACGTAGGCGTAGTGCCAGGCCGGGCAATGGGTTTGGAAAGCAGCCTGAAGGGAGGCAGAGAGAAAGAGAGTGAGAAAGAAGAATGCTGGGGCCGGTGATGAGGGGAAGCGATGCTGAATCTGGGAATATCACGGGGTGGCCGCTTATCGTCGCCAAGACCCCAAGCAAGTTGTTAGTCTCGGGGACAGGAATGCAGAATCCGATCGGTATGTGAACTGAATCGGGGCTGTCAGTGAGGTTGGTTGATCGAGTTTAAACGGAAGAATGTAAGTACGTTCACTGCTCGGAAGCCAAACATTCATGAGTCTGTCTGTCTGTCAACCAGGAAGACAGAGACAGGCCGGGGTAAATGACGATGGCTCGGGCGTACACAAATAATTGCCCGCCCACGGGACAGCGTCGCTAGGGGCAATCAAGGCTAATCAGCTGGTTTGCTGGATAGTCTAGTCTAGTCCACGACGGGGTCTGGCCCGGACCCTGACTAGCTCATTTAGGGTTAGTGCCAGTCGGCTCCGAGACATGGCCAGATTGAGGGAAAAAAACAAGTGGGAAATTCCCTTAATTCTCCTCTCCACATGGTGAATTGTTCCCTTTCTTTAGTCTATATCTCTCTCTCTCTCTTGTAAATCGAGCTTCCATGGCCCACTGTCATTCCCCAGGCATCCATTTCCAAGCAGCTCGACTGCGATAGAATCGATCATCTCTAATAGAAAACAGAACCACATCACGATAAATATTAGAGCATGTCTTAAATGTCAAAAGTCTATTAATAGCAGTATGTGATGTTGTGTCTTTGCAGTTGCAGCCCAATGTGGTCTGAAAATAACTCATGATCCTGTTCCTGACTGGCTAGGTTTGGGCTGGAGTTTGTTAACAAATTAGTTAAATGGCCGACCCTCCAACTCGGTGAATCATTCTTGCGCCCCGTGATTGTCGGTGGACCGCCGTTCTTACCTAGCCTCATGTAGATAATAGCCATGACGCATCGAATACTCTTGTCCAGTGTCATATTCACTAACCCAGTCATAATCGATACATCAGAAATATTCCGACTACTAGTATCGGCACAATCCTTTATTGTAAAGGCGGTGCAGCTACCTATTAGACATGAAACATATCTTGCAGAGAGTACTGTCCGCATACTAATCTTCTGCTGGCATTTCTTTTTTTTTTTTTTTTTTTTTTTTTTTTTTTTTTTTTTTTTTTTTTTTTCTGGGAATATATACTATATCAATTTCAGTCAAAGCTACGTCAATCTCAAATATATAATATACAGAGCCATTCGGAAGACTCAGGTTAGAGTCCGAGCCTGTGTCGCTAGTGGCATATCTACTCCTCTTCTTTATAATCATCATCATATGGACCTTTCCACGTAGTCATTGCTATCAATCCCGGCATAAGCGCCACGCACCTCGGCTCATCATTCAGCTCATAGAAATACCCCACCATCACCAGCCCCTTGTTCCAGGTCAACCGACTCACCAAGTCCGCGATGTCGGGCGGCCCGTCCCAGCGCGCCCAGGAACCGCACTTCCTCGCCAGCGGACTCAAGCCGCTTAGCGATCTCGGGCGCGGGCGAGACTGGCGAAGATGAGGACGTTGCCAGAGGCCGGGTGGACGAGCCACAAGGGGGTTTTGGGACCGGAGAGTTGCAGGGGTATTATGGCGTCGTATTCATGGGTGGTGTCTTTCGTATTTCAAGAGGAGGTGAGTTATTCGGAGGCGAAGCAGTGGGCAAGGTCGGCAACAGTCGGTTCCCTGAGAAGGTCGGGAGGGGTAAGACAACACCGAACGTCTGCTGCAGGTCCTGGGTGACGGTGTAGAAGTCCGAGGGAGGGGAGGCCTAGGCTGAAGAGATAAGTGATCACGCTGACGGCGTCCGGATTGGCGTCGAGGCGCGCGCAGACGAGAGGGTGAGTATGGTATGCTCGGTGGGCGAGGAGGGAGCTGGGCGGTGACTTGACGGTGGGCTTGGATGCTAGTCTCGTGGACTTCACGCTCGGGGTCGAGGACGCCGGAAGTGGGGTCGGGAGAGCGTACCGACCGAGGTTCTTTCGAGATAATTGTGTGGGAGGGACATCGTCCGGAGCGTAGCTGGGCAGTAGGTCTCAGATGGGCGTCGGGGGCTAGGTGGGCGAAGACCAGCGCGAAGCTCGAAGTCAGATCGGGGATACGCACCTGTTCGAGACTGCACTCCACCTCGACGGGGAAGATGGTCTCCCCGTTGAGTAGGAGCGTGTTGTTGAAGCGGCCGGTGATGTACAGCTGGCGTGGGCATCTAGGTAGGCGTTGTCTTACGTGATGAACCAGCCGGAGGAGCTGCCGCACGGTGGGCTCTCCGCCGGAGAAGACGCAGCGCAGACCCGAGAGGCCCCAGGTCGGAGCGGGTTGAGCCTCTTGCTTCGGCGTGGACCGACAGATGCGGTCGTACAGCAGGGCCAGGAAGAAGTTGGGAGCGAAGCCGAGGAAAATGCGATGGCGGTCGACGAGGTCGAGAAAGCGGCGCGGCTCAGCGCAGTCCAGCTAAGGAAGACATCCTGGGAGGTCACGTTGCAGTGCGCGGCTTTACCGGCCGCTACGGCTAGCGCTGGGGAATACATACGGCTTTGGAGAAACCGGTGCTGCCAGAGGGGAGCATCAGGGCCCCGAGATCATCGGCCCGTCGGTTGCGATTCATCGGGAGTGGAGTTGGAGGGGGGGGAACAGGAGATCAATGCAGATAGCTGATCCATGAGATACAAATGCGCCGTGTTGACGCCCTGGAAGGTGCATGTCATGCAGCTGTGGGTGAGTATCACCGGGTCATCCGGCAGCTGGAGAATGTGCTTGGCCTGGGCCCTGCGACGGCCGGTTGAAATCGCGAACCTGGGCACAATAAGCGACTGTGCAGGCCCGGAACCAACGGATGTTCTCATCGTGGGGGTCAAAATGCAGCAGGAACACTATGTCCCGCTAAGGAGGTTTGACACCGAGGTTTGCATCCAGTGCGCATCGAGCAGCTGCTGATAAGCGAGCCGCTCTGCTGACTCCGCAGCAGATTCTGAGATCTTGTAGAAAGTACTGCCTACAAAAGTGGTTGCAGCTCACTGCAGAAGCTCGAGCGGGTTGGTGGCCTTGCGGGCGGGGGGCGGCAGGATCTTGGGGTTCATTTCTGCAATGTAGCTCTGGACCTGGTCTTTGCCTGGCTCCAAGACGGCAGGTGAAGGAATAGGATGAAGTAACATGGTGCGACGGCTGTTGCGGATGATTGGAGAAGATCCACAAGGCTCGGTGGTAGTTCATTTTAAATGGGCCGGGTGCAGAGCTAAGCACTGCCATCTTCGGAGTTCGCAAGGCTTGTCTGAGTCGACGAGGCATTCTAGTGAGGGTGGGCCAACGTGTCTGAACGGATCTTATTCGTGAAGAAATCGGTTAGTGCTGGATTAGGGCCGACACAGGGGCCGAAAAGTGGACCGGATGTCCTGTTAGAATCCGGCCCTTTCCCCTCTTCTCTTTTGCCTGCAAGATTGGCACTCCTAATGCAGAGTCCAGCGCAGTATCCCTGTCATCATGGCCAGTCTGACCACCGTTCAGGAGGCAGTGAGGATTATTTAGCGGCGGCTGAGTTCCTCCTCGCTGACAATGGGCTTCGGGGGATTGTTGAGAGGGACTTGATAATCCCAGTGGTTTATCCTCCCATCCATTGTCATTCTCCGATCTTTGTATCTTCTATGGGACGATCACTACCACCATGTCGGCGACAATGTCCTCATCGCCCTCCGCCCGCTCTTCGACGCTAACTCCGGCGGAGCTGGCCGAGTGGTCGCAGTCCCTCAAGCCGGTGGTGTTGGGCCCCAGTATCACCATGGTGGTACTTGGCAATCTGGGGGTGATGCTGCGTATCTGGGCCCAACGGCGCATTCACAAACGTCCCGTGCAGGAGGACTATTGGCTGATCATGGCCGTTGTATGTTATCTTTCTTTCGCCGCTCTGTCGACCCATCTCAATCAACTCGGTCAATAACCCCTCATATCTGTCTCTAGCTCTTTTCCAACGTGGGCTCGATCGCCGTCCTAGTTGCGGTGCATTTTGGATTGGGGTACCATCAGTTCCGCGTCAACGCTGAGGATCCATCGCTGCGTTCCCTGCAGTGGATCTTCTTGTGCATGTGGCTCACGGCTACCTTCAACGGGCCCTCCATGCTGGCCACCAAGATTGCCCTGCTCCTCTACTACCGCCGGCTGTTCATCGTGCAGCAGATCTGGCTGCGTATCTTTTGGTGGACCAACGTTGTGTACGTGGTGCTCTGGGGCATCGGCTCGACCATCACATATATGCTCTCGTGCGTGCCAGCCAGCTACTACTGGGAGCGTTTCAACCCGGAGTCGACAATGCACGGCAGCTGCCGCAACACCACCAACGCCGACGGCGTGCCGCTCATTCTGGACCTGATCTCCGACGTCGCGATCCTGGCGCTGCCCATTGCTACCATCGCCACCTTGCAGATGCCGCTAGCCCGCAAAGCTGGGCTCATCATCGTGTTCTCGGTCGGATTCCTGTACGTTCCCCTGAATGAGATTCCCTGTGATGTATAGCTAGCTTAACTCACTCCGCAGTGCCATTGTATCCGCGGTCGCCCGCGTCGTCGTGCTCTACAAGGCCACGAGCCTGCACACGGACTTCCCCTACGCAGCTGCCCCCTTCGAGATGCTGGTCGTGATCCAGCTCAATATGGCTATCGTGTGCGCGACCGCGGTGCCCATCGCCTCGGGCTTCCGGGTGGCCTTCAGCAAGAAGCGCCGCCGCGACAAGAGCTGGATGGCAAAAGGTGTGAGCGGGAATACGTCCAGCAGCCACGCCTCGGCGGCGGCGCGGGCCGCACGCCTGCGGCTCGAGGAAGAGGCCAGCAGCAGCACCGAACAGCTGCATATGGGGCACTTCACCACCAGCTGTGCCTCCAAGGGGCCGGAAGATCGGGCGCGGGAAGAAGAGCCCGTGACAGGGAATGGGATTATGGTGAAGATGGATGTGGATATTCGATAGTATACTTCTACCATACAGTTACATAGACACGCAGTGGGAAACATATACCCTAATACTAACCCCCAAACCACCCTCAAAAGCCACTCACTCCACCCTCGTAGCACACCACCAAATAATCCTGGCATTATCATCCACAAAACTTGCCTTATTCCTCATTTTCAGCGTCGTCTCCCCGACCTCCAACTCCGCCTGCACCTCCCACTTCATCCCCAACTTCTCCCCAACCTCCTTCCAAAACCCGTGCAAACTCCCCACATCATGTCTATAATGCAGCATCGTCTTCTCCGTGAACCCCTTCAAATCATACACCCCGGCTACCGTACTCCCCATCTGCCTCCCACAAACCACCGTCCCAATCTGCCCCCTCGTCAACCCAATCAACCGTTTCACACCACGCACCTGCCCCTCATAATCCCAGAAATGCAGCAACGAGCTGGCCCAAACAACATCAATCTTCCCCTTCATCGTCCCCACAATCTCGCTCGTCTCCCACTCCTCGTGCGACACACCTAGATCCGCGCCCACAAATGTAGCGGGGAACGAGTCGGCATTGTCTCGGAAGAGCTTATACCCGAGCTCGAAGAACCCGGGTTCTAGATCGAAGCCGTATAACTGCGAGGGCGGGATCGAGGCCGCGTAGACTAAGTGTCGGAGCTCTTGGCCGACGCAGCAGCCGGCGTCGAGGAAGCCGTTGTCTGGGGAGGCGCGCAGGCGGGACAGGACCCGTGGGTAGAAGGGGAGGCAGGAGAGGTGGCAGCTTAGGAAGCGCATTTGACCGATGCAGGGGTAGGGAAAGATGCGGAAGGCTTCATCTCGCTGTCCACTCAATTGGTTTCGGTTAAAGTTAGGGGGATAGCATCCTGCGTTGGAAGTAGTCCTCCGGGGTGTGGGTGCCTACCAGGGCTAAGACATGGGGAATGATCTCTTCGGGTGTGAGTCCGCTGTAATTCTCTAGCATTGACTGCGCAGCGGGGTCGATGGCCGTGACGCTGGTTTCGTACCAGGCTGGCTTGGTGGTGGTGGTTGTGATGGTGTTGGACATGGTAGGTGAGTCTTGTTGTTGGCTGGAGTTAACGGCGGGGTGGATGGATGGGCTAGGAAGTGAGTTTAGGATATGTGACCGTTAAGCTTGATTGTAGGGAATGCTTCTCCATAAAAATCTGGAATGTCTAATCCCGATTGCATCCCCACCGCTGCTTGTCCTGCCCCAGAGAATCGGGGTGCTAAAATAGTGGTATTATGTGACTCCACCTGTTTGTTATGGTAAATGATATGCACTGGCTCTCTACTCGGCCTGACTAATTTGTAGAGATTGATACAATTGAAAGAAGACACCATCTAGTGTAAAATCCTTCTCTTTCTTTTTCGGCATTGATCCAGGAACATAGATAAGCCCTACCACAACATGGATGGACATGGGAAATTATTTCCCGCAACCTAGAATACACAACAGGAGGAGAGTAATCAAGAAGTCAGGAACGAAAAGCCAACATGCCTCTCATGTTACCGAGGAGGGGTACCTACCTACACTAGTGCTGACAAGAGCATTTAGCGTGTAAAGCTTATCCCTATATAGTATACAATCAGGCCTTTGCTAGCAGGATTAGTTTAGTGCCTGCAGCTTGCATTTAGTAGATAGGTTCTAGAGTCGAATTTTCGCTGCGCGCTTGTGCCGGTCTTCCCCGAGGTGGTGTTGCTTACTGGACATGCTGAGTGTACACAAGTACGCGACTTGCTAGTTTGATTTTTTTTTCTTCTTTTCTACAGAACCATAATTGTCTTCAAACAAACAAGCAGATCAAACAGAGGCCACCACCACACCAACCAAGGCCAGCGCACCGGCCAGATAACTCCCCGCGGCCATCTTGTGGCCCGCCCCACTCGAAGTCTCACTAGCGGCAGCGCCAGTGCTGGTGCTGGTGCCCGAGCTTGTGGTCGTGCTGGAACCGGATGCGCCCGAGCTGGAGCTGGAGCTGTTACTCGGCGCCGTAACGCGGAAGTAATTGGCCGCGACCGGCGAGCCCAGCCCAGTCTGGTTGAGGAAGCTGACCAGCGGCAGGTTGACCCGGTTCACGGGCGTACCCTTTACGGTCAGCATGAAGGATTCGTAGCGACTAGGGATGCTGAAGTTGGAGGGCTGGTCGAACAGGAACAGGGTGTAGTTGTGGGTGCCGGACGTGGGGGTGGGGGCGATGTAGGAGGCCAGCACATTAGCATCGCTGGAGCTGTTGACGGCGGTGGTCAGGTTGGCGACGACAGTGTGCAAGATCACCGAGGGGGGAGTGGTTTTGTTATAGTCCGGGTCGACCATGAGCAGCAGATAGGGACCCGAGCTGCTCAGCCCCATGTCGTGGAGATGCGGCTGCGGCGCGTCCACGGCGACTATAGATGGTGTATTGGTCAGTCAAACAAGTCTGAATCGAGTATCGGTCGTGCATACCGCTCGCGTTTAGGAACTCGCCAGGGGTGAAGCTGACTTCAGTCGACCCCACAGAATAGGTGACATTCAACACCGTCGACGGCTCTCCAATGCTCGCCAGTTCAGGAGGGACGGTGTCCGCGGTCGCGGCAGTAGCAACCGCGGCGAAGGCGGCAATGGCAGAGACAAGACGCATGATGGGGATGTTCGTTGGAGCTGGACGTAGCTGAATTCACTGTTGGGTAGGAGTTGGGTTAAATAGAGAAACCTGCGACCTGTGCACTGTTCGACACTTAGCCTATAAGGTTAATAGGTCGGTTGCTGACAAGCATTGTGGGAATGGCTCCATCAATCTTGGCCCTAATTAGGAAAATAATCGTGGTGGCATCTGCACATGGCCGGAGGCTGTTAGCGCATATGGTTCGGGGATTACTCTAACTTTGACTTTAGCATCACTCTTGGCGACAGCCGTGGCACATGGAAATGAAAGGAATTTTCCGTCTCGCTTTGTCGTTGGGATGACCATATTTGTCGTTTCGGGCCAAATTACCTCGTTTTTATCATTTTAGTTAACGAAGAAATGGGAATACGCTGCAGACTTCCAAGCAGCGGTGTGGGCGTCATCCCTGTCCTCAATATGCAGTTGACTGACTTCGAGGGGTTGCCAAGGAGAAATTGGCAGGAAATGGTATCAACTCCCGCTGCGCGTATGGGATTTTATCCCCAGGGACTAGTCCTTTTTTCGTCTCTCTCGATAAAATGATGTAAATATATATTAGGGAAGAGCATTGTAGAAAGGCCGGGCCATTATCGACACCGTCACTCATGCGTGATTCTCATACAAATTTCTCAGCCAACATACTCATTTAAGATAACATCCATGATTTGCACGTATCGGATTCTAGAATTGTTCTTTGGGTTTCGAAAGGCGGATCCGCCCCCAAAGGACGTGAAAGTCCTCTAAGTATAGTACTGATTCCAACAGGTGATCCTGGCCCCATTTCCGAAGGAACAATGCGTCTAGCATGAACCAGGAGTCCATGTGTTCTTTTCTTGTGGATATTCAATTCTCTAGTGCCAGAGGGTATTGACATTAAGTGAGAGAAGCAATAACATAAGAAGAAGAACTATAGCAAGCCCGATCAGTTCCTATATATCAGAGAACCATATGCTGAGTAACTATAGCGGAAAGCCCTGGACTGGAGCGAAAAGGGGCTAGAGGTAGTAACCCGTCTCGACATATTATTTAACGAATGTTGATGGTCTTCTTTCATGTAGCAGTGGAAAGAGCTTGACATACTGTTGAAGAATCTACTACTCAAGATAATTAAGGCACGTGGTAGCTACTATATATGGAAAGATGAAAAGCCCGGAGGTCTGGGGGTTTTCCCACAGAACGACGTGCTCCCCATGTCGATATCTAGACTTTGTGCAAGAATATGCTTTGATTCCTTTCTCCTTCTTTCTCCTGTCACTATTTACTCTCTCAGCGTGTTTCAAATAAGAAAATAGAGACCGAATGCTATCCATCTACTCCACAATAAATTCTCAATCAACTTGAGCCAGTGCATCGATAGATGTATCAAACGCGTCCTCGAATTCCTGACTTTCTGATACCCACTCTACCGCGCCTTCGGACTCGAACGGCTCTAGCGCCTGGCCGTTTACGACGGGAATCAGGCGGATGTGCAAGCCACGGTACACGATGGCGCCTGCGCAGCAGTCCGCCGGCACGTCAGGGTTGAGCTGGCGCTCCACCTGCCAGCGAGCCTCAGCACAGGCAGAGGCTAAGTCCCAGTTGCCGTTCCAGTCACCTTCTTCGAGGTCGGCCAAGTACATGGGGAGACGCCTGCCGCTGTAGCCGTTGATGAGGCCATTAAGATGGGGAGTGGAGATGGACATGGTGCTGGTTGTTTCTGAGGATGGTTACTGGGGGTTGGTGGATTGTGCGTGAAGGAAACTGTAACAAACAGTGAGGATTGATAAGGTGATGGAACAATACTTCGAAGGGGTGAGGTGGTGGTATTTATAAACAATCTTGTCGAGGTGGAATTAATTTGTTGGTTGAGGTTTGAGGGTGATTCCGGCCTTTTGAGGATGCTGAGAATATACTGACAGGTGAGATTGTTATTAGAGATCTTAATTCTGGAGAGCACCACACAGATAGTCTGATTCTCGGAGATGTTCCTACAGATACTTCAATATAAATGGAGGACTTCGAACAGGGATCAAAAGCACCGAGGATATTATCATGCGGAGATACTGGTACTGCAGGAACAATGCACTGGCCAAGATCTGAAGAATCTGTATATGTGCCCTGCAGCACCTAAGTGGTAGGTCTGAGCTAAACGCCATGGAATAAACCGTGATTGTTGTGTTGTATACGGTTTTGACTCGGATATTGATTAGAGTTCATTATCTTACCCCTTCGGCTGCTTCCACGGTATGGGGTGTTCTTATTGTCTGTCTATTTCTCCCCTAGCCAGGGAAATTCCTCTTTGGAATGATGAGATTAATTTTTCGACTACTGAGTTTGGTATCTTGATAGTGTTTCCTACTGGTAGTTTGAGGACTGGGGGGACGACTTGGATTGAAGAAGGGAAGCAGACTGAAGAAAAGAGAGGTAATGAAAAAAGTGAAAGAGACTGAAGCAATGAAAGTGACCGAAGAGGCAAAAGCAACTGAAGAATCGGAGTAGTTTGAAGAGACGAAAAAGAAAAAACGCGAGCAGTGAGAAACAGAAGAAAATTATAAACACTCTTCAACACCTAATATGCATGACACAGTCATCGGCACATGGCCTCCTCATTTCGAATGACCAGTACTAGTTCTTGATTTAGACTGAAATGCGACTTTCTGGATCACCGCCATCCAACCTAGAAGCCCACCGTCTGTAGACTATGATGCTATACTGAGCAGTAGCCACTAGGCGGCCGAGAGGGGCAGAACCTACGAGCTGGTTGCAGAAATATTCGAACAAAGAAAAGGGTAAACGAGTGAAGCGAACAGGACTCCTGGGTCAAACTAACGAGACGACAACCCCTCGCTGTGATGTGATACCCTACGCATACTATATATATATGTATCTACTTGCGATGATTCATTACCTCTAGCGCTCGCTTGTATGGTGACTCTCCTACAGCATACAAGTGTCGGCTTTTTATATACAATGTGAGCTAGCGTCCCACTTAAGGGGGAAGGACACACTTATGATTGATCAAATCGTCGTGTTAGCCAAAACTCACAAAACTTCCCTTATAATTATTGCGTCCATAATGTTCGGATCCAGGGACTGGAATAACATTGTTTCGTGTGTGCTAGTGGCAACAGTTATCGGCTTTGCAATAGTGGCATCATGTTTGGCGAAAGCATCCCAGATGCCCCTCAACTTTCATGGAGGGTCAGGAATGCAGTGGAAAGACTGTGGCGTGGCTAACAACCACTCTCTCCAATGTAAGTATGCCATGTTTTTAGGCCTGTTCTGAAAGGCCGGCTTTGACGCGACAGGAAGGCTCCAGACTGGATGTTCCCATGGACCACTTCAGCCACTCTTCCGACAAGTCTTTCTCGATACCCATCATCAGAATGCTCGCCAAGAATGCATCTGCTACCGGAGATAGACATATCTTTCTAAACCCGGGGGGACCTGGAGGTACGTTGAGACTTCAGTCAGTGCTATATTCACTGATATGGTGTAGCCAGTGGAGTGGGCTTTCTTCGTGGATCTGCATATGACCTAAATAAACTCATCGGGGAAGGTTTCCACTTACTGAGCTTTGATCCTCGTGGCGTAAGTGGATCGATACCGAAAGCTGTTTGCTATCCAAGCAACTCCGAACGCGCTGCCGCGTTTGCCAGCACCCCTTGGGACCTTAAGTTTCAAGCTGGTGAGATGTACACTAGAGCCGAGAATAAGGTAAAGGCCTGTGAAGACATGATGGGCGAGCATGGAAAATACATCAGCACCCTGCAGATAGCTGCTGATATGAACTCTATCCTCGACGCGATAGGGCAGCAGCAGATGTATTACTGGGGACTTAGTTGTCTGTTCTGTTCTGCCCCCTGACTCGATAATTGACTAATGAGCATAGATGGAACTACACTCGGTCAGACATATACGCAATGTTCCCAGAGCGGGTCTCCCGAATGGTGCTGGACGGCGTGAGCAATCTGGATGAATGGTACAATTCCTTTTTATTTGAAGAGTCGTTAATTGATACGGACAAGATCATTACCGGCTTTATCGAAGAATGTTTCAAAGCCGGAGAAGTTTGTCCGTTACGGTCAATCAAGGGGAGCAGTTTAAGTCGG
This sequence comes from Aspergillus welwitschiae, assembly GCF_003344945.1. Taxonomy (NCBI): domain Eukaryota; kingdom Fungi; phylum Ascomycota; class Eurotiomycetes; order Eurotiales; family Aspergillaceae; genus Aspergillus; species Aspergillus welwitschiae. Next base: position 487,006 of record NW_020798713.1, read on the forward strand.
CTAGCCGCCTTCAGTCCTATATTGATGGGTTTTTACACGAACTCGAAAAAGAACCAATTCCCGTTTACTTGAAAAGCACGAATTATGGTACCATCACTCGACGAACTCTAGTGACGAACGGGATATTCTTTGCAACTTTACAAGCCGACAATTTGGCCATCCTTTGCCAAGAATCTGGCTGAATTACTAAACGGCAATACGACTCCTGCTTACAATGCATATTCTGAATCATGGGTGCTGAAGTATCTGGTGGATGAATCCACTACCTTTATAGGTTTGAATGATAACCGGAAAACCGGCAAGAATGCCCCTGTTCATGGTATTAAGCCAGTCTACCATCATATTAGCTCGAGACCGGAAATGTCCTATTTGGTATCAAGGTATGAAGGATCTGATATCTACGATCGAGCCTCGTGGTCTATTCCGACAACCCATGGATTTCATCCTCGGTACTACCCAGAGTTTCCCCGGGCGAGGACATTCGAGCCGATACTGATATTGTCAACTACTTGGGATCCTGTATGTCCATTGATATCTGCAAAAAAAGCTCAGAATAGCTTCGAGGGCGCTCGTCTAGTTGAACAGATATCGTATGGTCACTGCACTCTCAGCATGCCCTCATTGTGTACTGTGGGGCATTTGAGGCGGTATTTCGTTGAAGGAATACTACCGGAGCCCAGAGCAACGTAAAACACAACTTCTCTCCCAACTTGATGACTAAATACTAACTGAGTAAACAGGTGCGGCATTGATGCTGAGTATTACCCGTCTGCTCGGGGATCTGCAGTGTCTACATTGAGTGTCGAAGAGGAGGATTTGCTCAGTAGTCTTCATGCGTTGGCAACAAAAGATGTCTTCCTTGTTAGAAGCCAGGTGTAAGGGCGAAGCTAAATTTTAAGGTCGAGAGCATTTGTTGCTTTGCTTTAGTGTCAGCCATACTTAGTACTTGACACTCAGTCGGAGAGGGCTTTTGATACGTAGTGTGGCGGATCTGGCTCATCTGTTGGTAGGGATATCAGCGATTATCACACATGAATGAAGAAGTAATAGAATTCAATTCTTTTTGCTGATGCACAATGGTATATGATGGAAACTGAAAAGCATTATATACACTTGAGGAATATGATACACGAGGACTTTGCCTGTGGTGAAGACCAGCCAATGGATTAGCATGGATGAGCATTATTTGGTCTCGGATTCAAAGGTATGAAGGGATATAACTGGTGTCCTTGTTGGTTGCACCCACTGCAGGTTGTGCTAGCTGTCGAATGTATGCTTTTGATGCAACCACCAATTAAAGCCTTGGAGTATCGGAAGCCTTCGAGCAGCAATTTTTTTCCTTCGGTGTCAGTTGAAGTCCAGATGTCCGCCTGGCTGGGCTACCTAGTAATCATTGCCATCCCCTTCTGCCATAGAATACTTCTTTCACCCTGCCATATGCAGGATAGTAGGCAGTTTGCCCGATTGAAAGGCCTTTGGAGACACTAGACACCAACAAGCGGCAGAGGCTGGGATGAAGACATGTAGTCGTCGACTAGTCTCAGTGGTTCCAATGGACCGTAGCCATTCAATCAGAAGCAGTCTGCCCAGCACTCTCCTCGGCCAACTGTTTCAACGACCTCTTCTCCTTCTCAATACCATTCCGCCGTTGAGCAACATCACAAAGCTCAATATTCCCACACTCACACTCCCCATTCCTCAACCACCGATACGTAAGACTCCACCTATCTTCTCTCAGCCTCACCGAACCATCGGGCATCGTATCCGTCTTGCGCTTCTTAATCCCATGCGTCCAATGAAGTCTCGCATCTCCAACCATCGCCATCATCGTCCGCGGCGTCAAATCCACATCCACCCGCTCCTCCGTCTTTCCCTTCCGGAACTGCATCAAGACCGGCGCACCCAGCGACAGCGCATACAGCTGATCCCACGCCAGGTGCGCATCTACATGAGGCGGAATGCCACTTCCCGGCGGATAATACTGCAGACAGACCTGATCCGGGGGACGGGACTCCGTCGTGGGAATCAAGGGCTTCAGCCAGTCTGGAAACTCCTTATAGGGTATCTCAGGATCTACTCCGAAGGTCTTATAGTCGAATGTGTAGCCGTAGTGGAGAGATGTGCGCCCGCTGCGGTCGGGCCACTTTAGTTCATGGCGGAAGATGGAGATTAAATGCTGCTCGTGCTCGGGAGTGATGAAGTCTTCTTGCCAGAAGATTCCACGGGGGGTGAGGGGCAGCTCTTTCATGCTCATTGTTTGGTCCGCTGCTGGGTTTTATATTTGTATAGGCAAGTTATAGATGGGTTATACTGTCGGGCAAATCCTAATTTGGGAAGAATTTTCCCGGACTTGCCCCGCGGGGTGGAACTAACCGGATTCGGTATCTGGGAGTTGGTGGGGCCAATCAGATTGCCGCTATCTGATCTAGATGTGGACTGACTTATGCTGGGGTCAATTGATTTGGTATACAGTTCAAGTGAATGACATGGAATAGGCCAGATGTATTCTGTGAATACTCTGTGCGGTATTTGCGGGAGTGTGCGATATCCTACTTGAACAAACAGCCCTGGTTGCACATAGTAAGGCGAGTCATGCTATTCCTAGAATAACTATTCATGCGTCAACCATGATTATGAACATACAAGTATTAGGTTCAATAGTTGTATAATATGCTATTAAAGAAATACGTTCAGCTAGAATTGAATTCGATCACCTCACCATATGCACTCGCCACATACTCAATATTCTTCTCGTTCAGCCCACAGATACTCACTCTCCCGGAAGGCAAGAGATAGATATGAAACTTCTCCCGCAAACGAGTGACCTGTTCCTGATCCAGCGCCGTGTAGCTAAACATACCAATCTGGCTCTCCAAAACCGACCAATCCCCGGGCGTCCCCTTGCTTTCCAGCCTTCTGCGAAGCTCACGCCGCATGTTCTTGATTCTCGAACTCATAGTATCCAAATCTCTCAACCATTGACCTTTCAACTTCTCATTCCCCAGGACAGTCTCAACAATACTCGCCCCGAAGCGAGGGGGATTGGAGTACTCGGAGCGAGCGAGAGCAACCAATTCCGAGCGGGCACCCTGAGCTCCAAGATGCCGCGGCACGACAAGGTGGAGAGCACCTACACGCTCGCCATAAAGTCCGAAATTTTTAGAAAAAGACTGAGCCACGCAGAGGCCTGGACAGTCGGGCTGTCCATCCAAGATCAGTTGCTCCACGAAAAACCGAATTGACCAGGCATCACCGTCCACGTCGCCTGTAGCAAATCCTTGGTATGCGCTGTCAAACACAACGTATAGTTTCTTCCGCTTCATTACCTCCGCTACTTGTGCCCATTGCTCGTGGGTGAGGTCCACACCTGTCGGGTTGTGTGCACAGGCTTGCAGGATCACTACATCTCTCTCCTCGGCGGTTGTTTTAAACACTGAGAGCATTCCTTCCAAGTCCACTCCCCTGGTTTTTGTGGAGTAGTAAGGATACTCTGCGATAGGGACCCCGACGTTGGCCCAGATAGTCTTATGATTGATCCATGTCGGCGAGGGTATGAATACCCGCTTTGGGCGAAGATGATGTGCTAGAAAGTGTGCAGCCATGTGGTTTGCGCCTGTTCCTGAGACTGTTTGGATGGAAGCGATGCTCTTTTCTAGCTTTGCGGTAATCTCGGATCCGAATGTAAGGGACTGGGCTAGGTTAATTAGGGCTGGGGAGCCTGCGATGCCGAGATATTCATGGTTTTGACTTTGAGCGAGGAGCTCTTTTGCCTAAGTCTAAGAGTTAGCTTTTCAATAGCCAAAATAGAGTCCTGGCAGTATTAGCGAACCTCTCTCACGCTCGGAAGTACCCAGGGTTGGCCGTTCTCGTCGCGGTAGGCCCCTGCTATCAGGGATACTTTGTTTGGGTGCTGGTCTGCATCGTACTCTGCCATTAACCCGAAGGCTGTATCTGCTGGGGCAATAGGCAGGCCAAGGTATTGCTCGCTCATGTTCGGGGTCTGTATGGTTGTGTTTGCTATGTTGCTGGTGAGTGGCAAAGCCTGGGAAATGATGAAGAGGGTGCCAGTGATTTATTGAGAGAAAACCGAACTTATCAGCCATTAGAAAATCATGCTAGCCATGTATTTAGATAGTCTCATTATTTGTCCAGTGCAATCGTTTCGGCCCAGTGACATTTTTACCGGCCTCCGAGGCTTGCTGTCATTGTTGGTAGTCGGCACAAAGTATTCTTCCCGGTGGCTCGGAACCGATGCGTCGACACTACTCGGCATTGCCAAACTCACATCCACAGACACCGTATAATCATAGAGCCGAAGATATCTCTCAAACTGAAAAATTTGACTCTTGCAAGAACCCAAAGCCAGCAGACTTAGCGCTGCGGGCCGGCAGGTGGTCTGGATATAATGATTCTCAAGATTTGCGCACAGCCCAACTGAGTCCAGTTCGTGATGGTTTTAGACAGCATTGATATGGTTTACAAACCACGATAAGTTAATGATTGCGCTTCCAAGGATTGCTTGAGCCTAAGCAGTGTTCATCCAACCATAGCTGGTTCTATCCTACGGCTAGTTGCCGTTTGCCGGAGCACCAGAGCCAACCTTAGCAGCATCGTATGCTACATTTGAAAGTCAAGTTCCCTATATTTGCTGAATATACTGAGATCTAAAAGTGCCCTAGTCGGTAGGTTCAGATGCATATACGTTTGTTACAAATATTTTAGACTAGTGGGAGATGAGGTGAAACCTTTATGGAAAGTAGCAGTAATGAATGGCATTGCATGAGCCACCACTGATTGTTGCCTCGGACAGCCCAACCACACCTTCACAGTGACAGCTTTATAACGATATGTCAGCGCTTAATCTAAAACTCAAGTCTGGTTTTTGAATGGCGTGAGCAGGATTATATATGATGCGCTTGTCGATCACCAGGACACGGGACAACATGCCACGTCATCCACAACCAGCCAGTTCAGGGTTGTGTAGATAGTGGCTATTTTGTACTGCAAAGATCAAGCCCGATTACTTTGGCTAGACAATCGGCGATACAAGCACGATACTCAGATTAATATCACTTTCAAACAAAATATAACAATAATGTCAAGTTTGAACGGGGCATTGACTCCAAACTTGCAAGGAACTAGTTGCCTACTTGGGTATAGTGGTAAGACTCAAGTCACCCGAATACACTAGTCCCAAAGTAGTATAAGTGCAGAATCCTCAAAGATGCAGGCGGTGGGGATGGTCCCCTGTCCCTGTTGAAAGTAGACTATCGCCCTGCTCGCCTCCACCTGGTCTGCTCTCTTGAGCGCGTTCTAGATCATCCATGATTCTATTCTCATCTGAACACCTCCTCCTCTACCCTACTCGGTACTTGAGTGAGCCCCCGCCCTTTCCGCATTCTGACTGAATCCTCAATCGCTTCGAATTCATCGCTGGTTGCTGGCTCAACCTCACCTGTTCCGCGCGGTAGACGCATCTCCTGCCTTTTCTCCGACCGACCGGACGTCTCTTTGGCGACAATATGTCGTCGACTGACAATGGCCTTCTATCCCCACCGCCAGTCCATAATATCCCCCTCAATGATTTAGAATCCAGTCGCCCTCGCCGTTATCACACCCCAAATTGGTCCGATCTAACCGACCCCTCGGCTCTCGCTCCTCATGTCAAGCAGCACATGGATAACGGCATCGACCGTCTGGACGACTTCTTCACTAAGGTCGCCATCTTCATAACTCCGAGTTACTTGCAGCATCATGTTGGCGGCAAGTCGCAGCCCCCGTCTAGACAACATGCGATCGCAGCGTTGGATGGTCTGCGCGGCTGGGCCTGCCTGCTGGTCTTCAACTTCCACTTCCTCTTCACATATACCTGGAAGGTTGCCGTGGGCTGGGGATTCAACAATGAGAATTTCAGCGTGCTGCAGCTCCCTATCATACACATGCTGGTCTCTGGTCATATAATGGTGGCTATCTTCTTCGTCATCTCCGGTTATGTGCTCTCCTACAAGCCATTGAAGTTGATTCGCAGTCGCTCCTGGGAACAGACCTTCACTACCTTAGCCTCATCTACCTTTCGCCGCGCACTCCGTCTCTACATCCCGTCTGTCGTCGGCATCTTATTGGTCTTTATCGCGGTCCGGTTGGGTGTGTACAATTACTCACATAAAGTCCTCGTAGAGGGCCACACCATTCTCGGCACGAACGAGCAGCATCCTCCAATCATGCGGTCCTTCTACAAACAATACTGGGATTGGTACCTGACAATCGTTCATCTGATGGATCCTTTCAACTGGGCTCTTTACTACAACTACTATAATCCCCATCTGTGGACCATCCCCGTCGAGTTTCGCAGCTCTATCGTGCTCTTCCTCACCCTCCTGGGCACCTCTCGCTTGACAACACCCGTACGTATCTCGCTTGTCAGTGGCCTGGTTTGGTTCTGTATGCGCTGGGGTCGTTGGGACATTGTCCTCTTTTTGTTCGGCATGCTGATGGCGGAGGCGGATCTTATCAACGGCACCTGGGAGCGACCTGCGAATGAGAGCGAATCGAAGCCCAGACCTGGGCACCGACACTTCCTCCCGAAGCAGCAAAATGCCCTTAGACAAATACTACCTTTCCGTCTCTCTACCCGCAATCTTTGGATCGGCCTCTTCGTCCTCGGTCTGTATCTGGGATCCGCCCCGAACACCGGCTACAAGTGGACTCCCTTCTACCGTTGGACTTGGGAGATTACCCCTCGAACCTACCCGGAGCCGCATCGATTTCCCCAGACCCTGGGCGCTGTACTCATTGTGTTCAGCATCAACCACTCTAAGGATCTCCAAAAGCTCTTCATCCACCCTGTCTCACAGTACCTAGGCAAGATCTCATTTGCCTTCTACATTGTCCACGGGCCCATTCTCCACTCGCTGGGTTACTCTCTCATGCCTAACATCTGGGCCGTCGTTGGAAAAGAGACCAACTTCCAGTACTGCCTGGGCTTTTTGATTGGTTGGCTCATCTGTCTTCCCATCTCCCTCTGGGCTGGTGATGTCTTCTGGCGTGCGGTGGATATTCCCAGCGTGAAGTTCGCCCGTTGGCTGGAAGACAAGCTCATCGTGAAAACAGCTAAGCCCGAAAGCTCCAGCTCGAACTCACACCTGCACTAGCTGAGTGCATTAACGCTGGATGTTTGGTCATAGCGTTGGCCTGCGAAGTCCACCGCTTCATTGTAGGCTCTAACCTCCATCATCTTCCTCTGCCTAATTCACGAAGCGCGCTCGTAATGGCTGGATTCCCCAAGCTAGCGAGCAGACGCCCGCCCTCAAGTGAGGAACTCATCTCTGTATCCTCACCACATGCAGTGAAACAATTGAGATTTAGCGCGAACACGGATTAGTGACCTGCAATGGAGCGACCTTGACACAGCGGATAACGGGAAATGAGATGCAAGTGTGGGGTCAGCTGGGGTCGCAAGTGCGTCTTTAGGGGTGGATCAAGTATTGATGTGAAACGGCAGACGGCTGTAAAGAAACCGATGCTGCCACTTGTATATCTTGAAGCGTTGTATATAGAATCGCCGTCGACCTGGCTGAGAAGTCAGTAGACGGTCATGTAGCTCGGCGCCGGCCGCCAGCCCCAACAGCTCCGGCATGGCCCGCAAGGCGCCGAAACGGAGTAAGGAATGAAACCATGATCAGTCAGATACAGGACTTCTGATTAAAATGAAGATGTTACTCTACATTGATAGTGTTACTCCTGTCGACCCCTGTTCTCCGCGCCCCCGCGGAGATCTTTTGGAATGGCCAGCAGTTGTCTCAGTTAGCCTGGGGCTGGCTAGCTACAAAACTTTCAGCTCTATTGTCGCGGTCCTCTAGGATGTGTATACATTTCACTAGCATTCGTGCAGTATAGCCGGTTTCTAACTACTATCTATTGAGTCAGTTGGTAGTGCGGTGACAAGGTCGGTGTTTATCCATGAGAATGAGTACAAGCTGGTGGCATGCAAGCGAGATGTTGCTGCAATGAATGATCATACATTCCCTGCATTAGCTCCTCGTGAACTTCTTCTATATACCAGCTTCTGTATATATCAATCGCCCTCCATCCTATCAGGTGCTGATTTCCGCTATCGCGGGGGTTCCACTATGTGACTGCTACTTCTATCTCACAGAGTACGCTGCGAACCCGCTTGTTACACATCCAGTACACCATCTCAGACTCTTACGTTGCCAATCTCTCGGTTAGGAAAATGAAGATCGAGAGATCGGAAACCCTGGCACTAGTACACTGCCAATCCAGTAAATGAAGATCATCCAGCCGGATTTGCTGTGAACCAGGTACAGAAGGTTTGAATAGACTCTAGCTGCTCCGTAGATAGTTGAAGATCGCTGCAAAGATCAACAGGGCCATGAAAGACAACAAGACCCGGTGATTGAACGAACCAAGCACCGTGCTTGCTCCAAGTAACCTGTTGGTAGACTGCATAATGCAGATCGATGCTGCCTCCGCAGATCGTCGCACGGGGTTCTCATTCTAGCTCCTGCCCTCGCATATCAGGCTATGCAAATCATGGGGTTCGGGTGCCTGGACCCCGTGTTCCTACAATAGTCGTCATCGGTTCTGAAGAAGACAACGACCATGCCAAGATCCGATTCATAGCAAAACAATCAGCTAGCATAACTTATCCTACCCAGTAGTGGTATCCAATCTTCCTTCCATAGGGGACTACCGTTGTCTGTCATCCCCAGTCGATATCTACCTCACCGCCGGATGTCTGTCTTAGCCGGTCTGCGCATGCTAGGAATGTCTTGCCCAGCCCTTGTTTCAACCCTGCCTGCCAGTTCCCCAACAATGTCAGCTTGAGTTTCGGAACCCCAAGCCAAAACATCTATCCCCTCATGCTGTGTGCTGTATAGCTAGCTTCCTGTCTCTTCTGATTATCCCTTGTTAGGTATCGATCTGCTAACAACCCATGGAGCTAGCTACAAGTAAGGGCCGCTGTCACTGCAGGAGTCTCAGCATTGACAAATAACATGTCACCTTCTGACGTGAGGGGTGGAGGTACCTCAGCTGCCTCCGATACTACTATGTTGTGAAAGTGAGGTCGCTCCCCAAATCAGAAGGGACATAAATACCGTCGACTCATCCCGGGATCATAGCTTGTTCTCCAATCGCTCATCCACAGGATATCCAATCCAGATCATTTGAGATATTAAGTCACTACGACTCAAAACTCCAAAATGAAGTTCATCCTCCCCGCCGTTCTCTTCCTCGCCTCTGCCGTCTCCGCGCAGAACGTCGTCCTCGACTACAGCGACGGTATCCCGCTGTGCTGCACCACCCACGACCTCGTCTCCGAGGCCGAAGACGAAGTCATTCAGCAGGTGACCAGCGCTTTCGAGAGTGACGGCGGTGGTGCCTGGGATCTTGGTGAGGCCATTGCGGGTGAATGTAAGTGGACGCCATATTTTAAGCTGGGATGGATAGCATAATTGGGAATTGAAATTAACTGGATTGCAATTCATAGGCCAGACTGCATTCCCCACTGGCTTCGCTGGTGGCAACCGCACCGACTGCCCCGAGGACCTGACTGCCATCTGGTGCAAGAAGCACGCTCCCTGGACCGTAAGTATTCCAACTTGTATGGATTCAGATGATTCAATGCTGATGCCATTCACAGTTGACCATCAACGGTACCTCGACCCCCCGTGATGCCCACGGCCAGTGCCACTACTAGATAGACTATTTGTCAATGACGAGTTATGGAATGTGTTGGGCGACAAAAAGATGACTGATGTTGAGGAGAGTCTAACGAGGTTCAATGAGGAAATGATGCATCGTGGTACGACTAGATAGATAGATGAAATGAAAAGCTTCATCGCATAACTCTGTTGCTGATCCTGAGATGGATTTTACCTCTGACACACCCAATAACTAGTAACAGAATAAATAGAGAACATATGCTAGGCTAGCACCATTCTTGGAGTTCGGCTATTCCGACTCTAAGAAGCGCTATCATTGGATTTCCTTTATTCAAGCATGCAAGGCCCTTGATACCCCTTGCATAACGTGACCGAGGTAGAGAAAAGGGTATTTTGTTGACTTGCCTCAAGTAGATAATGGAAAGAGCTGTTCTGCCAAGAACAAGGACTAGGGTTGACTGGATTGAGAATATTAGGAAGTAGGTTGAACATCATATACTCTTAGGGAGAATAAGTGAACTGCGGGGATAATTGAAGTTTCAATTAATGGGAGGTATGTCAAGAAGGTTAAGGAGATGAAACCTTGCTCACACCGCAAGTCCCAGTATCTACTGCTGTCTCATACCGGCTAATCGTGATAAGCCACTGCCTCTAATGCCATTGCCTCGCGTAAAGAGAATAGGTATTCTCGTACGAATCGTTCTTCACTAAACCTCCAGCTGTGCCAGAACAACCAGTATAGTGCTAGAAAAAAGCATTGTATCGACGTGTTCTTGTGAGTACTAGCTGCGCCAATGATTTAGCCAGTCATCAATACCATTACTCGACATAATATATATAGTCTGTACCCCTCCTACCTACTAATATCACTCTATTAATCTGTATACAATCTATGCAAATCTATAATCTACATCCCACACCTCACGCTCTACCGTCCAAAAACCCAGCAATCCGGCGATACATCTCCACCGGATTCGAATACATAGGAAAATGCCCACTTTCAACAATCATCGCCAACTCAACTCCCTCCTTCTCCAACCTGGGAAAATACGATAACCCCCGATTCTCCTCCCCAAACATAAACATCTTCCTACAGGGCAGCTCCAGAAACATTCCCATCAAATCCTCCTCATCCGACAAATTCACCATCGACTCAAAGATCGGCCTAACAGCAGCCGGCCGGACCCTCACGCGCAATGTACTTGCATACAACGGACTGGCATACGACTCCGCCGTTGCCGTACGGACAATAAAAGCATCCATAAACGCCCCCGGATCATCAGCCGGGAACTGTAAGATCTGACAACTAAGGAAGCAGTCCTCGGGGGCCAGGTTTCCCTTGATGTCGACGAAGCTCAACACACGATCGGGGAGCCTATGCGCCAGCAGAAGCGCAGTAAGTCCGCCTATGGAGTGGCCCATGAGGTGGAACTGATCGATGCCGAAATGCGCGAGGACTGCTTCCGTGGTGGCGACTAGGAAGGGAATGTCGACGACGGAAAGGTCGTCGGTAAGTGAGTGTCCGCACCCGGGGGCGTCGAATGCCAGATAGGCATACTGTTGGAAGGATGGATGCACGATTATGTCGGCTAGGCGAAGCCGTGCAGGAAGACGATTGGTGGGTTGGAGTTGAGCTTGTTGTTCTGGATGGTGGAGATTTCGAGGCGCACGCCATTGACTTTGAGCGGGATGGTTGAGTATGTGAGCGGCATGATGGTGAGGGGTATGTGCTTTGGCAACCGCGTGTTGATCCGACGAGGGTGTTGCTTTGCATGATTCGATACTTGGACAAGCTATACATGCATCCTGACGTCAATTCATGGGTTGACGGACGTCGGCGAAATGTCGACTTGCCGGTCCCGCGCCGTTGCGGGAGGGGCCGGATATAGATAGACCCCTTTTGCCCTGGGTTTGAGTGCTGCTGGGGAGAGTGCCTTTTGACCGATCAATTAGAGTCTAGACATGGGGATTCGGAGATGTGAAAATTGTGTGTATAGGAGAAGGCAGATAATAATGCCTGGGCTCTCGGTTGAACTCCGATTCTACCGTTCGGAATCTGTCAGACTGTCCCGATGCTTACTGTTATAATGTTTCTCATTGCAGCTGCTCTCCGGCACATGTAGTTGATTAATTCTCCATTCCTTCTGTTATATGACCTTTTCTCCAAGATAATCCTACGTCGAATCATAACAATTATCCGAGTTGTATTCTACACACCTTACCAGCAATTCATACTAGAAATACTCAGCCATGACAGTTGCAACATTCAACCCGCAATTGCGACTCCTTAATGCTCTCCGAGCAAATGCAAAGCCCATAATGACATTCCTGGGCCTTCCATCTTTCCGCACAGCCCAAATAGTAGCCCAGACCGGCCTTGACGTCAGTAACTATCCCACCCATCAATCTACCCGTTAAGCTGATAATCAAAAAGGGCATTATCATCGACTGCGAGCACGGGCACATAAGCGATGACTCAATGCACAGCGCAACAGCAGCTATAGCTTCATTAGGAGTATCACCGCTTGTCCGTCTGCGAATGACTCACTCGGACTTAATTAAACGGGCCCTGGATGCCGGCGCACAGTAAGTAGCACTCCAGTCTACCTATTATTGATATATAATATACGTAACTAATTAATATTCAAGCGGAATTGTGGTCCCGCAAATCAACACCGCTGAAGAAGCCCAAACAGTGGTCTCTTACTCCAAGTTTCCCCCACAAGGGCTTCGCGGACAAGGATCGGCCTTCCCGGCGTTTACGCACAGTATTGATCTCCCGACGTATATCAAGACAGCGAATGAGACCTTGATTACGTGTATTCAGATCGAAACTAAACAGGGAGTTGAGAATGTTGAGGAGATTTGTGCGGTACCTGGTGTTGGTGAGTTGCGCCCATACTCGTTTGTTGATGGTGTCAAGTGGGCTGACTAGAATAGATATGATTTTCATTGGGCCAAACGACCTAGCACTGTCACTATTAGGTTACGTGCCCGCGAGAGGTGACGAGCCTGAGTTTGTGCAAGCTATTGAGAAGATTGTAGCTGGGGCTCGGAAACATGGGAAGTGGGTTGGTAGGCTCTCAAATAATGGGACGTTGGGCAGGGAGCACTTGAAAGTCTTTGATACGGTGGCATTGAGCTATGATATTCGGGCGATGCAGAATTGGTATACTAGTGAGTTGCAGGTGGCGCGGTCGTGATGCGTTTGGAGTCTTTGGACGGTTTGACATATCGGGTCTAGATTTGTGGAGACCGTTAACGCCAGTGGAGGCTCGTACTCATACAATTATCCTTTTGAATGAATACCCATCAATTAAGTCTTCGCTTAGAGGATCATATAGTCGGCGTTTGTTAAACTTCGTTAGGCTTGTAATCAAAGCGTTGTCATGCCAAGATACACATATCAGGTATGAAGTTAAATGAAGTCATGGGAGGGCACAGGGTCTTCGCACTAAGATATGGCAGTATGGAGCCTATATCACCGTAAACTTTTCTTCGAATGATGGAGCTGTTCTGAGGACCTTGCTTAGGAGTGTGTCGAGTGGACTCTGATATTGTCAACCCTAGTATAACCGAAACATCGCAGGGGCTCGATGAGAGAGAGGCAGAGTGTTGTATGATACTCAGGCGAGATCAATCATGGTATGATGACAGCCAAAAATTGGACGAGTAGGGTGTTTCGTTGTTGTCATCCTCAAGTGTGGGTATAGAGGTATTGTGAGAACCCTTGATGCCAACAAAGTGGAGACAGTGGAGCACTCTAGCAATATCACTTCCAGATTAACCTGAGACATGACAAAGGACCTTGAGAGCAGAGAGGCAGAAGGGACTAGGGTCAATGTGTAAATCGCTTTGGTGACATAGAGAGATATGTAGTGAGATGTCTCTGTTCAGGCATGAATGACGGCTCATATATCTAATCTCTGTGTATCAATATCAAAGCGCTGTATCTTTGTATCAGGAGTGCTAAGAGAACTGCATCAGATCGTCTTGCAGATCGTGAAGAGCATAGAGTATCTGAAGACTATCAAGACACAGCCACTAGGTCCCCGAGCAAGGAACGGACCATTCCTTAGCCTTACTAGGCGAAGAAAACCAAAATAAGCTGGCTTGGCTGTCAGCATGAATATTAATATCTCACCCTGTGGATATTATACCGGAGATAGATCTGTAAACGCTGTGATTAAGATGTAAGCATTCATCAAGGTGCTCAATTGCTCTCAACTTTCAATCATATAAAGAAGGGTTGTCTGCCCGATCACCAGTCTACCATCACACAGCAAAAGCACAATTCCACTACTTTCTCAAGCTTTCCATTCTGAACAATAACCTTCAATCAAAATGAAGACCACTCTCGCACTCTCCGCCCTTATCTCGAGCATGCTCGCCGCAGCAGCTCCTACCAGCAGCTCCTTCCAGCTCGTCATTAGCTCCAACACCGACAACCTCAATGGCCGCGCCCTCATCAGCCAGGGAGACGCCTTCATCGTGGCCCCGAGCGGCGAACACGGCATCAACTTCACCGGCGGTGATGGCACTCTGGGCATCGAGAACGGCGACGTTGGTAAGTCTCTGATGCATATGATCAGTCTAAACTCGACAGTACGCTAATATGAGTACACTCAGTCTACGTTGGCACCGATGGCCACGTTGACCTTAAGAGCACCGACGGTGTCCAGTTCGGTGGCTTGACCCAGGGCTTTACTACGGGCTCCGACAACACCCTCGAGTGGGCTCAGGGAAACTTCTATGCCTGCCCTCACCAATCCCTGTACGCTGCGGGCGAACCGACTTACATGATCTGCGCCAGCCGCTCTGGTGTCACTCTTTCCAGCACCTGTGTTCAGATCGATCTCCAGGAGGTCTCTGCTTAGGGGAGCTGCTTTGGGGTTTCGACTTTAGAAATTGTGTGGAGGATTTGGCTTATATTTGACACTCAACTAAGACATTCGTTAAAATAAATTGGTGAATTACGTGCTTTCACTTTTCAGATTTGATGTTACCTGTAGTTGATGTTACTATTTGAGGTCCTGGATTAAGAGACATTAATTACCTGGGGTTTATTGTAATTGAGTGCAACTTGCGATGTGGCACATCGAAAATTAAAGTTAAAGTCAACGTCCATAATCTATATGCGCTTATTGCCAACCCTGTGTGAATATTTGGACAGAATTTTCACCATAGTGGCTGAAATATATCCCATTAATTCTTCCGCTGCAGTGTGTGATATCCAAGCTGCTTCCGTGCCTCTCCAATGCTTGCTCCACCCATGATCATTTCGCGAATGCCTTCCTCGCTCTTTTCAATCTTCTGAGCAACTTCCGCCACTTCCCTCGCCCGATGCCGAGGGACAATGACAACACCGTTGGCATCAGCAACCACGATATCACGGGGGTTGACACGGACTTTGCCAATTCCCACAGACTCATTGACGCCTCCGACTTGCACCCGGTCCTTGCCAGTCCGCATCCAACGCCCAGCCGTGAAAATAGGGTACTCGTCCTTGATTGCGCGATTTACATCACGGCAGACACCGTCGATGACAGTGCCAGCAATGCCTCGCAGGCCAGCATATTGCGTCATAATATCTCCCCAAACAGTGCAATCAGTACGGCCGCCGTTGTCAATGACCACAAAGTCACCCTCGGCGACATCGTCAATGAAGTCGCCAACACTGCCTGGGGGATCGCTAGCAGGAACATAACGCACGGTAAAGGCCGGCCCTACCGTTACCTTTTCGTAGTTGGTCAAGGGCATGATCCCAAGCGCTTGTCCAGGAATACCAAGCTTATCAAGCGCATCCGAGATGCCAGGCGTATCTGATTCAGCAAACAGGGCAGCCAGCTCTGCGTCTTCAGGGCTCGCTTTCTTGGGGTTCGATGACGACGAGGACGATGAACTAGCCGGGGCAGACTCATCACTGGAGCGGATAGCCTCAAACTGCTTATCATGCATGACCTCAGAGACAGGGTTTCCAGCTCTCACAGCCTGCACCATGCGGTTTTGGCGACGATCAATGCGTTCACCTAAGTCCAGAACTTCCTCAATGCGCGCAGCCGGCACAAACACCGTTCCACAGATATCGGCAATTACGTAGTCATCTTGATTGACGGTGACACCGCGGACCTGCAATGGTGTACCGGACTCGAGCTGCACTAAGCGGTTTCGCGCGCTGATCATCGTCACTCCCCGGCCATAGACAGGATAGTTGACGTCCTTGCTGCCGTCGATATCACGGCTCATGCCATCGATGATGGTCCCGCGGATGCCTTTCTTCTTCGAAGCATTGGCGATGATATCGCCCCAGCATGAAATGCCCTCGGTGCCGCCTGAAATGACTAGAATGCGATCATTTGTTGTGACGGCATCGATGACCGGTGTGAGGAGATGGGTTGTGGGAGCAGCGTCGGTCTTGGGACCGACTTTGACTGTGCTGGCTCGTCCTACTATTTTCGGGCAGTCCCAGAGCGGTCGTAAACCATATGTGGCGCCTTTGAGGTCTAAGAAATCTAGTGCATCGGACACTGTGTTGGTGTCTAGGGCGGAGAGTCGCTTCAATATGGTTGATTCAGTCATTATGGACGTCAGTTGACTCAAGTAAAATGATAATGATAGGATTGAGTATTGGACGTATCACTTGATTGAGGAAGAATGATCTTAGGAAGAAGACGATAAAGGGAGAACAGCCTCCTCCTAATAGGTAACGATTCCATTTATATAGATTAGCATTCTGCTTTATAGTTCGGCAAGCTAACCGATCTGCGGAGGATTTCTCGGCGCTGAGGAATCATGCCGTTCAAGTGGCGGAGGTCCATTTCCCGCTGCCGTGGCTGCAGCAATCGTCGGCACAGTTACATTTCCCCGATCCCCTCTGAAGATCGAAAGGAACCGGCCCTACCAGCTCCGTCGGAGTCGTAATTGTGGCCCTATGATATTAGCTATTGCTAAGAGAGCCCTAGACCGAGGCTAATCCTGACGTAGGTCAGGCACTCTGCGCGCTATGCGTAGACATCTCGCGTCTGTTAAGACAGATTATATCTAACTAATGTCGTCTGAAAGGTTCTCTGGCCAAGGGGTTCGAGTTGGAGAACCCTGCCAGGCCATTATCTCCACTTCCTGCCATTAACCAGAGACTTCCAATCCCTCACAGGAACTGTACCAGTCACTTGGTCGTGCGACCGGAAACTATCTTCACCTCGATGACATTGACAGTAGGGAGATAGTTACAGCGCTAGTCCCAACACGGCCATCCATCGCATCAAACATCACCTGATGTGACGACACCGTTTTGCCGACATCTACCGCTTTTGGGGAGGATCCAGTGCTCATCGCGGGAATAGTAATCATACCGATAATTATCCCGGCCACTAGTGAGTCTCTTGGATCAAAATGTCTCTGTCCAAAAACTTCATCCGCTCAAGCCGCACCGCCCAGCAATCGCTATGTCGATGCAGCATATCCCGCCGACAGGTACAGCCGTCACAGGAACGCCACTTTAGCCGATCTCGCGCTGTCGCCGCCCCAGTGACCGGAGCAAGTGAAGCCGAAGTCCAAGCAGCTCAGAAGTACTGCTCGAATCTTCTTCTGTAAAGTCTTTCCAATTGATTAACCGTTTCAACCGGCAATGTATCTAATACATTCTTGGACTATGCCAGACAATACGACCGTCCCTCCTATACCCTGAGCACCTTCATTCCCCGAAATGCGCAATCTTTCTACATCGCTCTTCGAGCTCTTAATGTCTCTCTTTCCCTAATCCCCGACACCACCTCCTCCCACACCATCGGGCTTATGCGCCTCCAATTCTGGCGCGATGCAGTTGCCAAAACACTATCCGGTTCACCCCCGAAAGAGCCAATTGCTATTCTCCTCGCCTCTGCCATTTCAGACCTAGCCGAGCGAACACAAGGCCGGGCGCGCATCAGCAAAGGCTGGCTGAACAGAATGATCAATGCCCGCGAACAAACCCTTACCAACGACCCGTACCCTGATATCGCGGCACTCGAGTCCTACGCCGAAAGCACATACTCGACATTACTTTACCTGACACTCTCAGCACTCCCCATGACCTCGGTAACGGCGGACCATGTGGCATCGCATATTGGAAAGGCAGCCGGTATCACAGCTGTACTTCGTGGGTTGCCATTGGTAGCATTCCCGGGTGCATCAACCCAACGTCCCGACCAGACTGGTACGACAATGGCCGGGGGAGCCAAGCAGGGAGCCGTAATGCTGCCATTGGATGTCATGGCGCAGGCTGGAGTGAAAGAAGAAGAGGTATTTCGCCTGGGCAGTGAGGCGCCAGGCTTGCGGGATGCTGTATTTACGGTGGCCACTCGCGCCAGCGACCACCTGATTACCGTGCAGCAGATGCTAAGCAATATTCGTGCTGGGCAAGATGCAGGACATGATTTTGAGCACGGGCATGAAGAGGATCATCAGTATGATCTCGGATCCCAGAATGAGACACCGCTTCAGGAGGTCAATCGTGCCTTTGGAGTGTTTATGCCGGCCGTTGGAATGCGGCTGTGGCTGGATAGGCTGGAGAGTTATGATTTTGATATCTTCCAGCCTGAACTTCTCCGGTCGGATTGGAAGCTCCCTTGGAAGGCTTATATGGCTTTTACACGGAAGACATTCTCTTAATCCGTGAGCTTTTGACATTTGGTTAGTGTATGTGTATGATATGATAGATGTATAATAGTATCGTGCACCAGGCTAGGACCTGGCCGGCTTTACACAGTATGGCAAGAATCCTGCCATACTTCGCCGTAACACAAGATTCGTTCCATGAAGGGGCAGAAGCCGTACTCGAGCACTGAATCCCAGTTCTATGATGTTGGGGAGTTCCTGTAGGCAGACTGCACCTGACTCCTTCCCCCCTTGCTTCCACGACCCTCTCCTGCATAGACCCAGACGGGCCTCTACTTGTCTCGGTTAGCTCGAATATGACGATGCCTTGATCTTGACACCTCATCCCTCACTTTGGCCTACGTACCATAATACTATCAAGATTCATCCTCCTGTGCAAAGCGGGAACACTCCGCACATACCGGAAGGGTTCCTGAATGTAATACCTCCAATAGCAGAGAGATTATCGTCTCGCATGACTGCGGCTAATTACAGGTTTACTCTGGTCGCTCATATCAGAGCTGTTGTGGCAATATCATAGAAGCCAAGCCGGCTAGGCTATTTAATGATCTACTTTACTGTCCACATACGAAAGAAGTTACTGTACATTCTTGCTCAGTCAACGTGATGAGACATCTAATTGCCACCCACCGATCAAAGTGAAGTGCACACAGGTCTTGTGCTGCTACGCCAATTGCCTTGCTGGAGATGGAGAGGCTCTGCCTCTTGAGAGGTCAGTACCTGTCCTACCTGTCTCGACATGAAAGACTCGACCCCTTCAGGATAACCAATCCCTCACACCCATTTGTCATGAACCAGGAGTAAAGTGTGCATTGATTTGCATTATCGCACATTTATTTGCCAGGGCATTTCGTGGCTGAGACTGGGTAATTCATGTTGATGCAGTTCTACCCCGACCAGCTCTACTCCGTCGATGTGTGAATTTGAGTCGTAGATCCAGCAGAAGATCACCCTTGCATTGCACCACCAGGGGCAAACACTAAATGTGTGAAAGGCAACTCCTAGTAAGTACGTACATGGCGATTCGCTAATCAGAAGATCCGCTCATTACATTCATCATACTACTGACCAGTCACGGAATCAAACGCTCTACCGACATACAACAAACCCATTACATACATAGTCGTTCATCATTCTAATGGCACCAGGCCACACGCTCTCATGCAATCATCAAACATACATACATCCCAAAACAAGAAAGCTACTCCCTAATTTCCCTCGCCGGCCCATTACTAGGCTCCCGCATTAAATCCGCCCTTTTATCCAGCATCGCCTCCGCCATAAACGGGCTTCTCTCACGAATGCTCTTTCCCCAAACAATAAACGACAACGGCGCCAGTGTCAACAACAAACTGATAAACGCCAACAACGTGCTCGCCCACTGGAATCCCAAGGTATTGTACATACTGGAAGTAGCCAGCGGCAAGAACGCAGAGACAGTATTCTCCCCAACCACAAAACAAGCCATCGTGCTCCCGGCATACTTGCAGTACGCGTCTACCACGTAATCTGCAATCCCACTGACCACCACCACACTGCCCATGCCCACCATCCAGAGTCCCACGGCCGGAGCAATCCACGGCATGGAGGGGTAAGATGTCCATGCGTACACGAACATTCCCCCCGCAATGCCGAAGATACCCCCACCAACAGAAAGATACAGTCTAGCCTCTGGAATGGGCGTCCCGGGGATTTCCTTATTGCGCTTCGAAGAGTTGAAGTACAATCTCGCAGAGATTAACGAGAAAAACCACCCGCACACTTCCCCGATGAACACCGCCGCCTGGACGTACCCTGCCTGCACGGGCGTCCAGTTATACAGTCCCACGAAGACCTGCTCGACGGATTGCGTGAACAGGTATAGTGTGCCGACGGTGAAGGCCGACCAGAGCGTGGAGAAGAACACGACGTATTCGGTGAAGAGCAGCTTGAAGGGTCGGCGGATGCTGGTGAGTAGGACCTGGCGTAGCGGCTCGGCTTGGAGTTCGTGCTGCGTGTAGGCATTTTCGCCCTTATCTCGCAGTTTCCGGGCTCGGCGTTTCAGAATAACAGATCCCCTGGTTTCCTTCAGGATGACGATATTCACGAGCAGCAATGCGCCGACCCAGATGAGTTGCAGGTAGGAGAGCCATCGCCAGGACAGATGTGCGAAGATAGGTGCACCGATTAGTGGCCCCGCACTACTTCCACCGAGATAGGCGACGATCCAGAGAGCGACAGGTTTCGTGCGGGCCATCTCTGTCTCGAAGAGATTGCCGATGATGCTTGCTGAGCCGTTGCCGAGCACGGCCACGCAGCCACCAGCGAAGAAGCGGACGATGATGAGAGTGGCGAAATTCTGAGCAACGGCTTGTGGTATAATAAATATTAAGAAGATGAAGTTGGTCAGAAGGAATGTAATACGGGTACCGAAGTCTTCCATGAGGGGAAGAATAAGAAGACAGAAGAAGACGCCACCCATCGTCCAAGAGGCGACGGGCCAGTATGAGTTGGGGAAAGTGGCATCGCTGACGTTGAATTCATCGTTAATTGCTTCATGGGCGACTGTAATGATAGTGCCATTCATGAGGGCCACGAAGGTGGTGATCAGAGCAGTGATGGTCATTAGCCATTTTCTGGAAGTGGGCCAGTTGAATGGATTCTGGGGATCTTTGGGGCCATCCCAGTCCACGACGGACACATTAGAGCAATCACTGCAAGGGGCTGAGTCCATGGTTAGAATCAAGTTTCTTGAAGACAGATGAAGTAGAAAAACCTACTCGAGGGCATCTCCTCATCCTCAACAGCCACCATGCTTGCGGGTTCGCGAGGACACCCAGACAAAAGTATGGGCGGCGGCGTGAGAAACCTGTCTGTGCTTAGATATTCCCGGGGAAGTCGAAGCTTATAGTCCAAGAGCCAATATTAAGACAGGTTGAGGGATTTATATGTAAATTATCACCACGCGGTAAACGTCTTTGGTGTCAGATCAGGGCGGGACATTCCAAACGATTCGTAGTCTCCTTGCAGGAATATCGCAATGACTTATACTCAAGACATTCACTTCTGGCGGGAAAATCGCATCCGGTTCACCGAAAAGGGTTAGGGAATGGCTCCATCAAAGAGAGCTGAGGAGTGGAACTTTCCTACCAAAGGATGGATATGAAGGCTAGTGGGGAGGCAGGATACTAATAAAGCTTGGGTGCGTTCAAGGGTTTTGAAGGAGAGAAGTGGAGTTCGAAATTGCCGCTGAATTACATATGGGTCCCCGAGTGTTTAGTGCAGCCCTATTCCCCTCTCATGATTTGGAAATTCTAGAACCATTCACGAGAGTGTAGATAATAGATATTGTGTAGATACAAGATGAACCCTGAGACAGGGCCGATGTGTAGAGAGAACCGGGGCCATCACATTTGCTCACACCACAGTGAATCGACGGTTCCTTGACCTTGGTGGATTATGTGCAATTCCAGCACCATCCGGTCGGTAACTTTCGTCTCCCCGTTCCTACCCAGGCACCTCAAGCTCTCTCAATATCCGTTGGCGACCCAGATTTTTCGGTGGCTACCGCTGACCTTTCTCCGTCTAGCAGCCTGTTTGGGACTAGTGCATGCTCACGTGAAGGTACTTTTCCACGACGGCTTACAAAATGGAATTATGCGATGGGATGCATGCTTGGGTGATGAATCAATCAATGCCTGAGCAGATCTTTTTGGCTTCGCCGCGTGACTCATTTGATTTGCAAATAGATACCCCGTACTTTTACGGATTTATCCGTCCTCCGATTGGCTGGCTGGCAATGTTACACCGATGGGCCCTGTCATGTTCAACGTGTTCCGCGTGATCTTATGTACACCAGATAGACATTATGATATGTCTTCGGGGGAAATAGTACTTCTATTATCAAATGGAACCGCGGCAGCCACGCCATGCGTGTCATGAAGGCCACAGACGCCGCAAAAGGCAGTTTCAAGAGGGCTCGGTGTGTGAATCATCTTATTCTCCGCTTCGACTCGTTGTCGGTCATGCTGGGAGTCCATGCCAGCTAGCTAGCTAGCTAGTTAATTGACTTTTCAGTCAAGCTCTGCTAGCCACATGATGTATTTCTTTCTATTCTAGTTACAGGCGGTAAGTCATCGCGTATACATGGAAGATCGCAGTTTCATCTTTGGGACACGAATCCAGATGTTCAGAGCCCTTAAGGGAAGATGGGAATGCCTTATAGATAGAAATCATCCAATGTGTTTAGTATAGATATAGATAAGAGGTTCTATAGGTGATTGTATCAAGACCCTTAAGGATGACTTCATGTCAGGGTTCTTAGACGCCACCTTCGAAGATCCGTCTAGTCCTTGAGGCACCTAGTGCCTCAGGTACAAACTCATGGCCTCAGGCACAAAGTATGTATTCGGGCACTAAACCCAAAGCGGGAGAATTCGACTGGTCCGATGGTTGATGTTAGCTGGTACAAGGAACGGCATACAAGTTTGTGTTGGCAAGAGGCATGAGCGAATGCCGGTGTAGAGGACGCATCATCGGTGTGTCAGTTGCATTCAAGCTTAGATCGATCTCATATGTACGGATCCGACTCTCGATATAGAGTACTATTGTGTGTAAGACGCCGGAAGAGCGAAAGGATAACATAAACATGACGTACTCCAGAATCCGCTACTTGTAGAATACTTTGAGCATCTCAAAGAAAGGCAAAAATGCGACAGTATGAAGGAGGAGGATACTAGTACTGGTACAAGCCAGCAAAAGTGTCTATTTGCCTCCTTTTCACAAACTTTGCTGAACCAAGCCAACCAGTCCAATAGTGCCCGGAATCCTGCAGTGGTCGGATTACATCACAGCGGGCCGGTTTCCTAATCGGGCGCATCCGCCACGCGACCGACATTCCTCCCTATTGAACCAAAACAGACTTCTAATTTCATCGTCTCATCTTCATTTTCATCCCATTGATCCATTGACTAGAAACAAGAGAAAGACCAATTGACCACTCTTCAACATGCTCGCGTGGTGAGTTGAGCAATACCTACCCAATCACCACGGCTGCGACCTCCACCCCCCAGACTAACAATAGTAAACTACAGGTACCAGAGATGTCTTATCCAGCGTCCTCTCTTGACGCAGAGCCTCACCACAGCGGTAAGCTTCAATCCCCCCATATCTCATTCTTTTAGTAAAGCTAAGACGGAAACAATCAGACCCTCTTCGCAGTAGGTGACGGCCTCGCCCAACAAGCCGTCGAAAAGAAGGGCCTGCCCAATCATGATGTAACCCGAACTGGCCGAATGGCTTTATACGGTGGTGGTAAGCCCAGCCCCCGATCCCTCACCCCCCTTCATTCCCTCTAAACAAAAGCAAAAAAAATATACAGCTGTTTTCGGCCCGGTCGCCACAAAATGGTTCCAATTCCTACAGAACCGCGTCCAGCTATCAACACCAACCAAGACTCTTGCGGCGCGCGTTGGTGCTGACCAGCTCGTCTGCGCTCCTACTATGATTGGTGTCTTCCTCACCAGTATGTCTGTCATGGAAGGTGTCAACCCCCAGGAAAAGCTCAGTAGGACGTACTGGGATGCGCTGCGCGCCAATTGGATGCTCTGGCCGGCGGTTCAGACGCTGAACCTTGCTTTGGTGCCGTTGCAGTATCGTGTTTTGACGGTCAATGTGGTTAACATTGGTATGTATATTCCTCTACTTTTTTCCTACGGACGTATCTTGGAAATTCGGTAAAGCTGATAGATGAATAGGATGGAATTGCTTCCTGAGCTTGGTCAATAGCGTCCCTCATGGGGATGAGGTTGCACCGGGAGTTTGACATGTTGACTCTTTAGATTCCCTGTATCAATTATGTTTGGGTTGGTTGTTTGCTACGGTATTGATTATGTCGGATAGATGGGAAATTTCATTGGCTTAGAATAGATTTCAGTTTCTGCTATCCCCTTGTCCGAAATTATAATTGCCGGATACACCTTACAGAACTCATCGCTCATATTCGTCGGCTTACACTCGTCTAATTATTCCAGCATAAGCTTGTCAACAGCACTACGTAGGCATATCTGTAGAGAACGATTGTACTAAAAGGCGTTTCATTTAGAAAAGAAAGACTTCATCCACCGATCCAGCCAGCCAAATTTTCAAATCTCTAAAAGCGTCAAGGTCATTCTTCTCCACCGAGATATCGACAGAAGGATCATGCCATTGGTGTGTTCTTTTCGCTTCGGTGTGTCTCAACGACTCACCGATAAACCGACAACTATCGAAATCGATGAGAACAAGCCTACCATCTTCATCAAGCATAATGTTAGCCGGGTTGATGTCGTTATGGACAAGTCCAAACGAGTGAAGATGCTTGACGGCAGACAGAATCCCTTCTAGGCCCCTCTTCATATTTTCTTTTACCAGCTCACGAGCACTTGAAAGGAAAGCGACCTTGTTAAGGCGTTGAGGGTTGACCGCTTCTAGTAGCGTAGATGTATATCGCTTGAAGCATAGCCCAGAGACCCGGCCGTTAGTCTCCATATAGCCATAATAGGTCGCGATATTCGGATGGGGATGCTTGAGAAGGATTTCGCATGTTTCCACTTCGCGAGTGATTTGCTTTTCGATACCTCCATTGACATACGCCAGTAGACTTGGGGTTTTCACGTAGACGGCTGACCAACTGGTTTTCACCTCTGGGCCCCTATCCTGTGTTGGGATCTGCTTGACCTCGTCTAGATCTTCCAGCGTCTTGGGGGATTCGAATCGATTCTTCCATTTTCCAGAATATAGTGTGCCGTCTTGCCGGACAAAAACCTCGACATAGGAAAATTTCATCTTCCCATCAATCTTTTTGAAGGCTTCATTTTTTTGTACAACTTCCATATTAGCGTGATGTAGGAGTTTCCGGGGACCCGAGGAGTTCGGTGGGATATAAACGGCGCGAGATGGCCAAAGAAGTAGATTGTGCAGCTGGTCTTATAAGTTTTGATCATGGGTGGGAACCACGCGTGACTTTGTGCAAGTGCGACTTCCGCCGACAATGTACTCCTAGTTTGTCGGCTGTTACAATAGACCACAGATATAGAGATCAATACAGACCAACCCTCTGATTTATCATAGTCGGGGATTCCCTATACTGTAATGTATAGGAAATAGTCCAGGAAACACGCGTTAGCTAATTGCACATAGGTGTTCTAACTGGAGGGTTTTCTACCTTGTGTGTTGCATATACCCAGGGTTTCCTATGGTTTTTTACATATCAACTAGCACTGTATCTACACAGTACTACTAGCCGCAAGGCATTGTTCATAGTACTTAGATTTCGAAAATTCCAAGTCTGGTTTCTGGATGGGCTTGTATGCTCAAGAGAAACTATGTCCGAATGCGACAACAATCAACCTACGAAATAAATCTCGCCTTTACCCCAGGTACTTCTACGTGAAAGCTAACACCTTGATCTCCGCTGTGTTTACTCGAGCCTGGCAACTGAGAAGATAATTCATAATGTATTCATACGTCTCCGAAAGTCACTGGTCTGTGTGAGGTGATTGGGGGCTAATTTCGGTTGTTGCTCCAATATCCAGTGTCAAAAGAAATGACTCTTTCGTCTGGTTTTATTCTCCTCTGCATCCTCCATCTCCCAACATTCCTTTCTCTCAATGCTGCGGGCAAACAGCCATACTGAAGCCCGTCTCTACTTCTTGGGCTTGTACGCAATCGAATCTTCACAGTCAGTTCTCATACAGTCCCAGGTTTTCTGGGGTGTACCCTCACACACCGAGCACCAGTGGCAGGAGTTGGCGATTTCAAATGGCTCTAGAATACTCATTTGAAAATCGAGTCAATATCAACATATATTAAGTGGTAGGTGACCGCTGGCTTACCTTGGACAGGCCTTCACGGACTAGTATGCGAAAAGGCTGAAGTAATTGAGGAGGGTATTCGTTCGCAAGGTCGGAATCTTAGTGACACTGGAAAGATTTGTGACTCTGGGACGTGGATGAGAACCAGATAAATGCGAAGCTATCCACGATATTTATACATTAGTACTCAGACTTCTCTACGAGCAAAGTACAGTCTTGGGTGAGGCTATCAGCCATAATCATAAAAGAGATAGTTTATTCTTCCTACTATAAAATGGTTATTACCGTCTCCAGATTCCCTGGTGCTATACAGTGACATTCTAGCGAAAACCCCATCATCTGGGGGTTTTATGGGCCTAGGAGGCTTCCATATGAGCAAACTTTGTACATAAGCAAAAGGATATGCCCTTATTCTGAGCCACCAGATAAGAGGGTCATTAGGGGCCTTCCTATAATCAAAGCCCGATAAGGCGCATCCATTAAACCGCAAACATTATATATATCATCGGCAATTTTTGCTGATGTACAGCTGATACGGGCAGAACCGGGGCAGAAACAGAAGTCTATACGCAGCGGCGAGGCCGAAGCAAGCCCAAAATAAGGGAGGCAGCCGCGAAAACATCATCATGCAGCAGACTGGTGTAACTCTCGAGCAACCGAGGTTCAAATAGTAATAAAGCGACGGCGTGCATAACTCGCACTTCGCTACTAATAGGCGTAGAGCATGGATCTTACGTTGGTGGACACTTCGAGGTTCAGGAGCCTCATGTTTCTCTCCCAGATTTGCCTGCCTTCAGCCAATGATAGGTAATTCTTGATAGTTGCAGTCTTTGCAGCCTGAATGTTATCACTCTACTCCCGTACAATCATGCTTCACATGTTTCTATTATAGACGTCCCTAGCGCTCACTGGCAAGAACGAGGCTTCTTTGGGGGCGGGGAAGAGTATTCCTGACGGGCAAGGACCATAAAATCATGACTGCAACGACCCCCTCTCTGTATACTAGTAGTAACTAGTTGCTCAAAAGAAGGTCGATGGCATATGCACCTTTCAGGATTTGCTTTTTCTACCCTGGTTTCTGCCTTAAGCCCTTGAAGTTTTCGTTGGTGGGCCCGATGTCATCACGGAGGACACGTAGTTTATATATTAGAGACTATCCAAATGAATGACTATATATCCAAAGGTAGTATTAGAGGTATAGAATTGAACATAGAGAAGGTCAGAAGATGATCATGCTCATAATCGAATAGGATGTTTAGGATCTCCGGAGACAAGGTGAGGAGATGAAGCTGTAGGAAGAGGCCACCAAAGCAAATTGTCGGGTGATGACTGCCTACATTGGCTCAGCGCTAAATCACCGCGCAGCGTTGTGTAGCTGCTGAATTAGGGTGTCAATGACCGCATTGACCAGCTCTGGCTCCGCAATGCCTGTCTGCCATGTGATTCCCAGAATCAAACAGCCATCACCACCGGTGATTGACGAGACGTGCAGGGCTGCACCTAAAGCACTGGGTGTCTGGGAGAACATCGCCCGTTTAATCTGCGGCCGCGACGGGTCTTCTGCCTGTTCGGGCTGCAAGATTCCCACATTTGACACTTCAAAGCTTTCATTTCGGTCTTTGCCGATCTTACCCCCAAAGAGATCCTGAAAGTTATCTATATATTTGAGCAAACATACGCCGGCGTTCTTTCCTTCGCGACCCAGTGCCTGTTCGATCGTCGTGCGGGACTTCCTGGCTTGACCCCATGGGAAGGTGTCAGGATATTGATTCACCTGGTTTCGATAAAAGCTTTCCCCAAAGTCCATGACCCAAACGCCCATGGACTGATCTGTAACCTCTCCCCCCTTTAGCCACCTTCGACATGACAGTGCGCCATTCATTTGAACTCTGGTATACTTCTCTGGCAGGTGGGTGAAAAGGGCGCGGGCAACTGCTGCTTGCAGAGCAGAGGTGACAGTAGCATTGTTTTGGCGACAGTTCTTTCTAAGCGCCGCAGACACAGCCGCCGGAATGACAATTTGGCGTAGCTTAGTCTCAATCGGAGCAGATATTTTGGCGCCTGTCCAGAGGCGGGAATCGCGAGGAGACCATACTTTTGCCCTAAAGAGAGCATTAAGAAGAAAAGGGATGGTCGTAGGACATGGATGGAGGGCTTCCAGGTTTGGCAGCAGCGGTGATTTGGGTGACGGGATGACTTGCTTAACCTCGCCTGGGGTCAAGGACGAAGCAGCGTGTAATGCATCTAGGAACGTCTGGTGAAAAGCCTTCCCTGATGTTCCGTCCCCAATCGCATGGTGGAACACATAGACTGCCGTAAAGCGCCGGTCATTCGCCTCATCCGTTAGGATGTAAAGTCTCCAGAACGGCAAAGGAGCCGTAAACCCTGTGCTATGTTGAACTTGCAACAATTCGCACAATTCTACGTCCGGTTCATCGTCGTTGGGGAAGTCGCGGGTGCGCCTCTGAAATGCCACCGACTGGCTCAGGTCAATCTCCGGGAGGCGCACGAACCAGGTATCTTCGGTATCTTCATTGATGGGGATAGCGGACAGAATAGGATGCTGGCCGATTAATATTTCACATGCCTTATACACATAGTTCTTTAATGGCAGAGCGAAGGCATCTGGCAAGATGTAGGTTGCCGACACCGCGACGTTGAAATATAGTCCGAGTGAATGGCGTGCGGTGGAGTATTTCTCCAGGGGCCCTGACAGCTGTCAATTCAAGTCCCCGACGGCCATGGCTTCTCAATTCAAGCAAATCTCACTCACCGACTGGACGTAGTCTTTCAAAATCATTCATTGTTGCAAGGCATTCGCATGCTAAGACTCTGGGCGCGATGAAACAGAGGGGGGAAAGAAGAAGTACAATGGAAGGGAACGAAGAACAATACTTGCCCATTCAAGGCCGATCCGCCGAGGAAAATCAACGGGTCGCGCCGCCCCTCTATATTTCCCGCGTCAAAACTTCCTCTTTCGGACAACCTTGCGACGGCATACAAGGCAGACATCAAATGTCATTACGACAGGTTTTGGAGCCTCGTTTCGGGTTGAGGACGGTCGCAGTGTGTTAAAACCGGAGGAAAACTGCCTAAGTATTGTGCTTTCATCTTTTTCTGGTGTTGTTAGAGCTCTGTCGGATAGTCCTACAAAACATCTACTTAGCCCATTCGAGGTCTGGAATCAATGTGAGTGGTGTATGCAGGTCAATAAGCCACCGGTCAATAGAGGCTAGCATTCGAACTATTCTCCCAAAGCCTATATCGTCTTCTTCTATATCGTCTTCTCTTTTGCCGGTATCTTCCTATCTCAGCTTGTACTGCAGTTTTCTAAAAAGCTGACGGGGCTTATACGAGATTACTCAATGTTTCAGGCTACACTCTCAAGTTTGGTCTGCCAAGCTAAGAATCTAGTGTTTTTGAAAAGGGAATCTGCTCGTTCTTTGTAAGGCATTCCGCTTTCAGGCACTGAGTCATGTGATGTGCAGATCACATGCCCTGCATAGTCACGTGCTGTCACATCGGGCGCAAAGGAGGCGATGAACCGGAAACTCACGGAAGCCCGACTAGTCACCGACTGTCTCTGTGTCTGTCGCCTCTCACATTATTGCTCTTCCTCTGGATATGTATCCATGTAACTAGTCCGACGCGCCTCATTCTTTTCCTTATTCTTATTATCACCTGATTTTCGTTGGTCTTTCTCTCCTTCCCAGTGCTCTCTCATTGAGCGCTCCGATCTCCTTCCACGGGCTGGAAGGGTCTCTCTGGTCGTGGTCTAGAATCCCCCGAGTCCTAGCGCCCCTCCACCGTTCGTCCCCACAGCTGGCTGCGTCCGTTCCTTGGTCTTCTCGGGGTCTGATATACCTCACCACCATCTCCCAATTGCTCGCATCGACGTCCTTGCAGCATGCTTGGAGAAGGGCCTGAGGACGGCTCTCGCCCTTATGTCCCACCACTGTGGGAAACGGAAAACCGTCCCGATGATGATACCCCCGACCTTCCTCAGCATGAAGAGGCCGGTCTCCCATACTTACCCGTCTGGCTACGGGAGTCATCCAAGTCCATCCGCTGGGGTTGGGTGCCATTACCGCTACGCAAAGCAGGCTGGGCGATAGCCGACTGGGTCAAGGGCCCGAAACCTCCGCAATCCTTACTATTGAAGCCGTTGTTCCCTCGCTATCAAGAATTGCCTGTTCGGTTCCTCGAACGCTTCTTTCCCAAACGCAAGCACAAGATCGCGCTGCTGGCACTGCTGTATTTTGTCTGGTTTCTGCCCTGGACCATTGTCTTGCTGCATTCGCGACAGGGCGGTTACATTGAGGGCTATGGACGACCGAAGACACTCGCTTGCTCCACGAGTCTATGGGAGCCTGGCAATGACTGTGGCCTCAACGGAAACGACTGTCGCCCGTTCTCTGCGTCGACTATGGCCTTCCGGTGTCCTGCAAACTGCCGCGACGCAAAGTTGCTCCAACCGCATACGATCGGCAACCAGACCTACAGCTACCAGGGCTTGGTAGTGGGGGGTCCTCAACCGGGATCCGATGAGCCTGCCGTGTATCGAGCAGATAGTTTTGTGTGCCAGGCAGCCATCCATGCGGGTGTGATCACGAATGCGGTTGGTGGCTGTGGTGTATTGAAGCTGGATGGCGCCGCCCATTCCTTCCATGCGTCAAAGCAACATGGAATTCGCTCGGTTGAATTCCCATCGACCTTCCCCAAATCGTTCAGCTTTGTCGAGCTATCCTCATCACAGGCAACCTGCCCTCAAGATCCTCGCTGGCCATTGCTAGGCATTACCATTGGCGCACTAAGCCTCCTCTGGCTCTTCTGCGTCTCCCCACCTGTTCTGTTCTTCAGCACGTTCGTCATGCTGTTTTCCCAGGTGGGACTGGTCTCTGATCCGCCATCGATCTCTCAGTTTGCCGATCTCTTCTCAACCATGTTCTCGCGACTTTTGCCGGCGTCATTTGTGGCTTTCGTCCTGTATAAGTATTGCGCACGGCCACTTCTGACCCCGCTTTCCGAGCCAATGTACCAGCTGACTAAAATGTTCCTCTACTTGCCGCCTGCCTTCATTGGCGGTCTGAATAATTACACTTTCGCCAGACTGATACCGCTCGAGCGTCTGACTCCTCATGATATCCAAAAGCAGCCTGGAGCCAAGGTTGCACTGGCCCTGGTGATCCCCACGGTGGTCTGCATTATCTTGAGCCAAGCCTGGCAAATCCGTATGGGAGGCTTAATGCCTCGCTACCTCAAGATCTATTGCACCATGGGTCTGATCCTGCTAATCTTACTCCCCCTGCCGGGTCTGCGCTTGAGGATTCATCACTACATTCTTGCCATCCTTCTCATGCCGGGAACGGCCCTTCCTACGCGGCCCTCTCTGATCTACCAGGGATTGCTACTGGGTCTTTTTATCAACGGCATCGCTCGGTGGGGATTTGCATCGATCATTGAAACACCTGCCGCCTTGGGCGAGCAAGCTCCGGGCCCTGGAGGTTCGCACGGATGGTGGGGCGGGACCTACCCCAATGTCAGCGATTCCTCAGTCTCCGTCTCCCTTCCCGGCCCGGGGTCTCCTGAGATTCATCACGGGAATGGCAACATCACGTTCAATCTCTGGGAACGACAACGTATGGACAAGATGGGCGTAGATGGTATCTCGGTATTGGTAAACGACGTCGAGCGCTGGCGTGGATATTTGGACGAAGACAAGCAGGGCGAGTTTATATGGCATCGTCATGGCCATAGAGGGCTGGAACTGCAACATCGACCCACCATCGAGAGTGACCAGCTGGACGTCACTGTGCAAGAAGATGACTCTGAGCCGGAAGACCTTTTCTTCCGGTTTGCCTTCCTCAAGGGAGCGGAAGCAGGCAAATACGGTGGTGCCGGAGTATGGCTGCAGGACGGAAGGTGGATATCCCCACCAATGCCGAAGTCGTAAACATAGACTTGGTTAGGTTTTGAGCCACTGTTGAATTGTTGCTTCATTTGTTTGTTTCCTCTTGATACGAATTCACACGATTCATGCTGCAGATCCATATGAACCAGACTCACATCCTTTTGGTCTTGGGACACTTGCAAACCCCACTTCCCTGCGGCCCGATCCTCGGACGGTAGTAACACGCTATAAGCGGTTGGCTATGTCCCCGAGTAGCGGTGATTCATACTGACTGACCACCCCGCACATACATGGCACCACTTTACAATGTTTCCCGATAGCTCCCCAACAAACAACAAAGGACACAGCATTTCTTCACTTCGTATCTCAGCCTGATTCTAGCCATTATTGTTGATTTCAGCTACGCAGGTGCTTCAGTCCACATTATGAAGCAATCTATGATCCCAAACGCCACAATTTCGCAAACTCGGAATATATGAAACAAATACTCACTCCAGACAATAAATGTTTGCAGTGTCCTCAGGATATTTGATTTATCATCACACTACTCGAACGTATACGTCACTAGAATTACTCTATAGATGTCCCCATCCTACATCACATCTAGAGCATCTTCAAACAGGTATCATCCACCACCATAGCCACCTGTACCAGGGGTATAAATAAATCAAGATAAATCCACCCTCGGCCCGGTAAAATTCTTCCTCCCGTCAACCACCCACTGTATCACTGAAACGATGACGATAATGGCGAAAGCAACTGCAGTAATCTAACAGCGGATATCAGCAGTGAACACAACCTCTCCCAGTCAACATTCCTGTAGAAAGGGTAGACTTACTCATACTACTCCCCGTAACCGGCCTATCAGGCGGGAATAGGAACAGCACCGTCGTAAGTGCAATATACGATAGCGAGATCTAGATATACTCGGTCAGCACATCACCTATCCCCATCCATATTGTCCCAATTCATGGGTCACATGACATACAGTATCAATCACCCATCCAATAGCATTAGGAACCTTCCACTTGCGATCAGGGAGCGTTCTCCGTCCGCGCAGACAATTGACTGCGATCGGCATAGCGTAGGAGAGATCCAGCGCGACGACGGAGGCGGAGATGATTGCGTTGAAGGCACTGATTTATCTTAGTTATGTGTGTATTCTTTAATGGGGAATGATACTGGGGGAAACGTAGTACCTGCTCGATCCGAGGTAAATGCAGCCGAAAATAATCACCACAAAGGCAGTCAACATTAGCGCGTTCAAGGGAAGGCCGAGTCTGGGGTGCACGCGTGCGAAGAATTTGGAGGCGGGGAGGCCGCCGTCTCTGGGTTTATGTCAGTCTTCGTGCCTTTCTAACCTGGGGAGGGGGGTGAGATGCCTGGCGAATGCAAAGATCATTCGACTACTTGTTGTCATGACGCTGAGGGTTGCAAATAAAAGACACACGAGGGGGAGCCTGTAGTGCATCGTTAGTGCTGGTCGCATGGAATAGAGGGGGGGGAATATACATGAGCAGACAGATGCCGCCCACGCGGTTGTTGGTAGCATGGATGAGAATTTCTAGGAGAGGGCCCGCGCTGGAATTGACTACCTCGTCCATGTTGCCCGCGACGAAGAGAAGAACAATGAGGAAGACGGCCCCGGTGAAAGTGCCAATGCCGACGCAGACGACCATGATCTTGGGTCCTTTGATTGAGGGCTGGGGGATCTCTGTTCGAGAGTTTAGTAATGTACTATTAAGGCCGCATACTAGAGAAGATACCTTCGATCATATGAGCCACCGCGTCCTATTCATGTTAGATTGGGATCAGTACTGGCGATTTGGATACTCACAAATGCGGTAACTCCAAGTCCCCCTTGAAGCAGCTGCGTCTGTTAGCGTCGTGATAGACTTCAGTATAAGAGATGTGGCTAACCCCCAGTAACCAAGCCACTCCATCGGGCCCTGTCGCTTGTTAGCTTGACTTGCAATATCCACAGGTTTCCACCAGTCAACTTACAGCCAGTTTGATTGACAAAGTCGCAGAATACAAAGCTATATGCATGGTCAGCATGGCGCGTAGCCAAAGACACAGAGGCAGACATACTAAGCGGAGTTGTAATCCGGGGATGCACAAGCCAGCACCGTGATGCAGATAAGGACAAAACCACCGATGGACCAGGTGACTGTCTCAGTTAATGACCCGATCGGAGTGAGATGGCTGCCGCACAGTAACTTACATGCTCCACGATAAATGATAGGCAGGACTGAATTCATGAACGCATTGATGACGAATGCAAGCAATGTGTATCCCACATAGATCAGGAACTCTTGCCAGCGCTGCCAAACAAAGTCCTAGCAGCATTGCATCAACATCAAAGACTATTGTAGTAAAGTATTGGGGGCTTACCGGGTACACAGATGACACTATCCCAGCGATCAATTCGCAGGAAAGAAGCGCATTGGTGGCGACAAGGGCAACCTGGCTGGTCAGCTATAATCGAGCCATTTTTTCGGAGACATACCCATCCCGCCACATTAATCCATCCGGTTACCCAGGATAGGATAGGCACCCATTTTGGCCAGGATACTGAGACATGTTAGTGGATACTAACGAGGCTGGGATAATTCTACGTACTAACTGTGAGTGGACATTAGTATAGCGCCTGAGCATTTACTGCGGGAAAACATACCGGCTACCCAATGATACTGGCCCCCCGCCCTGATACATCCTCGTCAGTCACTCACCCACTAGCAAACCAAGCTATTCTGATGGAACTTACGTTGGATATGCGGACAAGAACTCAGCTAGCGACACTGCAATACAGAGGTTGCAGAATCCGGCCGTGACCAAACCTGTGACTGGGGGTTAGCAAACCTAAACAGGCAGCTAGTTCCATTGGCATACCCACCCCAGACGACACTAGTACTTCCCCCTGAGGGTAAGCTGAGAGATAAGCTCGCGGATAGAGCCGTCCAAGACTAATCGGCAGATTATCAGCACGTGTGATCGGCCTGTTGACACAGCAGAAGACGCACATTAAGCACCGCAAAGGCCAGTCCAAGCATAGACCTAATCTCGGGTCAATAGGGTTTCTTCCCCCGGGTCATCTAGGATTAGGTGGTACACACAAGGTCGAAAAGTTCCGTTGCAGCTCGGGTTTATGACCCATTTCGGCCAGTTGGACATCATCCTCGGGCCCATCTCGGGCGACTTTCATTTCTTCCATGGCCAAGAGTCAGTCCGAGGGAGTTGTTGACGGGATATTTTGGCGGATGATGGACTTGATGTGCGACATGAGGTTACTGGCAGCTTAAATCGCAGGGAGAGGGGTAATATTGAGCTAAGGGAAGCTATGGATCAAAGGGGTATGTCCAACCTCATGCGGGGAAGCTTAATCTACCCGCGGCTGGTCAAGTCAAGCATCGCCCAATCCTCTTTGCGCGTCACACCAAGAGGGCAGATCAGGATCTATCCGCAATGGCGGCCCCAGGCAGCCACCGGCCCATTTCGAGGTGGGGATGCCTTATCTCCTTATCGCTGCCTTATCAGACATTGCCAGCCAATCAGGAGCGATGCCCGCCTCACCCGCCTGGACATTCCTGTCTGGTGCAAACCACCGGCTTATTCCAGTGCGCGGCTTTCATCCCTTGAAGAATGAATGCGCGGGTCTCCGAATCGCCTTCCAGAAGCTTGTCGCGGAATGCCTCACGTGGTACGCCTCCTGCCTTGGCCGTGCGCCAAGATGCCTGTCCCGATCACAAGGCGCTCCCCTCCAGCCCTTCACCGATCATCCTTGCCCTTCCGTGCAGACACACTATTAATTTGATGCTTTTGCTTTTGCTTCCCTCTTTGGGTCCACGCCTGACTATTTGAGCTGGCCCTTGTCCGGCTGACCAGCCCGCCATGCCAGGTCTTCTAGGCTTGATTTGACCCCCTATCCTCCCTGGTGTAGCAGCTGCCGTTCTCACTACGGCCAGTTTTACTTACTACTACTACCAGTGCATAGCAAGCAATCAGTCTAATGCAGAACTGAGTGAATACTATATACCATACTACACTTGCCATCCACTCTTCCGCTTTTCGTAGACGTCATTCACCTGCCATGCATACGATACCCATCACCGTTTCTTTATACGCCTTCCTAGCGACGACCTTTCTGTTCTCCTGCTCCGCTTATGTTGCACAGGCACCGCTGAGCGATGACAAGTGCACCGAAACAACGGTGGCCATCTTGTAGGAGCTTCCCACTAATGATTGATATCACGTTGGAGCTTAGCGTCTAACGTTAACAGGGGTGGAGGGATGGCCGGCATTGCAGCTGCAGTAGGTGACCCTCAGGCCCCTTTGCCCTAAACCCCGACCGACAATGCTCACCATCACCTCTAGCAAGCCTTGTCCAACGCATCTATCGACGACTTTATCATCCTCGAATATCGCGATACCCTAGGTGGCCGTGTCTGGCATACGGACTTCGGCAAGGATAAACAAGGCAAGCCATACGTGATTGAGCTAGGAGCCAACTGGGTATGACAATCTACATACATCCCGTCAAATGAACATCTGCCTCACCATAACAACAGCTCCAAGGGCTCGGCTCCGAAGCTATCGAGAATCCAGTCTGGGCACTAGCCAAAAAATACAGTCTCAAAAACACCTACTCTAACTATAGCTCCATCCGAACATACAACGAAACCGGCTACACCGACTACCGCTATTTGCTCGACGAATACGCGCAAGCCTATCACATCGCCGCCCGCGATGCTGGCCGCATTCTGACCCAGAACCTACAAGACCAAACCGCACGCACCGGGCTCGCCCTCGCCGGCTGGAGACCACGCAAGAATGACATGGCGGCACAAGCCGTGGAATGGTGGAGCTGGGGTATGAACAATTACCATTAAGAGGGGGAACACCCAACCCTTTTTACACCCATCGGGTCAACACCAACCCTATCCCATATCCCACCCTCAGCTAACGCATATCCCAAAACTAGACTGGGAAGACGCACATACGCCCGAAACCAGCTCCTTGGTCTTCGGCATCGCCGGCGAGAACCTAACCTTCAACCAATTCGGCAAAGCCAACCACCTCGTCCTCGACCCGCGCGGCTACAGCACCATCATTCAAAACGAAGCCCTCGGTTTCCTACCCAACCCCTCTGATGGCCGCCTACGCCTTAATACCCGCGTCACTCGCATTGAATACTCCCCAAGGGGCGTAACAATCCACACCACCAACGACAACAACAAAAACAGCAACACCTGCATCCGAGCGGCCTACGCAATCTGCACCTTCTCCCTGGGCGTCCTCCAAAACAAAGCTGTAACCTTCGACCCACCCTTGCCCTCCTGGAAACAAACCGCCATCGAGAAATTCAACATGGGCACCTACACCAAGATTTTCATGCAATTCCCAGAGACCTTTTGGCCCACAGACACGCAATTTTTCCTATACGCTTCCCCAACAACAAGAGGCTACTACCCTGTCTTCCAATCCCTCTCCACAGAGAACTTCCTCCCTGAATCAAACATCCTCTTCGCCACCGTGGTCGACGAACAAGCCTACCGCGTTGAACGCCAATCCTTGACTCAAACGAAGGACCAGATCCTCGATGTTCTAAGAGAGATGTTCCCTGATAAACACATCCCTGAGCCTACGGCGTTTACTTACCCCCGCTGGACGAATGAACCCTGGGTCTACGGCAGCTACTCCAACTGGCCGGCGGGAACGACCCTTGAGATGCATCAGAATCTGCGGGCGAATACGGGCCGGTTGTGGTTCGCAGGCGAAGCGACCAGTGCGGCGTATTTCGGGTTCTTGCATGGTGCGTGGTATGAGGGGCGCGATGCGGGTGAGAATGTTGCCGCGCTGTTGCAGGGGAGGTGTGTTGAGGATGTTAGTACTGCGAGTACTGCTAGTGGGAAAGAAGAGAAGGAGGAAGCGTGTGGAGAGAGGGTATTTTATGAGCAGTTAAATGGGACTACGCCGCTGGATGCGTATAGTCGGTTGAACGGGTGGCCGGCGGTAAGTTACTACTAGAAGTAGTATGGCTTTGTAGGGTCTGCTTTACTTTGTTGTTGGATAGATTGGATGGATGGATGGCGTTGGCATGGGAAATTACTTTTTGGAATTTCACATTCGTCTGCATCATGTAGCGCAATAATTTTGAATTATACATCAACTGGCCTGCTGGCCCAATGGTAAGGCGCTTGACTACGGATCAAGAGATTGCAGGTTCGAGTCCTGCGTAGGTCATTGTTTTTGGCTTTTTCTTTGGTGGAGAGTGGATCATTTCGGACAATGTGTGGTCACTGTGGTGTGGTACGGTGGGGCGCCTTCCGTGCGGGTTCTAACTATCGCTGGGAATTATCTACTCCATACAGGCGCCTTTCTCTGCATTCAACTTTTTTTCTCTTTTCGAGTGTGGTCTGAATCAGCATTTTAATTCGATTCCTGTCCTTTGTTATAACGTAGGCATAATTCTCATCATAGGCTCCTGGCAAGGTGCTACTCAGTGGAGTTCAATGTCATATTAATCCCATCAAATGCTACTATCAATAGTATATATTTCGGGCAAATACTTCTGGTATTAGCCGTGGCTAGTATCAATTCTCCAACCTGAACGAGGTTCACCGTCTGAAGCACTGGAATGATTTAGCCC
Organism: Aspergillus welwitschiae; assembly: GCF_003344945.1. NCBI lineage: Eukaryota > Fungi > Ascomycota > Eurotiomycetes > Eurotiales > Aspergillaceae > Aspergillus > Aspergillus welwitschiae. The sequence continues at coordinate 525,739 of NW_020798713.1, forward strand.
AATTCGCTATTGCATCGATCGCTAATCCGTGTTTCTGCCAATAGCTACCTTAAACAACCTCTGACCGTTTCTTCGTTGCATCATTCGCCATCTCATTCATAAAAGCACTCCGCGCACGTACCTCCTTCCCCCAGACAAACATCAATGTAGGTATAAGCGACAACACCAAGCAAATAAAGGCAAGTAGCGTACTAGCCCACTGATATCCTAGCACCCGGTACATGCTCATCGTTGCGAGGGGCAAGAAAGCAGAGAAGACATTCTCCCCCGCAGCAACAGCACCCATGGCACTTCCCGAGAACTGACTATAAGAGTCGACCACATAGTCTGATACTCCAGTCACGACACAAACACTGCCAGCACCTACCAAGGCCAAGCCAACAGTAGGTGCAATCCATGGAAGACTCGAATATGAAGTCCAAGCATAGATGAACATACCGCCCGAGAGACCAAGAACCCCTCCCACCACAGCCATGTATAGCCTCGCCTCTGGGATTGGAGTTCCCGGAACCTCGGTATTTCTGGAAGCAGACGCGAAATAGAGCTTCCGAGAAAGGAAGTTCACTAGCCAGCCTAGACATTCTCCGATGACGATGGCGCATTGAACATAACCGGTTTGTGAAACGTCCCAGTTATATAGGCCCATGAACACCTGCTCAACGGACTGGGTAAAGAGGAAAAGAGTTCCCACCGTGAAAGCGGACCAAAGGGTCGACACGAAGAGAACCGGCTCCGTAGAAAATAAAATCACCGGTCTTGTCGCGCTGACTACAAGACTATGCAGGTTCAAACGAGAGGAAACATCCCCGCTCCCTGCATAACCGCTGGTCTCGTCGCCATTCTTGCGATTACGTCGTGCTCGTCGTGCAAGAATCGCGCTGCCACGCGACTCATGAAGGAAGAAGTAATAGATTGGAAAGAGAGCCCCGAACCAAATGAGCTGCATATAGCTAATCCACCTCCAGCCTAAAGAGTGGAATATCGCAGCGCCAATCACGGGGCCTGTACTGCTGCCGCTCATGTAACCGAGAATATATAGACTGACTGGGATGGACCTGGACCACTCAGTGCTCCATAGATTTCCGACAACACCGGCGGCGGTATTGGCCAGGATAGCGACACAGCCGCCGGCGAAAAAGCGGGTGACCACTAATGTTGCGAAGTTATGAGCAACGGCTTGAGGCACCAGGAAGCAAATAAATAATAGATATGTTGTGAGGAAGATAGGCCTCGTCCCGAAATCCTCTGCTAGGGGAAGAATGAATAAAGCTGAGCAGGCGCCACCAGTAGCCCATGTTGTTACCGGCCAGTAAGAATTAGGAAATGCATCCTCGTTGACATGGAAGTGTTCTGAGATCTCAAAGTGTGCCACAGTAATGATGGTTCCGTTCATCATCGCCAGGAAGGTAGTGAAAGCAGCGAGGCATGTCAGGGTCCATTTCCGTCCCACTGACCAGTTGTAGGGGTTTTCGGGATCATTATCGTCATCCCAAGAGAGAGTCGCGGTGTCACTTTCATTTGACGCGATATGGTCTTGGAAGACTTCGGTCGGGGTTGGAGAATATTTCTCTGTGCAGGTTGCCATGTATTCGTTGTGCTTGGTTCTTACTGCTCACGATAATTCACGAGTGTTATGTCAAATAGAGATGGTAATCATCCGCCATATGGCTATGGACCCTACTGTATGATCTATATATCATTGACGGCAACATATCCAGGACTTTGTGAAGCATCTTGCTTCTCAAAATAGTGCCCTTTTTGGGTATAGTTAATTGATGGTTACTTATAGTCTTGGCTTGATGCAGCGGAGCCCTATCGGGAAGGCTGATCGATGCAACTTTGCGGTAACTCGCTTGACTTCGGGTTCGTGAGCCGATTAGCCGCCGTGAACATAGTGGTATCTGTCGGCAACCTTGAACCGAGAAAATGAAAACGGTCCAACAGGCCCATTGTGGACATTGAATGCCCTGCATTACTTGGAGTTACTCTGCAGACCTAGTATGACTGTAAAGCGTAATAATCATCATAATTACCATGGTGCATGTTTTTTGTAGCTATTAATTACATCCCAAGATCCTAGTGATACCGGCGATGAGAAATAACAGCTGTACTATGCGACGATGAAGCCACGAACTTGCAGGTACCGGATCACGGTCTGGTAGAATGCCAGGCTAAAATGATCATTGTCCCGATATGCATCGGTTATGCTTGGGAATGAAACTTGCGTGACTTTCCTTACTAAGAATGTGCCGAAAAGCGACTATTAGCAGCTGACGAAGATCCGACTGAAGTCCAGTTCACGAGCCAATGGTTCACACGGCGTTTTAAGACTAATATATTGGGCTAACCAGTCTAGAACACCATCTTACATGTAGGAATATCGGAGTGCGTGCAAATGCGCGTCCGCTAATCTATGGCAAGAATGAGAATCTGAGCCTCAGCAGACTGAGTTACTGCTAACTCAATTAGGTGAACGATCGGAGAACCAGAAGAACTCTACGGATTTCGCCCGCATCGGGCTTGATGATCTTCACTGCATATCTGCCAAGTCAATCATTCTTCCCGAGCAGCCCATGCCTTCACTTCCTAATCGAGAACCCGACGCCTGGAAGATCCCGAGGGTATCTCGGAAAGGCACCCGAAGGCATATGTACATTGTAACTTAGGCCATACCCGCGGACAGGCTGAATCCAGACCACAAAATAAGTTAAACTAACTTCGGTTTGGCGCATCCGCGCATCCCAGATATACGGTGAAGCCGAAGACCAACTGACAGTTGGGCCGTGGACCACGGGCAACCAGCCACCGCGGGACCGTAAATATAGGCCACGGTGTTGGACTCAGAAATACCGTTACTGTCTTTACGGATATCATATTCAAGGCGGCTCGGCTTTCAACGAGCTAGTTTAATGTAACATTCATTTCTTCTTTTCTATTGACGACATTCTTTCCTTTTCTCTTGAGATGTGCTGAGTACGAAGCTGATATGAGATGCATCTAGCGCACCTGTGGCCACAACGAGAAGGATATTCAAGTACAAAAATTACACACGTAAATCACGACAAATTTTCCACACTCAAGGTACTCAGGGTTATCACTACATCATCATTCTTCCCATGTCCCATGTTTCACGAACGTCATATCCCAATCAGCTGCTGACCTTCTCTGCTAGCTTGCACCTAGATACACGCACCATGAGTGGTGGCACTTCCCAAGTTGTCCATGAACGATGACCTGCGAGCCAGGGGCTAGATTCATTAGCTGCAAGTTCACAGTCGAACTCCGTTACAAACTTGCAGAATACTATTTTTGTCATGGCATATGCCATGCTAATTTACATATCAGTTAGACAATTCCATGCATAATAGGTATCAGGTTCACTTACTCTTGACCAATACAACCCCGCGGGCCTGTGGAAAATGGATGGAATGCCGCTTTATTATCTTTCTGGTACGGTCCCCCTGCACCATCTAGCCAGCGATCAGGAATAAATTTGTCAGGGTTCCAGAAGTGAGTGGGGGAATGTGTGGCTGCGAAAATTGGAATATAGACCCGCGTGTTTCCTGCGACCCATCGACCGGCTATGTGCGCCCCGCCTGCAGGGGTAGCACGGTGTAAAGCTCCAGGGACCGGGGGATACAGCCTTAAAGCCTCCTTGATACAGGCATCCAAGTAAGCGAGATTCGACACTGATTCCAGAGATACCTGGCTCTTATCGTGAAATGCTGTGCGAATGTCATTTTTGAGACGCGCAAAACACTCAGGGTGCTGAAGGAGATATGCAGTTAAGGCTGTCATGAGCGCTGTGGTCGTTTCTGCTCCTCCAGTCATCATAATGTGGGCGTTGGCACGGATGTCTTTTTCAGTCAACGACAAGCTGCGACTGTTGCGAAATGCAAGGCCGATAAGGTCTGGTTCGTCGCTTTCCAACTGAAGCCGACGATCTATGAGGTCATTCGAAGGCTTGAAGTAAGCCTTGCGGAGCCATTTCGACATCCAGGGTATGGTCGACCGGAACAAAAGGTTAATCCAGGAGAATTCAGCGAGAGCTGATAATAAAGTCGCGGCACGTAACAGCCTGTGCTGGCTGTGTACCCACGATTTATGTGCTCCTGTTCGCAAGACGCCCAATTCCTCGCCAAACTGCAAATGCCCAACGATGTCAAAAAGCGTGAAATGGAACATGTTGCGTATATTTGTGATTTGCCCTTCTATTCCAGAAAGGCTTTCAACGAGAGCGTCGCCATACTTGGCAAGGATTGATTCCTGGCGGGCTAAGGCTCGCCGTGAAAATGCCGGTACGTATGCTCGACAGATTCTTGGGTGGTCTATTTCATTGGCCGCAAGAATAGAGGGCCGATTGTCATCATCCTCAAGATATCTGAAAAAGTCCGACCCTCTCCGCATACTCTGTGGCTCGGTGGGAGAACTGCTATATATGTCTTTCCAGGCTTGTGGGTCGATAAAGCTCAGCTCATTCGGAGCAACACGTAGGACTGGTCCATATTTGAGATGAAGGTTATGGAGCCACTGTGTTTGAATCCCCTTGAGTGAGGCATAAGTCACGGGAATCCTGCTGGCGGCTAGCATTCGCGGGCCGGGGAACTCTTTCAGTGGATGAATTAACAGATTATAAGTAATCAATAATAGGTACTATAGATCACTCTCCCTCTTGGTTCTCTCAAACACTGAAGTATCTTCTGAAGAATAGCAGCCTTTCACAACTGACCAGAAAAATTCCTGTTGCCACAAGAATGCTTGCCACGTTTTCTTCCGGCATCTTGGCTCCGAAGGTATGTCGCGCAAGGCCATTCAAAGGTCGACGGGGAATCATTTATCAAATAGAGGGAGGGAGAGAACAATGCAGAGTGGTAGATTGACTTGCTCGTAGAGAAGTTATCTCCACCAACTATTTTCAGAGTCGAATAACTGCATCTACACGAGGCATGGGAAGTCATCAAAAGTCGATCGACAAGTGGTAAGTTTTTCAAACAGGACGATCCAGGGTGTGAGTAGGATGTTCCTGTGACCTTGTGTAACCAACCTCATTATTCCATAAACCCCTTACATCAACCACCGCTGTAACCATAAGAGGCATACATGATTATTCCATAGCCAAGCGCTATATATTAGCAGACGAAATCACTGTCTGCTGGGTGAGCAATAATAATGGTTCCTCTATCTCATGTCAAAGCAGCCGCCTCGCTATAGCCAAAAATTCAAATCACTCATATCGGTGAGTATCTTAAAGAAAATCTTGACAGAAGCAATGCACAGAGATGGATTATCATAGTACCCAAATAGGATGGATGCAGAGCTGTCACTCAATGTTCTATACCTCCTTGAAGCGAACACCTGGATTTCCCTTGCTAACTCGGACAGCACGACACTTGCTATTAGTCCCACGGACATTTTCACCGTCAAAAGATCAATACCCTATTGATGGTCTTGTACGCTAATTAGGGTGTAGTAGCAGAATGGTTGAGATACAAAGCACACCCATCCAGAGATCAGCCTATACTCTTGCAAGCTTACAAAATTCCTCGACCCACAATCACATCATACGTCGAGGATGCATATCTGCAGATCCCCAGGCTGAACACTTGCTGATCTCTTTCATTCTGAGTAGCTTGTGCATAAGCCATTAACTTGCACTTACCGCGCAAACATCATCTCATTTGTCTATACCATTATTCATCCATGTCATCTCACACAACATGACCATCCTTGCATGCAGATGTCTCATGGCAAACTCACCCATACTTTATCGTCAGTGTGACAAAGCTGTGCAAATGCCTCTTGCTCCAATGTCAATGACAGTCATATTCAGGATATGACGACATTGACTTTCTTATTAAAGCCACAGACACCATTAATGTCCTAGAAAATGTGCGATGAATCCGATTTGGCAACCTAATGACGTAGTGAAATGCTTTTTTGACGAACAGCTCCAACTACACTCATCCGCTTTAATAGTACCTTCCCGATACCTAGTACATCCCACAACACCATAACCATCAGCACGGTCTGCAACAATGACAAAGCCCCAAACCGCAGTATCACCCGACGAATTCTTCAAAATCATCACCCCCTTCCTAAACGAAATCAATCCCAACATCCCACCTTACGCGCCCGACGAAGCATTCTACAAAGAAGTCTTCGACAAATTCGCAGCTGCCTCCGGCCTCCCAGAAGACACCATCCCCCACTTCGTCGACACAGGAGAAGTCCTAGCACGATGCTTCTACCCCAGCCTACCCCGAGATCTACAAATATCCATAGGAGTCTTAACAGCATACGTCTTCTCAATCGACGATCAATGCGCAGACCCCGAGTTCCGCGAGCAGCTCAAATCGTACCGCTCAGTCTTTCTCGGCCAATCCACCACGAACCTCCAATACATTAAGGGTCTATACAATACCCTTCACGATATAGTCAGTCACTATGAGTGGTATGCTGGTGACATGATCATCAAATCAACCATGGACTTCGTGAGTATCAATATTGTGGAGGCGGAGCAGACTGGTCATTTCATGGTCTCTCCATCTACCAAGTTGTTTCCGGACTTCTTGCGACAGAAAAGTGGTATCGGGGAGGCTTATGCGTTTTTTTATTTCCCTGGGAGTGATTGGGGTCTGGGGGATTATTTTACGTTGATCCCCGATATAGCGGGTATTATTGAGCAGTTGAATGATGTGCTGTCGTTTTATAAGGAGTCTGTTCTAGGAAATGAGCCCGGAACGTGGGTTAAGCAGACTTGTGTCTGTAAGGGGATTTCTGAAGGTGAGGCTTTCAAGGAGAGAGTGGATCAGTGCTTAGGCAGTATTCGGAGACTGCGTGCTGCATCTGAGGGAATTCCGAGACTGCTAAAGACAGTCAATGAGTTCATTAATGGGTATCCTCTCTTCCATCTTAACGCGGGTAGGTATAAGCTGGATCAGTTTGGCAGTTATCATGGTTGTCAGGGTGAGAAGACGGCGGGTGGAAATTGATAGTATAACAGGCCAACGCAGCTGGAAGGGATTGGAATAAGATTGAACTCGGGTCAAAGCATTTAAGACTAGTAAGAATATACTGGTGTCAACAACGTGAAGAGGGACGTTCATTGCAATTTGGGGGCCATCACGATTCTATATACTAAGGCGGAGCGAGAGTGACAGGGCCGCGTTGCTCAAACTTTCACAGCACAATACTAGGATACCTTTCACAAGACTCAAAGAGAGGACAGTCCTTTGATTTCATTACTGATCACGAGGTGTACGCAAGTGTCACACTTCCTCCAAAAAGTATTCGCTTATTTCCAAGCCGAGTCCTAAATTAGGTGGGAAAAAGGACCCTATGATCTGCCCTGTGCTTGGATCATAAGGAAGGCTCTCATCGTAAGTATCCTGAGCGGTGGTATCCTTGTCCGTATGCATGAGGTCCGGACTTTCTGAAGCAGGCTGGCCTTTTAAATGGGCTTCCAGAGAAGTTGACGGATCTGAGAGCGGTAAAGGACCACATCCAAGTTCATTAGTCTGCGGCTCTGGAGCAGACGAAAGTCCGGTTGGTCCAGGTCCAGGCGTAACAGAAGTGCCGAATCTGCTAGGGATGGGCGGGTTGGGTAAATTCACGCCCGCATATTGTTCGATACGGCGCAAAAGACCTTCGCATAGTAAGCGAGCTTTCTCCGAGGCCGCGTTGGTATTTGCGAGTATAGCAAGCCATTTAAGTGCTCTTTCGGTCGCCTTAGAAACCATCGATGCTTTCTCTGGTACGTGGCAAACACCAAAAGACAGTTCCATTAAAAGGACCGTGGTTGCTTGTACAAGAAAATGCAGTATACACCACCAAGGTGACATTCTGTACAGCGCAGCAGCATCTAGCCCATCTGGGAACAATCTCAGCATATGGCAAGCTGATTCCACGCACTCAGCTGCTGTTCTCTGACAGAAATCCTGTATCTTTTCATCTGGAGTTTTGCCATCCTGATTCACAGGATTGGAACGGCGCAGACATGGCCGTGTTATTCCAATTTTGGTGCTATAGAAAATAAATGCCAGGCTCATTCGGTGGTTAGATATCGAATAAGTAACCTGCGTGGATTGGGTCGAGGTAAAGTCAAACTCCTTAGGAAGGCTCAGAAGCCATGATTCAACGTCAGATGTAAGACCTTGTATAGCGAATTCTATCCCCATCCAAGACGTGCTCGCTGCTGAGGGACTGTAAAGCTTATTTATCATCTTCTTTGATATCAGCATGAGCCGAATGACATGGAGGAAGTGCAACGATCCGGAGGGAGGACCGGAAATTGCGCCTGTACCCTTGGAGATTGCTATTGAGTGTCTGCCCATCAAATCAAAATCTGTATGAATTCCTTCAGTTCCGTGTGAGAACCGGAGGCAATTTATAACTTCATCCTTCCCGAAATCCTTTTCGTCAAATGGTACTGGGAGAGGTGTTGTATAGACAGTATCATCTATGAAGGAAGGCCGTCCCGTGATTATGCTAAGTCGGTGATCAAGTGTGTAGAGAGACCACCATACACGATATCGAATCTCCCTGGAAGTATCCGAAGCAGACTTGCTCATGTTGCGCAGATGCAACCCAAGACCAAGGGCTCCCCGAACAGCACTTCCGCAGATTCTCCAGGCACTTGGTATATTTGTAAGCACTGACATGAATAGCCGATTCGTACCTCCCGACATGATATACGTACCGGTTGACATGCCCCAATGAAAGCATGTATAAAGCTGTTAGCCCTTCCACTTGTAATTGCTGTAGGTCAGGATGATGAAAGCTCCAATCATCTATACTCAAGACCCTCGCTCTTGAGAAATACAACCAGTGATTATTCTTGTTCAGCTGCCATTCTGCTTCAGAGATGTAAGCATACCTAGCAGCAATCGCAAATAATAGGTTCAAGACTGCGAGCCACTTGTTACCCGTATGTAACCTGGTATCGTTGAAGAATGCGTGGAACTGTTTTCCAAATGGTGTGGTTCCTATGATTGGGAAGGTAGGATGCACCCAATCCAAATAGCAGTTGTAGAGCTTTGAAGCTACATCCTTTGATGGTAGTGCATATGCCTCTTGTCGCTCGATATTTGGCAGTTCTTGATCATCAACATGGTAATTCGATGCGGAGATAAGACTACTATCAGAGGTCGATAAAAATATAGCTTCGCTCGGAGTACCGTGCTCAGTGTCTCCATTGATATCTCGGCCTAATGAATGTATCCATGATATTTCGGAGCTTTGACCAATATAACCAGTAGCTTGGGAAACTTCGTCCTTGTTGAAGTCTTCATTGATGCAATCAAGGCAGTGGCTTGAGTCAACATATAGTGACAACTGGGAACTGGTAGCTGAGAGAGGTCTTTGAGTTCCGGGCAAGGGGGTTCGCCCATCGGGGGACAAGGAAGGACTAGAGGACTCTTCCTACTTCCGGTCAGTATAAACACTCGAAGAGAGAGGGCGAAGGGAATATAACGGGCTCAGGAGGATCAAAGGATATGATTTCAACGAGAGCAAGGCGAGGGGCCTGTATTCATACCACAGTCAATGCAAGGTTCATCAGCTGCTCATTCGTAATCCCAAATCTGCTGCTCAGGTTCTTCAAAGCATCTTCGTAAGTCCGTATTTTGGCCTCCAAGCTAGCCAATTGCCTTGGCGTACCAATTTCTCTGAAGTCAGCCACGGAGCCATCTGATCAGATTCAGACTCACCTCTTGGATTTCTCCCTTTTACCATCTGTATAGCAGCAAATGATGCCAGCCTCACGGCAGTTGCGACAACCGGACTTATCTCCAGTGCACTTTGTCTTTCTCTGTCTGCAGGATTCACATGCTCGGCTCACGTGACGACGATGAAATCTACTTGGAGTTGGGAATGTTTCCAGCCCTTCTGCTAGCCTAGGAATTGCCATCTTCTTGCTAGTCAAAGGATGCTCCGCTCTGTGGGAGGACAATGCATGAGATGCACTACCCTTGAGATCCTCAGTTAACTTTCGGACTGGTAGATAGACGAGAGGGTGATCGGATGGCCCTCACCACATCGCTGTAGTTGTGCGAACCGGTCGAGGATATCCTGAAGGTCGGTTGTTCTGGCCAAGATGGATACTGCATTGTGCTATGATGGTCTAAGGAAGAAAGTCCACAATCCTGTCCAAGCAATCATTAGTAGCTGTTCTGTAGCAGCGCCTTAGAGAGCTCATCTTGATGTCACCCATCACTGATACCTTGGAGAGTTGAACAATTGCAGGATGATACACCAGAGTAATCGAGAGGATGTCGCTAATGTTTACGAAAAAGGTAGCTGAGCTGACTCTGAATATATAATTTTAAGACTGAGTTCTTCAACGAAAGTATAGGGATGTAACTCAGCCCGAAAGAGAGTGAAACTAGCTTTGAAAGAGTAACGTCTCATGGTTCATCAAAAATCGAACCCTCGATTAGTTTCTTCCCCCCCAACAAGATTTCTTTTGGTGAAAAGTGCAGGCGGAAAGCGCAGTCGTGGCTACTTCCCTTGTGTCTCTTGTTTCCCTCCAGCCGAGGATCGGCCCGTCTCTGAGTCTAGATGCTAGGTACCAAATAATCAACCAGAAAAGCGAGACCTCTAGGAGACCAGGTATTAGGGAGACCAGAATTGCCGCTGATTTCCATGGATATGAAATGGTAGAGTGCTACCAGCCCCGGAAAATGCAGGGAATGTAGACGGATTATTCTCCATGATTAGCCAGCCGCTCACTGAGTACCGTTTGCTTCAAGCGTAACCGCATCATTCTCTTTGACTGGCTAGACGGCAGTGTTATGAGAGAGGGTTGAGGGCTTGAGACAAGGTTAAACCTGGACCAGTTCATCGTTGTATTTAGGCAGGATATGGAGTACGTGATGGGCCCACGAGGATACTTCCATCATCTTCGTTGGGGCCAAGCTAAACAATGTGCTCATAGTGATTAGCTTCTTTGGGCGAACCACGGTCGACATCAGCAGAGTCTGTACTGCATGTAACGTTCTCAGAGTTTCTCCGTCATGTGCCTGCCAGCCTAGCGGAAATCCTGGATAATGGCCCAGAGGATTAAACTTTGCCCTGCGCAACTAATACGCATACAGAATAAATTTTCCACTCCTTGAAGCATATTTAGGTGCCTATTCGGACCCGACCAGCCGAATATATCTCTGTATCCGGGTCACCCTCTTCGTAGTCGGTTATTTGCAAAGGCTTAAGGTGATAATTTACTGATCCAAGAACATTCGCGTGTATCAAAATATCTATTATTTCTAGAAAAAACTGACACTACCATTCGAAAACAGATTGATGATAAGTGAGTCAAAATTTAATAAAAACACAAAGCTTTGTTATCATGAATCGTACATATAATGTGGCCCGATGGCTTTGTTTCAACATGCGTAGTGGATGATAACTATTACTCGAGCAGATGAATTATAGTTCAAAGTACGTATTGAGTGAAACATAGATTCTTTTCAAATTAACAGACAACAGATGAAACGATCTTTAGAATTCCTTACAATTGTCCACTGGATAGACGAGACTGGAGTTGCAGAATGCGGTAGCGGGCCGGGACAACAGACTCTGCCATAGGCCCCTCCCAGGCAGATATATTGAGTATCGTGTTAGTCATAGACTAATGTATTCAGGACGAAGGTGCACCATCTGTGATACTGTGACAAGCGATTTCACCATAGCATCCTGATCGATTCACGGAGTAGCCTGATAGTCCATCTCCGTAGCCTTCCAGCCATAAGGAAATTTCATCGGCTGTGTGCAAACTTGAGCAGGAGATTTATAGGGATAATATGGTCCTACGTTACATTCCTAACTTAAAATCGAATCACTCATTAGTTGATCGGTACCCTCCACATTTACCTTGTCAATTGCCACAGTATCATGCCACTTTCCGTGTAGAATATGTTACCTAAAGCCTTAGGCCTGATCCACGGTACAAGGGCTAAACTAAAGGCTCATGTTCTGCAGCCTAATTACACATAACGAGAATAATGGTATAAGTTTCTAGTTTTATTCAGGACTTATCTCCAGAATGAACCCCCACTATTTTACTCTTAACCAATGCATCGGTGATATCCACCGAACAGAATTACATCTGAAATGATACTGATGAATAAAGCTGGACCAGACAGGCGTTGATAAGCTGGACCAGACAGGCGTTGATTGCTTTGGCCAGGTTGTGGTTTCGTGAAGCAGGAATTAGTGGTGGTGGTGGACATAGAGCAGGCGTTGTCCTGTATACCAATTCCGCAAACCGGCACATATTCTCAGGAATCGGTCATATTCGACTGTGGGGAATATGAATGACTTTGACTGCTGTAATAGACGCCTTGAGGCTCGATGAGGCAGTCTGGTTGCTGGAAGTGATATAAACAGAGAATAAGGCTACAGTGAAGAACCATGCAGCCTTGGCTTTGCCCGTTAAATTATCTTGAGTCACAGAACTCGCACATTTTCTTTCACGGCACGTCCCGCTTTCACGCTGCTTGGTTGTGTGTGCTACAATAGGTATATAAATCCCTGCTTCCCTCGCTTTTCTCTGTCTATCCAATCTTCCTTCTCATCACATCTGAAGTTCTCCAGCCTCTGAGTCACCGAAACGCATGTTACGTATTTGATCCCTACAGTCCGATAGGTTATAATAAAGCAACCTATATACCCGTTGATGTCTCTACCACATTGTGTACAATGGAAAGTGGTCTACCCCAAAAGCTTCATGACTCTCACGACACATCGAAATGCTTTACGTATCACTTTGGAATGATTGAGTCGCTTCCTGGGGTTGCGTTCGGCACGTATATATATAATCGGGACTGGATCATAGGTAGTACCTAATTCACAGCGTCCTGGAAATTCTCGCGGCCGTTCTTCAGTTGAGGATGACTGGCTGTTGCATGTGGATGTGGGTAAAAGAGTATTCTCCACTACGCTGAGGACAGCTTTAGAACTCGCGAAGCTCCTATGCGCAAATACGACCACTCGGGCATTCGAGGTTCTGAAGTGTTGCTCTCATCTCAGTTTTGGGAAATTAAGCTACGGTCCGCTGCTTTTGAGGGCGCAGGAGCGTCTTGTGCGCTGCGAACATGTACTTTCTATCGGTATCCCTTCCGGGGGTGTTGTAGGGGTTTAAGGCGACAGAGCTTGCTGGACAACCGAATTGTATGAATGCAGTCTCAATATGCACACTTCAACATTTCACGATCGCACAAATGCCTTTACGAGGGATGACTGCTACAAGCGTTGAAAGATATAAGCCCAAGGAAACTCACAACGACTTCCTCACAATTCAGAGATTGAGGATTTTTGCGTACCCAACAGGGAGCAAGCAGGCCATACCGGCTGATCACTGCCATGCCCACGACAGCCATGGACTGCACTCCAGTTTGAGTGCTGCTGGTGTCTTCGCCGATGTAAAAGACAAATAAACAGCGAAATGCAAGGCAACGAAACATATGTCTCACGGGCTCTCCAGGAAATAATAGTCTCAGCACGCAATTACGTCTCCACCAGTCCCGAAACCCAGGTCCACCGGCACCTGCGGATGGAAGAAGCATACAAACGTCTCTAGGCATTTTCATTATCGTGAATCGATTCTTAGTATCATTCTGTGAAAGCTGCATAGTTAGCTCATCTCAACAGTGCAGTCTCTATCAGGATGTATAGTGTGAACTGCGCTGATGGGATTGAAGAACATGAATAGATTCTGAACTTGTGCGAGCTATCGGCTCATTCCCATTTGTTTAGCTTTGCGTTATTGTATATGTTTTCTTTGGCGGGTTTAAGCTTATTAACGATATTCTTCTCCTTCCGACGGTGAAGGGCCTGATGGCTAACACCTGTGTAACAGAATTAATGAGCTGGAAGACTACGAATTTCATTGGGTAAGTTTTGGAGCATTTCTTCATCTCGAAGATTGACTCTCTATTAACAACTTGTAGCAACCGGAAATGGCACTGTGATATGGCCTCCATCCCTACGGAGATATGCGTATGTTCAATACCGAGGGTTGCTTCACCGACGCAATGATATCAGACTAGCCTTCGACATTGGAGCATGACTGCTATGGGCATTCAATGTCGATTTCCTACTGTTGATAGTCTATCTCCGAGCGCAGTTTTTGCTATGACAAAATTGAACTAGTATACAGTTAAAGGTTGACTTCTGTGTCTTCTATACCTGTCATTGACATACCTATTCAGCTATCCGATGATGACACAACTAGAAGGTGCGTAAAAGCCAAGTAAAATGATATTTAGGAAATGGGCGAGTACATCCTAGTAATTCAGGGGGGTAAAATCCAGAAACATCCACATCAAGCATTACATACAAACTGCAGGGTGTGATTCAACGCGATGTAACCACAAGAATGCCGGCTGCATCAATATTGTGATCTGCGGGATAGAGATCTCCTTATATCAAGGAAAGGTCCGACAGAGCGTCGTGAAGACCTGCGTACTGCTATTGGCGATTATGGATCCTGATACGGGAAACTTTGGTGTAGGGATGAGAGCATAACGAGGATGTATCATGTCTTGCTGACAGCTTCCTGACGACGGGGTAGGCAAAGGTAATATAGGTTTCCATCCAAATAGGGCATAACAGGAGCCATCTTGGGATGCCAAGCCATTCGCAAGACTTGATGGCCATGGCATGTCAACGCCATTAGGTAGCCCCTTTCATAGAGAACTGAAAAGATGCAATCTTTATTTTGGTACCTTCCGGAAACATGATGGCAAAGTGAAAAAGCTCAGGAGAAGCATTCCAGCTTTGTACATTCGCTGTTGCCAAACTTTTGTGGCATAATTAACCAAATGACTTCTATTTCTACTGGTGACGATACCACTACGCTGCTTCCTGGCAGGAACCGAAGTGACCAGTATAGCTTGCGGAGTCAATATGTCATCAATTTCTATATTAAGCCTATGTGAATCAAAGTGGCCCATGGATGGAAAGAAAATTCTGAGTCGAAGAACTATATCCTCTATTCTTAGTTTCTATTGTTCTGATTTCTGAGTATCTCTTCTACAACCCTCAACCTTATATTCAAGTTTTATCATTTGAACACTTCTACCCTACTATCTACCGGTTTACAGCAAGCTTCCTGCTGCCTACTAAAACTACAAAACCATTCCTACCTTCAGAAACTCCACTGGACACCATATCATCGCTACTAAATTCCCGCCCGAAACATCTCAGACACCGACTTCCCTCAAAAGCTCCTCTGCATAGGCGACTCTATTCACCCTCTACCCTGTCAACCAAATCTTCAGTATCCATCTTAACCATCTATAAGATGGCTCCTATCCTCCTCTCCAATAATATCCGTACTCCCTTCAGATACTTGAATCGCATCATTCACCTTCGCAAGGGCAAGGACAAGGGCAATACCAGAGCCCAGCCCGATCTATCATCAGCCCTAACCCGACTCTTCGCCAATTCTGAGGATGACGATGAGGAATTGTCTATCACCCACATCACGGAGTCTACTTCCCAGATATGGGTCGAAGACCAAGATCCAGCCCTCGCTACCTTACTCGCCGCACTCTCCTTTACCATAACGACCAGCACATCCGACAGCTCTACGCTTCTTCCACTTCTTGCTTCTGCCCTCGACATCCTATCCACCTACACTCAAAATCACAAAGTCAATACTCTTCCAATCTATACCGCCCTCTTGCGTCATCTAGACACCTATACCAGCTATCTCATCTGGGATCATGAGATCCTTCTTACAGATGCAGAAATTATCTTTACCGCCTCCAGTATTCCAACCCCTAAACACCGGGACAACATCATCCTCCAGCTGGAATCCGCATATGTCACGAACTACGAGACGTGCAAGACGCTACTAAATCGCCTGAATCAACTAGTTGATAATGAGCTGATTGAACGTGCGGGTTGGATATTTCCTCGCCAAACTGGCTGGGTAGAAGCAAGGAGAGAGGTTATAAGACTTGAAGAGACTTTGAGTGAAATCAGATGGGCTGGCAATTTGAAGGAAGTCGAATACGTCGATTACTGACGTTTTTCTAACCGCGCTTTCCCTCCTGTACTGCCTTTCTCTTCCCGTATCCTTTCTGAACGGTGCCAGTCTTTCTTCCTATTCTTTACTCATCTCTTGCTCTCATCTCTCTATTACTACCTCAGTTGAGTGAGCCATATACTGGCTTTCTCAGGGCGGGTGGTGGGAATATTTCCTATTGTCTTTTCTTTCTTTTCTCTTCTCTCTGTTACTACCTCAGTTGAAAGAGCCGAATCTTGGCTCTTTCAGGGTGGGTGGTGGGAAAATCTGTACTATAATATTTTTCTTGTCTTCCTTAATTATTTTATTCTCTTTTCTTTCCCATGCTACCATTATTTCACTTGTCTGTTTCGAGTCACATTCTGTTCACCTAGCATATTGTGTGATACCCTTGTACCTAGTTATACTGACACATCGAATGTCAGAACATCTTGAATTATCCACAGAGTACAATCCTATACCTGTTATACCACACAACTACTTTCAGGGCCGAGTATGAAATAATTATACCCCCGGCCCCGCGCATTATCATCGATATATTCTTCACCATCCGTGTCAACACAGCACCTTTGAACTAGAGACCATGAAGGTTGTTGATCTACTTTACATGCTAGTAAGGGGCGATTTGCTTTTAGGCTCGAAACCTGTTGATGCGCCGGCTACTAAACTGGAATTGATAAATTGTGGCTATCTGAGCAACTGAGGAGATATATGTCCCAATATTGGCTACGATCGTGCCATGCGTACTTTGGTCCCGAGTAATGGAAGGGGTTATTCATTCTAGATACATAGATAAATACAGCAACTTAAGCACCAAAAGTGATATCAAGGATACCCGAAAAAGGCCTGTCCCAGCCCCACATAGAGAGTAAGACTGAATATGAAAAGCAGGTTCGGTAAGGAAGAACCACATTTAAGCATTGAAGATAAAAATGGATAAGGCGGTAAAAAAAACAAAAAAAAAAAGGAGAAGAGACATTCGCAAGGAAAGAAGAAAAAAATAATAATATAATTAGGAATAAAAAACACAGAAGAAGTCAAAGAAAAAAAAAAGAAATTAAAGAGAAACAAAGAGAAACAAAGAGACAAAAACTAGGTTTATGAAGCGCGGAGATAGAGGGAAAAGTATAATGAATGGAATCAACTATGAAAGCTCGGATTTCCAACATTACGTGTAGGAACATTTCGATCAGTCTTCCTACTTCTTCTCGCTAAAGCTCATCCCTCTTGCCTCTCATCCATCTGCTAAGTCAAGCCAGCGCTCCATTGCTGCCTTCCTTCAACGTGTCCCATTGTCTCAGAAGTATTCGTCCCTTCCGCCTTCTACTCGACAAACATGGCCACTGCCAGACGGTCTGAGGAGCCCGATCGGCCTGAGACAGACCTGGAGTCCTCTCAAGACGAATCGTCAGAGTCGGAGCGATCTTACGGCTGCGAGTCATTCTTTATTACGCGCGAAGAATACCATGATGTCTTGATGCATTGCAACGCCATGCAGCTCAATCCATCCCTCCGTCGATGCATTCCTGATCTCGTCCACGAAAAGTTCGAGATGCTACACGCTACGATCTACAATTGGACCTACACTTGGACACGATGTGACTCAATGTCAGATCTTTCACGGGCCGACAAGCAGGCAATCGTTGCCAGCCTTGATGGCTACTGTGTCCAGGAGGACTGGGATACCATTCATGCTCTCCTTCCCCCTGCCACTCAAGAGCATATGGGCCCTGTTCTAGCTGAAACCATGCTGTGGCAGTACATCTGTAACAAATTTATCGACACCCCTTTCTGGTTTGTGGATGGAAAGATCAGCCCCACAGATGCCAACGGCGATCCTCAGTTCCACCAAAGACTTCAGTATTTTTACGACAGATTCCGGAAATCAGACGCCCTCAACGCAGCTTGGTGGAAATCGATCACTGTCACCGAAGCTAACGCCCGCAGCATTATCGACAAACCTAGCACGGAGCTGTCAAAGGACACCAACGCCCGGCGCCCGATAATCCTCAAAGACCTTACCGAGGAATTGCTTGAGCGCCAGGTTTTCCAGCTTCTTCTCAGCCCGCTGGAGGATGAAGCAGAGATCACTCGGCGTAACAGTGCCCTTCAGGCGCTTCTCGAGTCCGCCGCGGATTTTATCATTTACACTGAGGGTGGAATGTTCGGCAACAGCAACGTCGACCGGCTTCCCGATCTGCCCGCCTTCCACTATGATTCGGAAACTATGACACCGCATTCGCACCACTTCACCAGTTATTGGCGCACGCCGAGGTTCGCGCCTCTCGCGGGGGGGCGAGTTCTGATCGTGACTCGCCCGAGCTTATCCTACACCGATATGAGATCTTACGGTCCACGTTACAAAATTCCTCATCACCGAGTTTTCAAGGCGGAAGTGTTCGTGGAGAGGAAAAGACCGAGGACGAGGCAGGCCTCACGGACTGGGTCTGTAGGCGGTGCAGCAAAAGCAGTGGAAACAACTACGGAAAGGCCAACCAAGAGACCAGGGAGACGGGGCGCAAAGTCTGGCGGGTCTAAGAAGAGAAAGGTGCCACTGGGAGAGCAGCTGCCGCCTCTGAGGGAGTCATTCTGGCGCCAGTGAACGACATGCCTCGTTTTTACGATGGCTATCCTCTTTTTACTCTCGCTTTTTCCCTCCTTCGTAGTTCCTCTCTCTTCAATTCTTGTTGTTTTATGTTTACATATGTAACTGCGTCTGTCTGTAGAGTTATTAATGTTCCATCTCTTCAATCTGTACGTGAACCTATGATGCCGCAAGCATGGATCTTACTCCATCTACTTCTAGGCTTGCAGGTTCTGTCTACCTTCTTATTTCCACGGAACACAGAATACAAAGACAATGGTATCAGGACATCTGACTACCCTAAGTGACTGACCTGAATTCTAATATTTTATTTTTCCGGAACCCCAAACCGGTTATCACCGCCAAATACTCGGTATGAAAGCCACTGATACATTCGTCAGGACATATTATTGCTGCTAAGCTAGACCGCTCCCGTCAGCTTCGCATATCTGACAAGTTGTATTATTCTTACTTCTTTGTAATCTGGAATCCCCCGTGTACCCGAAGCCATGTCATATCATCCAAGAGAGAGGAGACTAAGACGTGGTAATCCGGTTTCAGAACGCTATAATTCATTACTGATTAGGACGCTGGCGACGGGGCTACTTTGAACCGAGCTAATGGAGAGGCCGATGGCCAGATTAGACTACCTGTAAAGGTCCTGTCCCAAACACCACTATCAAATTCGAAAACTGCCTGCAGATGGGAGTGACGGGGAAATAGGCTTCCGGCATCGAATGATTGCCTTGTCTGCTAGGAAGGATGTGTTTAGATGAAGCGAGGTGGCTGGTGTTCCCGTCTGCTGATCCCTCCATAGTTGCTCAGAAATCCCAGACTCTTACTCTCTAGGTTACAATTATCTGAATCAGGGGGAGATGTGGTCATCAAGGTTACAGTAGCATTTAGTACACTTCACACCGACAGAGACGCCGCTATTCCCGGCCCATTGTGGTCTGGAAGGTGCTGTCAGAAAAAGGTTTCCAATGAGGATACGGGCTAACTCTCAGACTGCTCTCAATCTACGGACCAAAACGCATGTTTATCTTTTGACGTATGCAGGGAGGCAGACGCCACCGCGGATTATTGGTTTCGCGGGTTTCACCGGACTGGGGGATCTGGGCAAGCAGCTTACCGTCCCGACAAGGTTTGACAGGCGTTTGTGCTATTCCCTGTGGGCTGGCCCGTGTTTCCGTGTGCTGAATCGAATGGTTTTTCGTCATCCAGCAAAGGTCGGAAGAAACTCCAGGTCCCCAGATGAACGAGACCAAACGGGGGAAACGGTGAGCAGACGCGAGCCCAAGGAGAAGGTTTCCGGGTTTCTCGTATCGGTCTCAGAAGTATTGAATGGTACAGAAATGGGTATGGATGTTCTGAAGGAGATGATGGGTGCAGAGTCTGATTGATCAGCAACCATGTTCTCAACCATGCTGTCGATCCATGGTGGCTATAATTTCTCCTGGCCATTGCTATTGTGTCCCTATTGATCCTTTTCCGTGTTTAAACTTGGACTGTTTCCAATGTTGTCCCTATAAGCGCCATGGGCGTAGATCTTTTCTTTCTACCCTACCCTGCCTACTAGCCTGCCCATTTCAAAGGGAAGTATGGCTGCCCAGCAGTTTCCCTGCAGAAAGCGTTCGTAACCTGGTCACAAGCTTGTAATCAGGTCATACGTAGTGCTTGCTTGGCAACAAGCCTGTACTCAGTGTGTCACAGTTCGCCAGGGTGCTAGCAAGTCTGCCACATTCTATTGGTTAGGCTGGTCGGTGGGGGAGATTGTTGTTCACTGACGGGTTCTATCCGGTGGCTTCGCAGAAATATATTTAGTACTGCTCATCGATTGCCATACAACTAATAAGTAGTAAAATCACAATAGGATGTTAGCTTAGTTGGTTGTCTACATAGGTGTTCAATTGGTCAGTAGATATATTTCCTGGCGATACATAATTCGTCCAATTGAGTACACTCTGGTTTGTCTACCAGACGAACCGGGAGCAAGGTCCGTCACCCCTGTTCGATCGTGTAAGCGAGAAACTGGAGCAGTACTAGTAGCACATCAACTGCAGCCTGGAGATTTTCGTGACCATCCTCACTATTTTACCTTGCGCTGCCATATCTGAACGTCTCGGTGAGCAAATATTCGTCTCACAAAATGTCATGGAAGTGGCATTATAAATGTTTCTCTATATGCTAAACAGGTTGTGCGGCTATAAACATCAGAGAAAGCCAGCCACTTAACTTCTCCATGATTTAAGCAGACAAAAAGCGTCGATTATGATGACAGCTCTATCGTAACCCATTTACGCCATCCTGGAACTGATGCAAATCATACTCCTCAGGATATGTCTCCAATATCCTCTTCAGCTCCTTCATCTGAGCCTCCGCCTCCTCTGTCAACTCGTCATAAACCCCCTCAAACGCTTCCCTCAATGGGGGCTTCTTCTCCCGCTCTGCCTCCCCAAACTCCCTGAGCACCTCCTTTCGAATCTTATCGCGCGTTTCCCGCTCTAGATCTTCACTCCAGTGACCTTCATTTTCCAACCACTTCCGCAACCGGATAATTGGGTTATCGCGCCGTTTCCAGTCCTCGACTTCAACCCTTGCCCGGTACGCAAAGCTATCATCACTAGTGCTGTGATGTGATACACGGTAGCTCATCGCTTCGATTAGGACGGGTTTACCGCCACCTTGGAGGGCGAGACGACGAGCTTCACGCATTGCCTCGTAGACGGCGAAGATGTCGTTGCCGTCCACCCGGATGGTGTCAATGCCGTAGCCAACACCGCGGCTAGCGATACCGTCGCCCCGGTATTGTTCTAGTGTAGGGGTGGAGATCGCATATCCATTGTTGCGGCAGATGAACACCACGGGACAGGACCGCGTCGCAGCTATATTCAAGCCCGCATGGAAGTCTCCTTCGCTGGCGGCTCCTTCGCCGAAATAGCAGGCAACGATTCGCGCCGGGGTATCGGGGTTCTGGAGTGATTGTAACTTGAGAGCGTAGGCAGCACCGGATGCTTGGGGTATTTGGGTTGCAAGCGGGGAGGAGATTGTGTGCTAGGTATAGTTAGGTAATGGCTGCGCGGTTATGTGTGGAGGAGACGAACTGTTCGGGGATAGTTGCACCCATAATGTACTGGCATGTTACGGCCCTTGCTGTTGTCGAATCTATTGGCAAACAGTTGGCTCATGAAGTTTTTCAGGGTGAAGCCTCGTTGCTGGAAGACGCCTGCTTCGCGGTACTGGGCGAATACTACGTCGTCTGGGGTTAAGGCTGCGGCGGATCCGACACTGATCCCTTCTTCGCCGGCAGATACCTAACAAAGTCAGCTTCAATAATTATGGAGACTTTTATAACAGTAATAGGCATACCATATAGAAGCTCAGTCGACCCTGCCGTTGCGCTTCAAACATGATGACGTCCATGACACTGACTGGCTGCTGTCAGATCCAGAGCGGTAGCATGATATATATGTAACCCAACCTGTCAACATGTTCTTGTACCATGCCAGAATCTCTTCCTTTGGCACATCGATGGACTTGCGCGACTTGTCGACCAGTACTCCGTCGGAGTCCATGACTCGGTACGTAGGGATATTGGACATTTCGGTAGGGTTGATGAAGGTCATATCGGTAGTGAATTTGCTATTGATAGCCCCTGGAAACCGGACACTGCTACTGTCAGCTTCGCCCATATTCTCTGCTATCTGAGCTGGTTATCTTATGTGAGTGACCTTACCGATCCGATCCAGGGCGCTGCGATATAGAATTGCTCCATCGCCGAGGGACCCTCGAAAGTGGTTGTGAAGAACGCAAAAAACGTGCAGACCGTAGAGACTGCATATTGAGAATATTATGGGAGAGGAGGGCCAGCCCTGGGTGTTCAGGAAGTGCGATGGCCTCACCTCATGATAGAAGGGCGTTATTCTTAACTCGAGGAATGCTGGGAATGCGGAGGCCGGCTGGCGTCGGTCCTGAGCGCGGGTGTCTTCCCCACCCGCCGATAGCCGAACTGGGGTAGAGCTTTAGGCTGTATCCACGCTGCGATAAGCGGCCTGATACTGTAGATATCAACTCCGTACGGCAAATGATGTCAGAAGGCAGGTAATTTGATTTTCCTGCTCATCGCAGTCTGAAAAGTGCTTTTTCCTACTCAGTACGGAGCAAGGTTATTCCACGACTAACTTGGAGCTCCAGCAAGGGACTCCAGAGCTTATTAAGCATCAACATCCCAGCTTCATTAAAATGGAAGTATAAGGCTCCAAGATTGACCTAAACGCAACATAGACCGGGGGCACTCTTGAGAAGAGTTATCTATATAGGCTCACTAATAGTATATGGCTCTCCTCTTACTCTCGGTTCTGCAGTTCTCTTTGGATAACTTTTTGACCACCGTTACGTGCCTCATTAGAAGGGATGCCTTTACACATCCGTGCAACTGGAGCTAATAAGCACTAGGTGATCAAAAAGAAAACCAACATCCCAGCGAAGATAGTTATACCTCACTTCTTTATACTCAAAGCTGTAAAGAGAGAATAAAGCGAAAGCCAATCCAACTGGCTGTGATGTATAGATCGGTGCGCACGTGCCATGTTCCTATGGCGGAAGAACTAGCGGCCCGAAGTGCGGGCGGAAGTGGAAATGCGGAGTAACATCACGTGCAATTATGCTAGTCATCGGCTATCGTCGGGGGCCGGCGTACCTGGATAACAACAGGGTATTACTTACATACTCCCCCATCATCCATCCTGCAGCCGGAATGCTACATCTGACTCCCTCCTTTCGTGTGTTCTCACTTTTCCGCACGTCAAAGCCGACGCCGGGTTGAACATGAATATTTTGCGCTCGACTGGGAGCTTGTCCCGGGCTCTCCAGCTATGCCACGGCCCAAGGACCTTGCCAACGATCCGGTGCCAGGCACGACCTCTTCCTCGTCGGAGATTCCATGCCGCCGCCTCACTGTGGGGTGTAAAGTCTCAGGTATTGAAAGATGTTGGTGAAGGTAAGGCATTATTGTCCAAATGACCATCTTCTTATCCCTTCATCACTACCCCATTAGCCTTCTATTGTCGGTTGTTTACATTGCATTTTCCACAGGGATAACGGAGGTCCAAATAATCCAGTGGTACGTTGAGGAGGGAGCGTACATTGAAGAGTGGAAGCCACTCTGTCAATATCAGTCAGATAAAGCGGTTGATGATGTCGGTTCCCATGTTCTTGAAAGACTTGCTCTTGACATAGAGCTAATGACCATAGATCACCTCGAGATATGAGGGCGTTGTTAAGAAGCTCCACTTTCAAGCAGACGACACTGTCCCGACGGGGAAGGTAAGCATGACTACAATTCGAACTTAAAAATAGGCTTGCTAATTGTCAAATCTTCTCTAGGCGCTCTGCGATATAGAAGTTGAGAACGGGAAATATCCAGATGATAACCCGCCGCCGGTTCCAAAGACAGAACCGATAGAACCAACACCGGCCAGGTCTTCTCCCACAGAAACTCAACCACTACAACCGACACAAACTGCTCCATCTACACCAGTAAACGGCATCACGAATAACGGGCCAAAATCGCGGCATGCAACACTCGCTACCCCGGCGGTTCGCGGGATGCTGAAAATTCACAATGTGAACATTGAAGATGTACAAGGAACAGGCAAGGATGGGCGCGTCCTCAAGGAAGATGTCCAGCGCTTTATCGCCGAGCGGGATCAAGCACCTTCAGCACAGCTTACTGCCCCGGGGGTGCAAGAAGAGACCGCTGTCAAACTCACACCAATCCAAAGTCAGATGTTTAAGAACATGACGAACTCCCTCAGCATCCCGCAATTCCTCTACGCCGACGAACTTAACGTTAATAACGTAATGGCTATTAGAAAGAGGCTGGCCAACGACCCCAAAGACCCTAAAAAGATCAGTCTGCTCTCTTTCGTCATCAAGGCCATGTCCCTCGCTTTAAATGACTACCCGCTTCTCAACGCGAAGATCGATACCACTGATCCCGCCAAACCACAGTTGATCATGCGAGCAAAACACAACATCGGTGTCGCCATGGACACCCCTCAGGGCTTGCTAGTCCCCAACATCAAGGACGTGGGCAATTTATCGATCCTAGATATTGCCGCTGAAATCCTACGCTTGAACGCACTCGCAAAAGAAAGAAAGCTCACACCCGCAGACCTCAGCGGTGGCACAATCACTGCTTCCAATATCGGTAACATTGGAGGTACATACGTCGCGCCAGTAGTCATACCAAATGAGATGGCCATCCTCGGCATTGGCAAGTCCCGAACAGTGCCCATCTTTGATGACGCTGGTCAGGTTACGAAAGGCGAGCTCGTGAACTTTAGCTGGAGTGCCGACCACCGAGTGGTGGATGGCGCCACTATGGCCCGGATGGCTAATCGGGTTCGGGAACTCGTTGAGTCGCCGGAGCAGATGCTGTTGAATTTGCGATAGCTTATACATAGAACTTCCCATGTCGGATGCTTGCATCCGCGATAATGACTAGCGCTTGCTGAATGCCACATAGCATAGATGTCTGCAGATGAAACAAACGTTTCCGCCCAGCCTAGCCTAGAGCAAGTTGGGTTATTAAACATCACCCTTCACACCGTCGTACACCCAACTCTTATCGAGTAAGAAATAGCAAATCATCTGAAACAAATACGATGGTTAATCAACGGGGCCAAGTCTCAGATGGGATACATATAACCTCCGCCAAATAACCACCAATACGTCCTAGTAGCGGATGGTGAATATTTAAGTAGTGAGCACCAAGTGGGTGAAATCCCATCCACGCTACCGAGAAATAACCACAGTACTCTAGCGTCTCCCCACGGCCTGAGGGCGTACGTGTTTCCATCCCAGACTAAAGTCCAGTAGGAAGAGCCCAACGTCCGCCGAACTGACCGACCGGCCTATCTGCAGCATTTTTTGAATAGGATATCAAATCACTTTATTCTGATATGCTTTCTTAGTCTATTCTTAACTCCGCGTGGGCGGGTGCACGCCACGTCGGAGGTTCTGGAGGCTGCCCCTAGCTATCCAGCCAAATAATTCTATATACAACACTCGAAGTCACAGCATCGCAGTCTTTTCCGCCCGATGTATGATTCGGCTCGCTATCACTTCATTGCGACAATACCGTATGGTGGCGACTCCGCTTCCATGGTGCTGGCTGATATGTTCACTGGCTTCAAGGGTTGCTCGCATCAGCCAGGCTCTGTTGCAAGGACGCTATGAAGGAGGGCGGTGGCTAATCAAAAGTTCGAATGTCGGTTTGATAAATGCCAGGGATGCATGCTATGCTGTTAGAGGCGCACAAGCCAAACTGTCTTCAAAAGATGCCATCTATCCACAATGTACCATCGTCTCACGGGTCGTTTCTCATCACAGCTTCGAAGATCAATAGCAGAAGTGGGCAGATTTATGTACTGAAAATAAAAAGTACTAGGATTGCCCTAGCACGCGCTGATGCAGATGCCTGAATGATAAACCTTGGTATCACGTCCTAAGCCCGACCATGGATAAATGCCAAAAAGAAAAAGAGAAAAAAAGAAGAAAGTATCAATACAAGAAACCGAAAGTAGTGGAGCATTGCGGTCGTGAAACGAGGAAAGGCATTCAGGGAGGTAGCATCAGATCATTGCATGCTATCTACGAAAGCTTTCAGGCGGGAGCTGTCCTTGGTCGCGATGAAGTAGGTACCGCCAACGTCGGTCCAACTTACGCTGTTCGACCAATAGTTCCTCTGCTTGACTTTCAGTAGATTAATGGGCGAGTTGAGATTGCGGGATTGGATTTTGTGTCCCGCGGGCACAAAGGATTTCAGGGATACGATCTGGCACCCTTCCTTCATATCCAAGAAGTGATTGATTAGTTCGTTATTCAATTGCGGAGTGAACGCCTGATTATTGATCAAGATGACATCAGCGCGTTTCAGAACATCGATAATGGGCTGCTCCTTCAGGAAATCACCCCTAACGAGGTGCGTCTTCCCGGGAGCGATGCCCCATAGCCGACATCGTGACCTGAATTCCGCCTGCTGCAGATCGGCCAGGTCACATGCATTGTCCATCATTTCACAGCCCCAACTTTCACATCCAATCTCAAGCGCCGCTTGGAGGACAACGTTACCAACTCCGGAGCCCAGGTCGACAAAAACTTGACCGGACTTTAGCCCCGTTTCCTTGAATATAGTGCTAATGAAGCGCGGAAGAAGTTCTCCGTACACGTTGTCCGTTCCATTCTCATACTGGCGAAGCGACTCGACCCGAGGCGAGACAGTGCGCGAGTATATTTGATTCAGGATCCTTTCCACGTGAGGTAAATTAAGGCGGCTCGTCGAATCCAGTTTCTTTGCGATACTGCCATCACGCCTTAACCGCACGATTGCCTCATTGTACTCGTTCACAACACTCCGGAAATCCGCTTCAGATGAATGGGCAAGGGCTCGTCGTAGTCTGCGCTTGATTCCAGTCGATTCATTATTGAATTCGTCTGCCGCTTCGTCTGGGATATAATTCTGTGACACGATGTCGAGGACCTGAACAATGTCGTCGATAGGCTTGAAATCATCATGGTCTCGAGGCACCACAAGGTTATACCTCTCCGGGGCCGAAGTGCTGGGATACTGCAGGAGTAGCTCCGGTAGCGGCTTGGCTGCCCCAAACGCAGGCTTAAAGTTGCCGGCCTTCTGGCGAGATGTAATATCGGCAGCATGTATCATAGGGAGTGACCGGACGCTATCTTCGGAAAAAGCCTTTAAGGATCGCACGCGCCTAGCAGGGTCTGGTTCCGCGCTATCGCCTGTCCTAGCCCGTTTGCGCACCTCAAACGAAGAGTCCGTGTCGCTCGCATCGTCATCGCTCGAGAGCCGTAATTCCGGAGTTTGACGCTTCCGACTCTGCGCCGGTGTGCCATGTCGCCTTTTCGCAGACGGGGGGTCACGGTCCCTGGAGACGGATCTGCTTGCTGATTGTTGCGCTTTGAGCTGAGCAGGAGGGGTTCGGGATGAGGGACCTGGGGTCTGGGACGTGGATCGCGAAGCAGGAGCGGTTCGCGTCTGAACAACCTTGCGGATCTGAGGCTTCTTCGGTTGTAGAGAAAAGGCGCCTCCTTTCTGGAGGTGGTCGAAAAATCCCATATGGCAAGACAAACGGGAGTCGCACTATAGGGGAGCGGGGCGGCAAAAGAGGCGACAGCGATGCGCTGGAAGATATACACAGAAGAGAATATAATATATACGACGAGTAGGATATGTACGACAAGACAACAAACGGCAAGGGGAATAGTTAGCAGGCTCTAGTGAAAGAGAGATTCATGCAAGATGCACGCCCGAACGGCAGTGGCACCCACGAAGCGGGAGGCGGAGAAAGTCACTCTCCGATTCCTCCGAGTCACCTGATCCGCCGCTCTATTTACTACAGCAAAAGCAGCTCTGTCCAGAATGCAAACACACCAAACAATGCAAACAAGCTCATGATATCAGGATCGCAATTTAATCGATTATCACCATAATCACCACTAGAATTCAATATCATACCATTCAATCCAGCAATTGCGCTTCACCACCCCCAAACACCACATCAACGTATATCCAACACAATCACTGTCACATAGTGTCTGTGACCCACCTAGTCGTTCACCCTAACGGCCCTCCAAACACCAGAAACCCAACACCATTCATCCATCCGCCCACCTCCGACTAAACACCGAGATCATCGTCGCATCACGACTCTCTCCAATTGATTCAATCCCAGACCTTTCAAAATGCCACCACCACCAACACCACCCTCTCGCGCTCCCCCTCCACCCCCAACCTCCCGGTACCGAGTCCTACCCCCCGACCTAGCCAAAGCGCGCCGCACCACCCCCTCACCCCCCCAACCGCAACAGACACACCAACAACAACAACATCAACAGCCCAAATCCCACCCCCGACCTTCCTTCTTCAGCCACCTCCGCAACAGCTTCGCCTCTCTCCCCCGTCCCTTCCGTTTCATGGGCACCCTCCTCCCGCTCATTCCCATCGGCCTCTTCTTCTCCGAGCACGTCTGCCAAGTGATGTGGGTGCGCGGGCCCAGCATGACGCCCTACCTGAATGAAGACTACGACCAAATCCAGACGAAGAGCGATATAGTCCTTGTGAATATGTGGGGCGGGGGTGGGTTGTGGCCGTGGGAACGGAAGAGGAGGTTGGAGAGGGGGATGGTGGTTACGTTTCGGTTTGTTCCCTTCCCCGTGGTTTCTGTGGTGTATGTTTTAGTTTTACTAATGGTATATGTGTGCTAGATCCCCCGCAAACCCCCGACACATGGCCATCAAGCGTATCATCGGATTACCCGGAGACCAGATCACGACAAGAGAGCCCTGTCTGAAGGAGTCGCAGATTGTGCCGTATAATCATGTGTGGTTGGAGGGCGATGCGAAGGATCCGAGGAAGACGCTGGATAGTAATTCCTATGGGCCCGTGAGTATCAGTTTGATTACAGGGAGGGTGATGGCTGTGCTGCATCCGCAGTGGAGGTGGTTGGATTGGTCGGATTGGGAGAATGGGGTGGTGGAGGGTGACGTGGAGCGCAAGTTTGGGGAGGGTTATAGGCAAGAGGTGCGCGATCGCGTAGTCAAGGAGGCTGTGAAGTTGGAGAGGCCGTTTTTGGAGTGAATATTTTGATGCATTTATGTATTTATTATGCGCTGTACATAGACGATTGATTTCTCTGCTCTGTATATTAATTACTATAGAGAAGCATCATGGAGCGGTAGATCTGCCTGCAGACATTACTACTATATATTATACTAATAACATCCGGTGTTATGTGACTATCCGCACATCCTCCGGTTGATCCTCCTGTAAGCGATTAATCTCAGATGCTATACTCAGCACCCACCGGTCCTTCTCGACGCGACTTCGCGCTTTGAACACAATGGTCCGCCCGTGGACTCCGAGAGTCGACACTTGCTTTATCTTTTGCTTTGTTTGGCCCTTGACTCCGTGCTCGCGTGCCCGGAACAGGTTCTTCTTTAGTGGCTGCCAGATAACGAAGGTGATCGCCGCGTCTTCATCACTGCTTGTATATGCATCTGAAGAGAGGTACACGCGGGGCAGGGCGTGATGGCCTGGATGGTTACTGTCGAATGTTTGGTTCGCGTATAGGAGGTCAGACTCTGCCATAAGACCGGAGTAGATGTAACAGTCTTGGAGGTCGATGGAGGTCTCCAGGTTTTGGTGTATGTGGGGGACTTCGACGCCGTTCCGCTTTCTGAGGGAGCTGCGGAATATCAATAGTTTTCCGGCTGTTAGAACAACGTGGGTCCTCTTGAAGGTTGAGTGGCGACGGGGTTTTCGGTATAGATGCCCGGATATCTGAAGACTCATGTTAGTACCATCCGTTAAAATTAAAGCAGGATATCACATACTTTGATGGTCCGACAGTCTGACAGAACGCATATGTTGTGCAACAAAGGCGACGCTTCCGCCTTCTTGACCTCCCACTTCTTAGCGAACTGTCCCATGATGGATTCTAATTCCTCGTCGATCCCCAGAAGTTCCAAGTTACGCTGTCTGAGAGCCTTGAGCTCGGCTGCATCGGTCGCGATTCTGCCTTTCCAGTATTTCACTAAAGCTTCAAGTCGTCTCATCCATTCCTTCTTAGTCACGTCATTGTATGCTTGGAAACGGACCACAAGGTTGTTGTCCAGAAGCATCTCAAAGGTTCTGTCATCGTTGAATTGCTGTGTTGCACCGTCGTCCCGGCGCGTGTCTCTTGCTTCGGGATTGAATGCTACATCTGGCCCTGATTCAATGTTCGGATCAGCGGGGCAGCTATCGCGCTGCACATGCCGGACTTCCTGTACCCTGCTGAGGTCAATGAACCCATCCGCGTGCTCAATGTTGTGGATGTTTCTCTGCCGCTGGACAAAGGCTTCTTCGTCATGAGTTCTAATGTGGTCCCTGTTGCCACTCCGCAGCCAAGCGATATCCCCGTCCTGTAGTGGGTATGGATCAACGTCGTAAGAAATAGGTGACGCATCAAGAATTTGTTGCGTTGAAGGCATTTCAGCCCCATCGCGGCAAAGTCTAGGGGGCGCTGGAGGTAACGACCGTGATGGCCGGCAAAAGAATAGGTACTGATCCTGGGTGAAAAAGTACAGCCGCTTAAAGAACATCCTGTTCATCCGCTGATGCACACCCCGTTGGGATGTAAGACGCACCA
Organism: Aspergillus welwitschiae; assembly: GCF_003344945.1. Taxonomy (NCBI): domain Eukaryota; kingdom Fungi; phylum Ascomycota; class Eurotiomycetes; order Eurotiales; family Aspergillaceae; genus Aspergillus; species Aspergillus welwitschiae. Next base: position 556,571 of record NW_020798713.1, read on the forward strand.
AGAAGCCTTCTACAGGCTGAGGCTCATCTTCTCTCTCACCATCGTGCTTTGTGTATGTATGATAATGCTGTCTCGGACGTAGTTCGAGCTCGTGACTTGTGTGCATAGCAAGAGAGCCATACATCTTCTCTTCGTTAGCGCCCAGGATCCATTCCAGGCGATCGTGCCGTTTCCAAGCAAGCCCCATGATCTCAGTCTTGGACCATTGTTGTAAGACTTCAGCCCACTCAGGACGGTTTTCGAGCATCTTCAAACATCCACGTACTATAGCTGTCGCTGGCGATTCTTCCTGGGCGACAGTACGACTGAGGATTCCAGTACCCTTTCTCTTAGAGTCAAGGGCAGCTTCCAACTGTTCGAAAGGATTGTTGAACACAAGCGACACGCCCAAATCAGGAACATGGATGGGCAGCGATGATGGACGCCGCTTTCCCATAATCTGACTGAGAAAGGTAAACCATTCCACGGCATGCGCGGAGGACTTTGGTCGAATAATGTAGATCTTAGTCCCACGCTTACAGGGACCCCAGAGCACAATTGCCTTGTCCAGATGCGAATAGAGATTCACATTCATTTTCTTTCGCCCCAAGGGTATTTGATAATGCGGGGCGACTCGCGTGCCTGTCTTCTGCACTTCGGGGATAACACGGGTCTTGTACATTTGGAGACAGAACGGGGCATCTTCGTCAGAAGCGAGACGGCATGCCACCAGGTACTCTCGCCATTGGTCCACAACCCTAGTTTCCATTTTCAGACTGTCATTTTCCGAATAGTCATCCGGAAGCTTTTCCTGCAGCGTCTCCTCTAGGCGAACAACCATTTTCTCGGCTTTTATGACCTCTCCTTCTTTCATTCTCCGCCTGTATGGCCATGTTCGTGAGAGTTTAGCATGTGTCCTCGACACTCGAGCCAATATTCTTTGTTGTTTGTCCAGCAAGTTGTCATCAAGGTTGTGTTTGGCTGCCTTTTTCGAAAGCTGGTGTAAATGGTCCCTTTTCGATCGACGTCGATGTCCGTTCCGGAGGGGCTCCTCTTCTGATGTCTCGACCTGAGGTTCCTGTTGTTCAAGGTTGGTAGACGATGGAGCAGAGAGCCTTCCTTTGCCTTTGGATCTCGAATCTGGCCTTAGCAACGCGGTTGTGGATCCATAGTCACTAGCGGGTACCATGGGACTTGACTGACTGGCTCCATTCTGGCTAGGGGTACTTAGCGTTTGCTCGCTTGGTCCCTCCCCGGTCTGATCCGGGTCCGTTGTACCAGGCCTTGAAGAGGCCTGACCTCCGTCAATTGGTTCCTGTTCCCTGGCTGTATAGTATGCGGAGCTCCCATCCTGTCTCCTCATTGACGAGGCTAAGTCGCGTTCACGTTTGTTGTCGCCTAAATCCGAAACGACAGCTTCCGAATCCGTAGTGACACAGGAAATATCGTGATCCTCCTCCAGTGTGTAGGGCACACTACGAAGACTTTTCCGTGGGCGTGCATCTAGATCACTGCTCTCTTCCTCCTGTTCCCTGTCTGTCCTTTCATCCTCCGTGGTATCTGTAGCCGGTTCGTGTTCTGGCGTCGAATCCTCAGAGTCGGTCTCAGGTTCCTCCGAGTAATGCGCAATGACCGGATCCGCAGAGAAGGAAACCGTTTTAGACGAATATTTACTGAACTTCATGCGCGTCCTCCACCATGACTTGCGATGGTTCTGCAGCCAGCCCTGGGGGATCGGTCCGATGAAGAACCTCCTATTGGTCATGTGTATATGGTGTGGAGAAGCATGGTGCTTCGCGGATCAGTGCCATTTCAAAGTGTCATGCAAGCGACAGGTGAACGTACAAGTTTCTGAGCAGTGTGCGACTCCGGATCTAGACCTTGACACTGGTCAAGGTGAAAGGAGACGTGTGGATCAGTCGCCATGTTGTTTGTCATTGATGTTTGAATGTATTCATTCAGCAGGCTTCTTTCCCCATTCGCATTGTTGCTACTGACTGATCCCACAATGAAGTTCTCATTGCGGATGCAGCGCGCTGCTTCGATCTTCCCCTTAAGTTCCCTGAAACTCCTCCACTCCCCTTCGTCATAGGGAGAGGCCCGCACTCACATGATCGTGGCACGTGATCTTAGTGCGTGTCTGATAAGCTTATCGGAAGCTGGATGATTGAACTAATCGAACTTTGCACTGAAGAGTGATATCTAGATAGGTGTTCTTTCGTTGATCATCTTTTTTCGTCTTTTATTGCATTGGTAGTAGCTACTCCATTGTCAAGCACATGGTACTTTCGCCAAAATAACAACATCTACTACCTATGGTCAGTCCGAATACTGCAAAGACGATAATCAACCAGCTCCATACTTTATGGTGCTGATGACGTCATATCAGCAGCCCGGCGAGGAACCGGAATTGCCAAGGCGCTTCTGATCTCCTTTTGATCCACCCACCACAAGACCCACATGTACTCCTGGGTTGTCGAGCAGTCGATCTACAGAGTCCGGTCTGGCCGAACTATGCACCACAGTGGTGATGGTCGTAGGCCAGTAAACTTGCCAAGTCTCCATCGCAACCTTTCAATTGCAGATAAGTAGTAATACATGTAGCAGAATACAAAAGAACTGATGTGATTGGCTAGACTGCCCTTGGTGACAAGGGCAATAGTAGCATCGGCTGGCCCTGATCTGGGCAACCCGTATTCTGGTGGCAGCCTGCTCTATCATGCTCTAAGCCTAGACGAGGTGAGTATTCGTTGGGAGACACTTCCAGCCGTTGGGGCGATAAAGACATTATGGAACATCAGGGCCAAGGAGTCCAATGTGGGATGGAAACCCCGGAACAAGGGGTCGAGGCTACCGAAGACTCTCTTAGCCTGGTGCTTGCATGCCTGGGCTCCCATCTCGACCGACCCCGCCGCTCGATGATGAGTGCGGACATCGTCACCGACCGCCCCTCTTCGCTCGTCCCCCCTGTTGCCCATGGCACCTTATCTGATCACAGTAGTCCGATGGTGTAACCATATCCATGATGTGTCACCCTATCTTAATTCGCATAACTAAAGCGCAATTCCAGTTTATTAGCGAATGGTTAAATAGATTTCACCAATCCATGGAGGCTCTATAGCCTCGCATTACAGTTCTTCTGGAAAGCGGGGTCACCACTTCCACTCTTGTATTGTTTCTGAAGCCCTATCCGGAAACCACGCTAAGCTAATCTTTGAAGGGAGCTGGAAAATCACTGAGCCGTGTATGTAATGCTAATTAGCATGTTTTATACTAGCTTATAACCTGTCTAGAACTTACAATATATACGAGCCTAGTCACGGGTTTTCTCAACTTCAACCCCGCATTAGTGATGTCTTGTATCAACCTAGACCATCATTATCTCCATATATCTTTAATCAGTTAGTATAGAAGAGTTTTAATATAAAACATGAGCTATCATAATTCTTGATCCATGTGACATCAATACAACTCCATCGATTCAGAGTGGGAAAGCAAGCGACACATTGCGCTTCTACTAGTCGTTCGGACTGACGGGACTTTTGCCAACCAACATCATGCTATACACGAAGACTTCGCGTTCTACCCCTTTCCCAAATCTCCACCAGAGAAGGAAGAAGAAGAAGAAGAAAAGCAACGCCAACAACAAAGCAGTGATAAAGGCTTGTTTGGGTTTAGCAAATGTTCTTCTTGTGATCACAACATTTGCAGGCGCCTTCACCCTGAATGCCTACTTCAACATAACTTGTCCTGATAGCCTTGCGGCTACTTTATTACACGCTTCCTCTATGCTTTTCCTGAGCGCTCCGTTCGGTCTTTTGATAATCCATCTATTGCTCTTCAGTTTTCCAGATAATGCAAAAGTGCCTTTCGCCCTTTTCTTTTGTATTTATCTCCAATTTCTGATAACTGGCCTGGCACTTGCCACTGCAGTTTTATACCTATCTCTTGCTTTTTATTATTACTCGAGCACACGTCTTGTTGGAATAGGAGGCATTGCTATGATCGGTGTTATGGTCACTGTGTCGGTCTTCCATGCAGCGTTCACCACGGTGCACTTATTACTGTCACTTTCTCACCAAAGCAAAATATCGCGAAAGACAGATGCTGAGAGTCGGCCGCTGGGATCAGAAGGGATATCAGACACAAATCAGAGGGTCGGGTCAACTGAGGAACCCGTGGAAGAGCAAAAACAGCCAGTTTTCTGTTTCTTGAATCTTGTCATAAGGGTCTATGAAAGCTTTGTTAAGCCGATGATGGACTACTTCCTTACCATGATTGTCAGTTATGTGGAGCCCTTGAAGTCCGGTGATACGATCTCTTTCTATTCCTTTTACCTTGATTATTGGAGCTGGGAACACCAAAAATACACCATAATCTTCTGGATTCTGCTGGAAGGGTCTGTCACCTGCGCTTTTATTGTGCTGAGTGCGATTGAGTTACACCAAGTTCCCAAGGCATGCATCCGGCCAAGTCAATAAGTATGAACCGCGGGCCATGGTAGCGACTGTTACTGCCTTCCCACATCGGCGGTGGAAGACAGATCTTACTGAACGAGCAAACGTGGTATTGGTGAGAAGTATACGTTCCAAAGGAGGGAAGAGAAGGAAGTCCTCCAGTGTCAGGTTACTTGGCGCCAGGTTCCCCACATGATCTGCAACAGGTTGTCAGACTTCTACATGTGAATACAAAGAATGACGGGAACATGCGCGAGGTGTTTCAGCGTATTATCCTCAAGGTGCAGACCCTCGGGTCGCAACTACCAACAAAGCAAAAGCAGGCAAGCCGCGGTTGCCGGCCGACTTGACAATAGGTGCTACCATGATGTAAGCCACGTTACATCAATATCCAAATGGTCTACCAGTCTCGCCGGTGCCCGACTCCCTGCCATCGGGCTGATGTTAAAAAGGTGGAATATTGAATTGGACAGTTCCTTATTCCAGTTCCCATTGATGGTATTTAGTAGTACCTTTTCGTGTCTAAACGGGCCAGCAGATGGTCGAAGACTGTTGCAGGCTCCTCCTTGGCAGTAAACGTCGTATCCCACCGATCAAAAGACCTCGACGTAGATTTGATGCCTTCTATGCTGCGTAAATAGCCGACAAAGGCAGAGGTTTGTTTCCTAAAGAGATTGTACAATCGACGAACAGCAGGCTCCGCCTCGTGGCGTACTCCATTAATCCCGTCTAGCTGCGAGAGCGGAGCAAAGGTGAGAATTGTTCCAAAGATTTCATCAAGGAGATTTGCGACCTCAGTATGCTTTTTGCTGAGAAAAAGAGCATAAAGCATCTGATCTAAGACGTCTTCATGATAGTCGCGCAGTCTAGGGACAGAGCTGGCCGCTTCAATCGTACCATTTATATCATGTCGGTCAAGACAAGATTCAATATTCGATAGGGTCTCCTGAAATCGTCGCCATGTAGATCCGATCCCGACATGGAAGCAGTAGTCGCTTACGGCTAGCACAAAATGCTGCGCATCCACCCGGAATTTCTGGAGCACATTCCGCGTATCACCTGATAGGGAGTCTCTCGCAGTTGAATCTCGAATGAGACTCCTGACAACTGATACCATGCGTAGCAGTCGGAGCAAATGCTTGAAGAGACGGTCATATTTTTCAAGAGAATTCAAAGTCAATATTGTCTCCAGGACAGGCGAGGGTTTGTACTGGAGACGAAGGAAATCAAGCGCCTCAATGGCATTTGGGTCTTTGCATTTCACAACCTCTTCGTCCGTTAGGTCACGGATAGAGAAGCTAAGGCCACCAGGTAGCTCCTTTTCATTCCACAGTTTAGAGTCCATCGACGGGTCCAAGCGTTTTTCCGCATCATGGCATTCATTAAGTAGTCCCATGAGTACCAGCCGTAATTCTGAACTGGCTGGAGGCCATGTATCTCGGCTTCCCAGGCGTAATCCAGCGTGAACGTCACTCCTCACTACACCAGCTTTGCGCTCCCCGCTTTCCATGTCGGGATCAAAAAGGGAATCAGAGAGACGAGAGGTGAAATAACCATCACCGAGGAGCTGGAATCGCCATTGGAGGTTGAGGTGGGTTCGGAGATGATGCTCTTTAAATAGTAGATGGAGACAAGAGAAATCGATCAATAGTGCCTGAGAGCAGAGGAGAGGCGCCAAAGATAGGTAATATGATGAGGTCAGTTCCGGACCGAAGTTGCTATGAGCTGCAGGCTGTTCAGCATTGCAGTGGACGTTTCCATCAATTAGATGGCCAAGCTGATCTCTAGAGCTTCCATCCATTGGTAACAGCCCTGTGGGATTTGGCATGTTATCGAGGTCAAAGAGTTCAAAAGTGTCTGTGAGCACATCTGACTCCCCAGTCGATTCGGCAACAGATATTCTGCCTGGCCCTCTATCCATATCACCACGGTTGTATTTGAGTATCTCAGAGCGTAGTCTAGCTTCGTACTCTATGGCCTTCTTTTCGATTCTTGTTATATCGAACCACGTACCCGCACATTCAAAAGTGGGCGTAGTAGAACGGTACATCTCATGGTTAGCGACTGGATGTTGAGGGTGATATGTTTTAAGGAGCCTCAGGCTTCGTCCACTCTCGAAAACCAAAGACGCCAGGTCATCAGGGATGAAAGAAGGCATATTATCGGGCAGATACTTGTAGTCAACCCTCGGCGCCTTTGTTGCCTTTCTAGATTTCTCCTGGCTCTCCGCAACGACAAAGCTCCTACCACTCGAAGCCAGCTCTACTGATGCCGCTGTCTCTGGACGAAGGCCAACCCAGGTCTCTACGTGCCTCAGCCAGGGCTCGGCCACTCGACTCACAATCTCGCGTAAGAGCGGTTCTATATGGTCGAATATTTGCGAAAAGTGGGCGGCTCGTTCAGAAACAACAGATATTATCTGTGCCTCGGACACTGCACCATCAATTGCCTCGATCACATTCGCTAGGACGGTCACCACCTTCCCGCATTCATGAAACAGCGCCTTGATCTGAAGGAGAGAGGTAACACTGGCGAATTGTCCGACAAGCTGCTTCTCGAGTGTATAGACAACCACAGCCGCGGCACTCGCAAAGGCCGACCGAGCAGAGAGTTCCTTTGGCCTACTTGGCACCTTATTAGCAAAACCCCGTATTTTCTGCATGTTTGTGCCGCATTGAATCAGCTCCTCAGTTAGCCCATTTAGTGCAACTGATGTTATCCCAGAAATCCGAATATTGTTGTGCACTCGTTCGAACTGCTTCTTATGTTCATCATATTTGAAAAACATAGAGCCCCACCCAAGCCCAAGCTTGAGCAACGCCTGGAAGAACACATCTCGCCTGACCATAAACCTCTGGGTCTGTGTTCCCACCTTTGCAGCTTGCCGTGCCAATGCAGCATCAAAGCCTTTCGCACCGGATTCGCTAAAGTATGCCGAAACAGGTTCGCGATATGTCCGCTCGCGGTATTTCTCCCAGGTTTTCAGCAAATCGCAGCGCTCCTGCTCGATATCTTGATTCCCAAGTGCCCATATATCCTCCGGTTCGTCTTCAATGTCCTGCTCATCGGTAGTCGCAATAACTTGGTTCTCACTTGACGTATCGTTATCCAACTCCAGCGTCTGATCCCCATCCAATAAGTCGGTACCGAAAGGATTAAGGCTAGGGATTTCCGTGCCGAATTTGTCGAAGATGTTCGAAGGAGACTCGAAAAAAGCACTCGAAAGATCAGGTAATTTCTCGTCCCACCCCAAGCGTTCCAACGGCTGTAGAGACTGTAAGGTAAACTTGGAGACCCTCCATAGACCCTGGCTGGAGAACGGGTCTGCAAGAGGGTCCTCCGGATCCATTGTCCTCTAGCAATACCGAGTTGTAGATGCTGTACAGGGCAACGGGTCGCAAACGATCGCGTAATCGCGGGGTTCAATGGTAGCGGCACTGCGGTAAAAGAAGGCGCTGGACAGTAAGAGGTCAAGACAGCTGCAAAATGCGATACCAGGTCAGTACGACAATGAATGGTCCTTAACACGGTAAATAACGTGAGATGACATACCGTAAGTGGTAGGTGTGGGATCAACGCGGCCTCGATTGAGTATAGGTGTTAGTGGGCTGCTTCAGATACCAAGAGCGCCATGAGGGATACAGAAGCGAAGCAGCTAGTTGAAGACGCGTTGCTGCTACCTGCATGGCCATGAGTGTTGTGTATAGAAGCTGGCCGTTGAATTGGCCCAGAAGTTCGTAGGCAGTCACGTGGCTCGATGTTACTATCTGCTGATAAAGCCGTTTGAGGATCCCGATAAGGAACCATTGGGTCAGCTAGCTAGTGCAAATGTGGTCATCAATTATGAAGGACAATGTGTAGTCATAGCCTACTTAACCTTCGAGGTCCTGCACTTTAATTTTCGATAGAATTCAAGTCTCATATACCAGTCACTAGCATCACTATCCAAACCTCGAGCATATGTACTTAATTTTCTAGGAGGGTCGATGTCCTCCTCTTTCCGATTTAGTGCTCACCGAGTAGATCTGAGCACGCCCTGAGCAGCCTGAGGCGATCACTGAGCACGGCAAAGCACCTCAATAAACCCGCACTCCACCTAATAATCAACCGCTTGCCGCATGCACGACCTTGCCATGGTCTTCGGTAAATACGACTTTGAGGATGTTCTTGTACTGGTCCTCTTGCGCATTAGCATCAGCTTCATAGCCAAGCAAGAGCTGTGGACTCAGTCAATTCAGCAGTATCATTAGGCTCTTAGTAATATAAACTATCAAGATATGAATAGCTCAGGATATGTATAACTAATAACTGAGTCTGTCCTGAATAGAACCTGAGCGCTTCTGAGCTTTGACTAGTAATAAGAAATAGTGAGTGAGCAACTTCCTGAGCGCCCTTATTAAAGCAGCCTCATCCAAATAAGGAAAAGTCTCGTTGATTCTAAGAAAATTAAGTCTGTATAGGTACATATGTACACATCCTCCCACATACTGCTTATTATCTGATCATGCAGCACCTGTCTATTATATTTACAGTCTTGAATTTTCGGATTTCGTCGCCTGCCCTGCTACAACTTATGCAGCATCTAGAAGCCCCGTCCCCTGTGCACACAACTGGATGAGTCAGCCGGAGAACGTACGCGTCTTCAGCCTCACGGCGAGGAAACAATGCTTCAGTTTATCGGGGTCAAAGGGGCCCTCGGCGTTCTCATATGGCTGACGGGGCATCGTAGGGGCTGCATCTGGCATGCTAAGGAGTAATTTTCCTATGGGCGGTAGACTCGCTGAATAGCATCACATAGTCATAGCAGGCTCCGGCAGGGGCGGTCATTGGGTTGGGATACTCGGGCTGATGCCAGGTTTGCCATTCATAATGGCTTGTTCCTTCTTCAGATTCCTGATCATCGTTTCCAGCCGGCGACGTTCTTCTTGTTCCGATTTGAGGATCTTCATGTTCTCAATACGCGTGTCCCGCATCATCTTCTTGAACTCATTCTTCAGCACCATCGTCGATGTGCTCTCATAGTGGCCATCGCGACCACTACCCATCCAGCTGATCCGTTCCTCGTTAAGCTGAGTCTCGAGTTGCTCGCAACGATCCCGTAGCGCATCAATAACACTCTCGAATCTCTCGCGTTCTTTCTCGAACTCGATACTAGCCTTCGTCATTGCTTCATAATCGTCAACGGTCTCCCGCAGTTCTTTTTGGAGTGCTTCCACCCGGTTCTGCAGGTCGCTGCTGCCAGGCTTTCCGGCCTTAAGCGCTGCCAACTCCTCGGCAAGTTCCAGGTTCCGGGTGTTCAGCGCATCAAATTCCCTTTGAATGGCAGGATTGGCTGTAATATCGGCCGCACGCTGGGCTCGAGATCCATAGGCACCATCAAGCTCGGCCTTCGCCATTGTCAGCTCAGTTTGGGTCCGTACAACTTCGCCTTCCATCTCAGTCAACTCCGCCTGCAAGCGCGTGGCGTTCTCCTCAGCACGGGTGCGTGCCTCCGTAGTTTGTTTGAACTGTGACTCGAGCACCTCTACATCGGCTCGAAGCTGGTGTAATAGAGTTTCCAGGCGTGAGACCTCACCCTCGGCCTGCACACGTGCTTCAACTGCTTCCTTCAGCTGGGGTTCCATTTCGGCCCGAAGTTGACCCAATACAGCTTCCAGACGAGCGACCTCGGTCTCGGCCTGTGTCCGGGCTTCCGTAGCCTCCTTTATCTGGGCATCTGATTCATTGCGCATCAGTTGCATGGTCTCCTCGAGTTGCAGGATCTGTTGTGTCGTGCGTTCGTGCGCTTCAGAGGCCTCCGCCTTCAAAGTTACCTCACTCTGCAGATGACTGATCGTCTCCTTCAACTCCGCAATTTCACTGTCTGCCTGCGCGCGGGCTGAAGCAAGCTCTTCAGCGTGAGTATCAGCTTGAGAACGGAGGTGTTCAAGACGGGCCGCCTCAGCAGCTGCAATCTTCGCGTCGGTTTCACCTTGAGTCTGGTCGAGCACACTTTGCAGGCGTGTGATTTCTGCCTGAGCCTGGGAGTGCGCTGCAGTGAGCTCTTCCGTGTGAGTACTGTGCTGAGACCGTAATTCTTCCATGTGAGCTTCGAGTCGGGAAAGTTCATTCTCTGCCCGGGCTCGCGCGTCGTGAGCCTCAGCGTGTGACTCCTTTTCGCGTTCGAGGTCCTGAATGATACTTTGCAAGCGTTCGACTTCCGCTTCAGCGCGCGCGCGCGCCTCTTTTTCGGACGCCATCGCGCCAGAAACATCCTCCATCTTGTGCTCTTCCTTGCGGTTTTCTAGCTCCTGTTGCATAATCTTCAGCTGTTCCAAGGCCTGATCCAGCTCCTCCCTCGACCGTTGACCTTCGCTCTCTGATAGCTCGAGGTCTTTGCGTACATGAGTCAGTTGTTCAGCTAGCTCAGCGATGTGCGCATCTCTCTCCGCGTCTGATTTGGAGTTAAGTTCTCTCTGTTGCTGGATTTGCGTCGTGAGGATGCTCTTTTGTTCAAGCAGTTTGTCGATCCGTCCTTCAAGCCCACTAATTCCTGCACTGAGGTAGGCGAGGTGTTCTGCCGCGTCGCTTTGAGACGAATCTGGTGGGGGCGGTAAAGTTTGAGTATGCGGTATCCCAGACTGTTGGACAACGCTGTACAGTCGTGCGTTAATCTCTTCTAATTGCTCGTGATCGTAGTCGACACCCCTGGCCTGGGACGGACCGCCGGAAGCGCTCGAGCCAAGCATGTCCAATCCCTCTTCGATATATGCGAGGTGTGCTTCGCACGTTGCTGTAGGATAGTCTGGATCTTGACCTTGAGAGCGTTGCGGGATAGGAGCAAGACCGCTGTCTGGGTTCGACTGGAGGATCATATTCCGTAGCCGTCCACTTAGATACTCCAATCTTCTTTCTGTATCTTGAATCACCTCTAACCCAGCGCTGCCCAAGCCACGTCCGTTCCGCGCCTCGGACCCGTGAGCCTCATCCATATACTCGATCGGTTTGTAAAGGCTCCGCTCGTCGAAGTCGTGCATGCTACCATGCGTATTGGGGCTGGCGAGGGTCTCAGGTGTATCAGCCATATTGCCTTGCAGGTTTTTCTTCAGGCCCTTATGTGTCATTTGCAAGATCCCAGCTGTATGCTCAAGCAACCTGTTGTTGACTTGCTGTACTCTCTGCTCCAGGTTCCAGACCTCCTTAGCCAGCTCTTCGCATTTCCGCGTGCTCTGCGCGAGCTCTTCCTCCGTCTTATCCGGGGTGGAGCCGCTGGGCCCCAGAAGGCTCCGACGAGAATCGGGGGACGAGTCCAGGTCATATTCTCCGCTCGCCCGGGGGCTCTTGGTGGTGTAAAGTCGGCTGAGCGACATGGCCGCATCGCGCAACTTCATTTCCAGGGCCAAATTCCCTTTGGCGGCATTCAACCTGCTAGACAAGAATTTGTGCTCCTTCTTCAAGCCCTCCACTTCCTCCAAGGACAAGATCTCGTAGTGTGTGCTATCGGTCATGGCGGTCTCGGTCAATAGGTACATGGCGACGGGATCATGGGCATTGCGCAATGTTGAGCTTTGTGGGTTGGTGGGCTTCGGATGATTGTAAGGCGAATTCTCCACGGGTTGCGAGTTCAGGGCGTTGCGGTAGCCATTCATCAGGACGTTGGTTGGCGGCGGCTGCGACGGTTCGGCATAATAGGAGGCAGTATCATACTGCGTCCGTTCGCCATATGACGACCGGGGAGATTGAATGTCAAAAGTACTCATGGTAGCGATTTCAGCATGAACCAACAACGGCTAAAGAAGCAAGCAGGAGTTCGCAGCGGTTAATTGAACTGGCGGATCAACAAACAGTCGCCATCCTCCGCGCCAGCTGGATAACCGCCAGAGAGATTTGGGGCCGAGTGATTAACAGGTAGATAGATGGAAGACAATCAATTCATGAGACAAACACAATCGCGGACAAAGGGATATAGCGCACAAAGGAGTGGTGTTGCAAGTGTCCACCAGACTCCGCCAACGAACGGGTCCCCAGTGCTATACACAGCCCCGGACGGGAGTGGCTGATGTCACGTGACTGGTTCAGGGGAAACAGTTCTGTTGGCGCTTTCATTCCGTTGACATTTGACAGACTCCTCACCGGATCCTTTGCCTGCTACGGGGCGTCCCTCTACAGTTGTTGCTTTCGGCTTTTTGCTTGGGGGAAAATCTAGTAGCGCTCACCTTTCCAGACATTATGGTATCCTAACAAATTGTCATTTTTCTGCCTTTGGCACACGTCTAGCCATTGGTCAGCCCCAGATAAACATTACAGGTATTCATCCTACCCAGCCACCAGCCACCAACGGCGGTTGGCAGTAGTAGGGGTAGTACGACGACTACTTGCCCCGAGACGTTCGTTCTGTTTTATTGAAGTGGACTCCCGGCCACATGGGCAATCCAGGGGCCCCGGGCCGAAGCAGACCCACAATCAACGGTACTATTTTCTACAGAATTCTTGGTTCAGGCCATTGAACGAGGGCTACCATGGTTTGTTCAAGTCGTATCAAGTTTGATCCATAGGTCTATGTAATACTTCTGATAGTCAATTTCATATACAAAGGTAGCTCGGTCTCATCATAGACACGCGGTGACTCATGGTTGGAATCGATAGTAGTTGTAACCCTGGCGACCAGATGATATGTTTTCGGAACTGACCCCAATGAATGACTGAGAGGGAGAAACAGAATTGTGCCTGACTCAGTAGTAGTAGCAGCCTCCATAAGCAAATTTTCCAGTACCATTCTCTCTAACCCGCCGTCAACAACTGCCATACGCGATCAATTTATGTCTGGTCCCTGCTGAATGTGCTAACTAATCACTGGTAGCCCACCGAAACAACCGATTCTCCATCAATGCCCGCTGATAGCCTGGCCGCAAACTAATCTGCATATCCCAGTCTCCCCCCGGATCTGCGGGCAGAATGAGGCAAAAATCTTCAAGCAAACCAAAAAACAACCGGAATCCCGTGATCTTGCCCAGATCCGGACCCCAATCTAGGTCGTGGACCTTCAAGTGTCTAATGCTCGAATATGAGAAATCTCCTCCTTTGATATTCATCTGGCTCCAGTCGCGTTGTTGCTGCATATGAGCGAGTAGCCCACGAACATATCCGTCATCAACATCCTGCAGTTTCTTGCGCATGTTCATAGCCAGGTTTGTGATTTGTACTAGCTCGTCTTTATCGAGACCCACCTCACTGGCTACAAGATCGACCCTCTGCTCCTGAACGTAATTGATTAGTTCGGATCGAGAAACAAGTACCATAGTAAGCAGGACCCCGATATAGTGCTCCGGCCAGGGTGGATGCATTCGGGAACGGAGGTTTGCAACAAATGCGACGGTGTAATCGTGATCATCCTTCAAAGCGAGTTCGGCAGTTTTTGTCTGCTGAAGACAGATGGATAGTAACGCTGTGAGCACGTCGTTGCTCGATATAAAAGCCCGGGGCTCTTTACTTAGCATGTTATCTCCTTCGGGATGTGATAACAGCACAGAAGTGCAGATGTCTTTCAGGACTTTCACCTTGCGGATAGGAATTCGGAATCGAAATGTATTCAACTCCGACGCCATTGACGTAGTGGCTGTGGACCACGTATTCGAATCCAGACAATGGAAGGTCTCCTCGGGAGTGTATGTCTCCCAGAATGTATTTAACGGTCGTTTTTCTGCGGTAGTACTGGGCGAGGCTAGCTGACGGCGCAATTCCAAGTCGAACCGTTGAGGTCCCACATGCTTCTGTTCATTTCGGCAGCACTCTGACAGCAGTTCCAGAATATTCCCAATCCCTGTGCCGTCTGCAGCCATGTGGTTGAAACTGAGGGATAGGATAATGCCATCGACCATGACATTCGCAAAGAAGCGCAGTATAGGCTGGCTTTCTTGGGGATCCATCACCGTTGGCAAAGGGGCATATCGCTCGGAATATTGCAGGTCTTCGGCCCCAGTACAAGATGCAGTGGCTAGCATTGACCGGACAGATTCATTTAAGTAATGTCTGATTTGCAGCATAGGTATGGACTGGGACTTGGCTGACGGAGGCTGGATGCAGTGGACATTGTCATGGTTCTCATCGTGGGAGGGCGCCACATCTTTTGCTAGGAACGGAAGTTGATTGATCAAGGTTGTGAGACCCTTCTGGATCGACTCAACGCCGGCCTGTGGATTTTTCAGGAGGAAAGAAAGATAGAAAGTGAAATACACCTTTGGGACTGTGTGATCCACTGGCGAGAGGAGCTGAGATGATGAGTCAGGGAGAGTCATTTGCCTGGTGGATTTCTTGGGTGGAGGAAGAGTGAAAGTACATACACACGATTGCAGATGGGTGGTACGCCCCTGAGCAGATAAAGGGTCAAATGAGCGTCGTGACTTTTCTTGTCACTGGTGGAATGATGGACGTACTTTGGTTCAGGCCGGTCCCATGACATTATTAAGACGTGATCAGAGCACATGCTATCTATTTACCTTGTGAAAAAGATTACAGTTGTTGTTATAGCTGACTGGCTTTTGGATACATCGTGTCTAAGGTATCTGCATAAACATGAGAATAGTAAAATGACCGATATATAGGATGTTCCTCTGTCATGGAACAAAGCCGTGTGCAGCCTGTAGAGCAGTTCGTTGCGCACATTTGGCTATTGGCACGCGACGCTGTTTTCATGGTCAATATGATCAGTGTATCAGTAGAAACAAAATTACTGCTTGCGTATTAGAGCCCTGTGTAATTATCAACCATTGTCACAATTTTACCGAGATAGTGAGTATATCACAGTGTTACTTGGAGCTTGAGATAGAGGTAGCACTGGTCTATGCGCTCGTAAAAAATCTGTTCTGCAGCTTCGTCCGGCAACCTGATTCATGTCTGGATTTGGCTTCGATGTAAACCTTATCAGTTTCTTGCGCAGCTTTAAGGGTAAGATTGACCTCGTTTAATGGGGATGTGACTGGAATCTCGCTGCTTTTGTGTATTTACATGAGACTTCAAGAATGAATGATGTTTGGAAAAACAATAATATAGTAGAATTGATCAGCCAGTGCAAATGGGTCAAATACGTACATAGTATGGCTCCATAGCAAGTGCCGTGAGAGCAGATTTCTTTTTGAAGAAAACCTTATCCATGAACTGTGCTCCCCTAATGTGCCAGTTCCACGGATCTTCCTGACAGAGACAGGATTTAACAGCAAGGCTTGCTGATTTTACCAGAACCTGATTTGGGATCTCGGGTATTACGTTCCGCTCATCTTATATGCTTGGAAAGTTGGGTCTGAGTTATGTATTATTCGAGAAATATAAATATATGCAAGCTAAAAGGAAATATAAGGAATGGTTCCAAGTGTTTCCGGCCTAGATTCCTCACCAATTCGAGCCCCAAAAGGGTTGAAAAAGAATGGTATACGGAGATACCATATATTACAGTTTTCCCCAGGCCGAAATGTTAGGCAAGGGGACTCACATTTCGGGTATCATCTGGCAGTAAAAATAAAGAAAAGCCAGGATGGCTGAGAATTAATATCCGCCATGAAGAATAAGGAGAGATCACTACCACCCAAAGATCTCTCCTACACTCAATGTGCTCCACCGCACACCAGCCACAGAGAAAATGATGAGAACAATGTCCACGACTCCTAGCACGGTGGCTCCCATCATGAACCGAGGGCTGAAGATCCGGTACAGCATGAGATGCCGGCGGAGATGGCCAGCCCACATGGTAGTGGCCAGGTTAATAGTCGCAAAGTAGAGGATGTAGGTGCACGCGGCTCGCACAACGTCAGAGAGGAGTCTAATCGAAGGGTTGCTGGACTTCGGGGAGGAGGATGACTGATCGCTGAGTTGAAGAGGGCGTTTCCAGAGGACGGTGAGAGGGACGGCAATTGCAGTAAGAATCTGTGCGCCAAATGTATTGAGGATTACGACGATGGGGGACCATGGGTATTGAACGGAGGAGAGAGGGATAAAGGCAGTCTCCCACTGGATGCTACTCAGAGTAGCCTGATGACCAGTTTTGAAGTAGTAGAAGGAGCCGAGAAGAGCCAAAACAATCGGCCCAATGGCTGAATTGCCAAGGACCAGACCATTCGTATCCAGAATCTCTAGCAGTGAGAGAATTTGCCAAAGCAAAAGTCCCATGGCACCCTGACCCATGGGTTTCTGCAGAAGGATGATTCCCAAACAGAAATTAACAACGAGGAGGAAGTACCGAGTCCCATGCACGTTGCCAAACCCGAGGATCGTAACGGTGGTGCGTCCTGCTGGCTGGGGTGGCGCCAGGTTCTTGCCTTTGCTTTCCGGTTCCGCATTCCCTTGGCTGACATTAATGCTAATGCAAGGCTTAGAATAGATGAATGCTGTTGTCCCCGCAGCAAATGCGAGAGCTAGCACGAGCTGAGCCAAGAACACTCTAACTGACTTCAAAGTCTCCTTGCTCAAGGGCAGCCACTCGCCATCATCAGCCCCCTCAAGCACCCAAAAGACGGAGGTTATGAACAGCCCCAATCGGAAACCCAAGCCAATCCAGAGAGTAGCGGCACCTTCGTAGGACTTGGATCCGGCATAAAATGACCGTACAACAGTGGGAAGGATAAGCGCCACCAGGAATGGTACAGCAAGCTGCCAGGGTGCAGAAGTCGAAGAAGTGGCAGACGCGTAATAGGTCGAACGGCAGAAAGGCATCTGCTCCTCGCGACAAAGGCGAGAAGAGGACGCGATTCTTCCGAGGATGACGAAGAGGATGGAGTGATAGACGCCCAGAACCCTGTCGGCGGTCGATTTCTGTCGCATCGAGGATACACCAGCAAGAACACCGAAGGTGGAGAGGAAAAATAGGAGAATCTCATCCTCCCAGATTGTATAGGAGTTGGAGGCGAATCCGATAGACTGCGTGATCGTGAAGGTAACAGCCAACCAGCCCCACAGACTGCTTGGTAGAGGCACTGACACACCGGCTGACCCGCCAAAAATGGTCCATGACGCGCCAACTATGCTTCCCACGGCGGCCAACAGAGCAGATGATTCGGCGACTGGCATCTCCGCTACGCCCGAGAACGACAGAAAGGCACCCACGACAACACCGACAGCAGAGCCTGCTCCAACAAGGGTAAGAAGAGGCTTGGTAATATCGGTCTGATCGGCTTTGAGGCTTCGTGCATAGAACACCAGCAAGACAATGCCAGCAAAAAGGACTGCAACACCTTGGAGCATGCTCGGTACGTCAAATTTAGCCCACAAAGAACGACAAAGCTGGAGAGTGTGTCTCTGGTATTCCTTGTAGGACTCGGAAATGGAAAGCAAAGTTGCCTGGCTGGGCCGGCCGATCCTCGGAAGCTTCTGCCAGCTATTTTCCGCCGCCCTCCAGAGGTCCTCGGACTGGGATTGGTGGCTGTCCTCAATACCTCGCGATGCTGTGTACTCCCGTTGATACCTCTTAATCTGAGCGGAAGTCAACCGGTTGACCGACATCACGTTCTTCCAATCGTTCCCCTTGGGCCCAATGAAAGCCTCCTCGATCGGCGAGCCGAGGTTGTTGAAAGGAATAGGCATTCCGAGAAGAAGAGACAGCGTGGGCACAAGGTCGATCTGAGGCACAAAGCGCTCGCGAGCGAGCATGGGAGGCCTGGCTGTTTCAGCACTTGTACGGCCGAAGATGCCCCTTTTAGAGTACATCCATAGAGCGGCATCGACTTCATCATTAGATTCACCGCCGTGGTCACCCTTGGAGTCCATGCCATGATCACCCATCACCACCAACAGCGTTTTGTCGTCAAGTTTGGTGATGATTTCACGGATGACCCGATCCATCTCATCGAGTTTTGCAGCCATAGCTTGATGATTCGGGCCATATCGGTGGCCGGCGTGATCGACACCAAGATAGTGACCGAAGATAACATCCCATTTCGTAGAATTTTCAGGATGTAGAAGCGGGAGGAGGTTTGTAGTCACGCCGTTGTCAACGGTATGCAAGTCCCAGACATTGAATGAATCAAATGCGCGAGTTAGATTAGGATCGAAGTAGCCGGGGAAAAGTGCGTGCCAGGTGTCATCCCCAAGCTGAACCAGAGTCTTGCCTGCGGCGCGCAATTGCGCAACTAAATTGTCTTCATCAATTGCCGTCCCAGCAAAGTTAGAACCAGCGTCAATGAACGTGGGTAGTGTTCCGGTCGTGAGTCCCTTCAGCCTCTGCAGTGTCGTCGTGGGCGGATCCGCGATGAAAGGAAGCAAAAAGGCATTTTCGGGGGTATTGACAGCTGTCTCATACAGGACGGGAAGGCGATCATGGAACAGTTGTGCCGACTCACCCTCTGCGCTCGGCGCAAAGGGTACCGTAAAATCGTAGCGCAGGGCATCGACGATGATCACAACGGCCTTGTCGAACGACTTCTGGTGCCAACACCCATCGACTTTCTTGCCTACAGTCGCTGCCTCGTCGAAAGGGAGTACGTCGCAGGACGACTTGTTCTCCAACACCATTCGAGTTAGAAGGAATCCTTTAGTGAAAAAGAATATCCCGACAACATGCAAGAACCTAAGGAACCACGGATAAATTAGAAAAATCGGGTCCCCGAAAAAGAAGCGGCTTGGGCGCCGAGACACAATCATACAATATCCATCCTAGTACACCTAGCACACCTAGATGCTTTAATTTGAATTCACTTTCCAAGCCTTGGATATATTTATCTTGTGCACTACCCCCAGCCAATGCTTTTGGTACTTGTGGTTTCCGATGTTCATTGCGTTCCGGAGATCGTGACGACAAGGCCGGACCTGTGTTTCGCGAGTCGGACAGGGTCGGGCTTTCAAGCCCTGGGCCCCCATTAGTAGCGGATACCATGAGAGAAGTGTTGCAATTGAATAGACTAAGTCGTAGCTGGTCCAAGAAGAGCGAAAACGGAGGGGCTTCGCCGAGCGCAAATGCCAGGTCCCTCACTGCGATGGGGCAGGCCTTCGGCCACTGTAGCTGTCGAGCTGGCGTTCAAGAAGAAAGAAGACGTTGTGAGAATCGAGAGGTTAGAGGGTTCAGCGGCCGGAGAGCGAGCTCATCGAATTGAAAAGGAGGCGAGCCTAGATCGTAGCTTTTCCTTTTCCCTAAATTTTTCTTTTTCGCCCACCGTGGAGCTGTCGTGCGGGTTGTCCGGGAACTGTATTCAACAGAGCACAGACATAGTTACAGTAACAGCTCCATTAGACGTGGGGAAGCATCAATTCCAAGATAAGAGATAGGCCATCCAAGGACAGCCACGACAAGCAGCACCGAAGAGAGGGGAGAGGAACAGTTGGGGATGTGGAAGCCGTAGGTCTCCTGGGACCGCGCCGGAAGATGCGCTCCGCTCAAGAGGGAGTCGGCGTTTTCGGCATCCCAACCCAGGAATTCGGACATCGTCATTGGTTGAAGCGGCTCGGAACATTTTGAACCCTGAGGAAGTGGGACCTTACCGCTTCGGGACAGCCACGCCATTAGGTAAATCCACAGGAGACTAACTAGTTAGTTAGTAGCTAGCAGAGCTAACTAATAATAACTAGGGAGTTGGAAATGATTTCCACGAGGATTAGGGGATGATCATGTTCGTGATGTGTAATATATATCTAGATACAGGACGTTGAAAAGGAGATGAGGTAATATCTACAGCCGTGGAATGAAATGAGACACAGCATCACGCTAAACACAAATCATCGCCCGCTTTCATCATTACCATAGGGGAGAAAAATATTCAAACACATACTCCGAATGCATTGATCACAGGAACTTAGCCACCGCACCGCCGATGTTCTTCAGATCCAAGAGGAACGTGTCATGTCCGAAGAGCGAAACGTCCTCTCCAAGTTCAATGTGCTCGACGTTCTTGTTTCCGGTAGCCCGAAGGGTCTGGGCGATTTCTCGCTGCTGCCAAGCCGGAAAAAGGATATCACTGGCAACGCCCATGACCAAGACCGGGTGGTTCTTGAGCGGCGCAAGGCCGGCGACAAGATCCTGCGGGGGCGCATCTGTTCCAAGATCCCCGCCACCCACAGCCTGGTCCATAGCAGGAGCGGATGCGGTTACAGAGGGCTGCTCCTCGTACGGTGCCTCTGGGAGAGTCAGACTGCATGCAATGTTGCTCTCGCGCAGGGCCTTTCCGCCATCAGCAATTTTAGCCTCAAATTCGGCTCTTCGAGCTTTCGTCTGGGTTTGATGAGCATGACCGAGATCAAACAGATCCATGGCCTTGGAGATGTATAGAAGACTATTAGGATCATATTCCAGGCAGAACTTCTCTCCTGCGTGATCCAGGTAGGTCTCAATCAGGAAATCCGGGCACAGAGCAGGTTGCTTGTTAGGATCTGCGCGTTTGCGTCCGAACCGCATTTCCCACTCCGGACCGCTTCTGTATGTCACGGTTGCGATTTCTCTCGCAAGTTTCATTCCAGAATGTGGAGGGATGGAATCATAGTAGAAACCACGGGCCCATTTCGGGTCCATCATTAGGACTTGTCGCTGAGTGTGCCGCATGGCAATGCTGTAGGGATGGCTTCGCGCACAACCACTGATACTGATAATCTTGCCAACCTTCTCAGGGAAAAGAACACCGGCAGCAAGACTCTGCATACCACCCATGCTAGATCCAACAGAGGCGTAAAGCTTGCTAATGCCAAGGGAGTCCAGGAGACGAAACTGTGCCCGCACCATGTCGTCTATCGTAAGAATAGGGAACCGAGTAGCGTATCGCTTTCCATCAGAGGGGTCAATTGACGAAGGCCCAGTACTACCATAGCATCCACCAACAACATTGGTGCAGATGACAAAGTATTTATCTGTATCTAAAGGCTTGCCGGGTCCGATGAACTTCTCCCACCAGCCGGGCTTGGGGTTGGCATCCGTGCTATGGGCGTGACTGGATGCCGACAGACCCGTGTGCAGTAAGATAGCATTCGACTTGTCAGAGTTCAATTGGCCCCAGGATTCGTAGGCGATGTCAAACTCTGGAAGTATACCTCCCCAATCAAGCAGTAACGGTTGTTCGCAGTGGAACTTTTGGTGGTGACCAGTGGTATATGAAGGTTCGGGGCCTGACTGGAGAGATCGTGCGGAGAGCTGGGCAGACTTTGCATCCTGCGCATCGAGACACGGAAAGGACATGGCGGGGTTAGACGAGTCCCTCGCAGCGGCATTGGAGGCTGGGACAGATTGTGACTTTTGCGATCGGGTAGTATGCAGCGCCCTGTATGTTGCCGGACATGATGGCGATAAGGAGGCCTGGATTCGATGACTCCCGGTAATTGTAGACAAGCTTGTATGCTGATTGAAAAGCCGAGTAGCTCTTAGAGCTCTTGGAAGCGTGCGGCCTGCGGCTGATGGATTCATCATGTGTGCCAACAGCAACTATAGGACTAACGAAGAAGAGACGACGCGGACAAATGCCAGTAGAGGCAGTACTTGGGTTAATAATTTATCTTCGGCGTTATTGCGGAGGCGGAGCACGTGGCAGCCTGAGGCAGATCGTACAGCGGCTTCCCATGGCGTCATCTTCATAGCTTCTGATTGGTTCATCATGCCAAGTAGCGCATTAGTCATACAGTCTGTCCCAGTCTAGAATTACTCATTCAGCACGTCTCAATGTTACAGAAGACATCATGAAGGACTATTCCAGGACCTTCTGTTGCCTCCTTGCCGAAATCTCACATGAAGAGAAATAGAGCTTACAGGATTCAATTATTACGGTGCGATGAATGCTTGCGCAGGAAGAGACAAGGAAAATAGTACCACGGAGGTTGGAAAGCGAGTTTCCGGGAGACGCTTGATTATGAACCTTACGGTCGTTTCCTCTCCTTCTTTAAGGGAGAGAATCCGCCGAACCCACCGAAGCCACGAGTTGGCCCACTTTGGGCAGTCTGTAAGCTGGTGGTGTGACCCGTACTCAGACCAATCTTCCTCCCCGGTTTGCGAATATTCTCAGGCTCTAGCTCTTCTTCCTCATCCAATATAGTTTTACTCTGCGCCCCTAATTTGCGGCGTTTCGTCCGGACCTGCGGTTGACCGGCAACAAGAGCGCCAATGGATCCGATATCACTGTCATCATCAATATCATCTAGTATCAGACCGCTCCCTTTTTTAGGATTCATTGC
Organism: Aspergillus welwitschiae; assembly: GCF_003344945.1. Taxonomy (NCBI): domain Eukaryota; kingdom Fungi; phylum Ascomycota; class Eurotiomycetes; order Eurotiales; family Aspergillaceae; genus Aspergillus; species Aspergillus welwitschiae. The sequence continues at coordinate 579,112 of NW_020798713.1, forward strand.
CGGCTTAGGTTTATCCAAGCGCTGCTTGGCCTGGATAGGGCGGCGTTCGCGTGGCTCAGCTTCAGATTGCTTGACGTGTAATTTGTCCTCGAGGTATGAAGTCTCGAGAGCAGACTCATCATCGCTGTTGAGATGATCAGCACCTCCACTATTCTCTGGTCCATCGCCAGAGGTATCCTGGTTTCCATTGGTGCGATTGAGAAATGGCGTGATGGAGAAGGCAGATTTCTGGCCAGGAAGTGCAGTAGGTTGCCATTTTCCTTCCTTGACACGGACTGCTCCTGGCGTCGCGATATCCAATCCAGGGTCGAACCTGGATGAGAAGTCTTTGAGGGGAACCTTTCTCGTTTGTTCTACAGGACCACTGCTTTTGCCGTTGTCAAATCGGCTGTTGGTCTGGCTGCTAGTCTGAGCTTGGCGCAACTGATCTTTTAGGGTCCGTAACATCCTGTTCAAAGAATCGACTTTGTCTTCCAGGGCAGCTTTCTCCGACTGCCATGTGTTATTTGGTTGTTGGGTAGCAGACACTTTTCGAGCCTCTGCTGCAATTTGTTTGCGTTGCTCTTCAAGCTTCGCAGTCAAGACAGATATCTCATCTGCTTGCTGTGCTCCCTGGGCCATGGTGGATCTGTGTGCCCGCTTCTCGTTCTCGAATTCCGCCTTAAGTGTATTCAAATGACGGGTAAGCTCCTGTTTCTCAGTAACCAGTGCTTGGAAGGAATTCTCCTGCAATTGTAGTCTGTGGACCTCAGACTGCATATTAGCCAGCTCCTTGGTCAGGCGTAGCTTCTCGGTCACAAGGGTTCTAGATTCGGCGGTCGTGCTGTTCATCGATGCCAATTCGCGCTATGAGATTCCTGGTCAGTAAAGGCTATCCTCGAAAACGGCGGGCGCTGTCTTACTCGAAGACTCTCAATTTCGTGAGTTGCAGTGTGAGCTGAGCTCTGCAACTGATCTCGTTCCTGGATGGTATCTTGCAGCAAATTACGAATATCCGACTCGGCATCTCTAGCTCGTGCTAAATCTTGTCTAAATTGTTTCAATTGCAGTTGTAGGTTTTCGTTATCAAATTGCAAAAGAAGCTGGTCAACGTGAAGGATGCGGCGCCTTTCCTCATCTATGAGTTGTGCTGTCTTTCCAAGTGTTTTGTCATATTCGCGCTCGAAGAACGCTGTTTTGAGGGCCATTTGGCACTGCGCGTGTTAGCTCACGCTATTGCATTAGGCATTGTAAGATAGGGGTAGTGTACACACATCCTCTATTGTATAGTCCGCCCCATTGTTGACAAGCTCCATGACGATAGTCGATCCGGAAGACCGGGAGAGATTGTGAAGGAGTGGATGCCGGTCTAGTAATGTGGTATAGGCAGAAGATCTTTTGATAGAATACTGTGTAGTTGATGCGGTCGCGGCAAGTCAACAAGCACGATAAACAAACACGAACAAACATGGACAAACAGAGCCTCCTCCCCGCTTTCAGCCGCAGGGCGCGGAACAATGCACGGTCCGGCGCTGGGCAAACAGGGTGAACCATGATGTCACGTGCCTGGATAAGCGTCATCAATGCACCTGCCGAGTGAGAACTCAAGCGACGATTCGAGGCCAGTACGGTAGAATGTTTGAGGCATATTCTGAAGGTGAAAGGTGTTGTTTTGTGTCTAACATTCTATGATGGCGAGTCGTGGGCCCACTACTCGCTCCAGAAGAGCGGGAGCTGCTTCGAACCATTCTCGGCGGCAGCGCGAAGACCAGGATCATGAAATTCCAGCGGTCTACCGAGAAATGCTGGCTGAGGCTGAACTCAGAGAGACCACCAGGCCAGATGATAGCCAACCACCCAAAAGAAGGAGGATTACCCGTCCCAATCCTGTATCTGACTCCCAGCTTGTACATCAAGATGCTGCTATCACCTCAGAAGCCAGCCATTCTACAGTTCAACCTGTGCAAACGGTGTATGATTCGCCATCATCATCCGAAGAATCAGGTATGGAGTGGGAAGAGGTTGATATTCAGCAAGCTCCGCAGACTAGTCAAGCGGATGATACCTCGATTCAGGTCACACTGGGTCGGCCCGAGGATCAGAAGCGCAAGGTAGTTGCTAAGCGAAGGGGGATCACCACTGCTGAAAAGCAGTTGAGGTTAAGCATCCATAAAGTTCATCTACTTTGCCTTCTACGCCATGTGCAGATACGCAATCTTTGGTGCAATGATGAGGAATTACAGGTACGTCCGATTCCGATTCAGCCACCTCTATCTGGTAAATAGGCATACATGGAGTATCTAAAAGAGAACATGCGGGAAAGCAGCAAATGGAAAGGAGACTGAATACACCACAATAGATAGGGAACTAATCTTTTCCTGACTTTCTTCTCGTTATACAGGGCTTTCTCAAACGGACATTGCCGAAAAATATCATCTCACTGTTGCATCCGTCCGAGAACAGGCCACAACAAATCAGGTCAACAACCTTCGTTGACGGACTGAACCAAGCTAGTGATATATTCAATAGAAGGTTTAAGGTAACCAAGCCAGGGCTGAAACGACCTTCGTGGATAGACGATCCTGATGGCGTCAGACAACGAGTGGTAATATAACTAACTTCGGTGTTGTATATGTCTCAGAAGTATCTAACTACTTTTCAGGAATCCATAATAAGTGATGCCGAGGTCTTCCTCTCAAGGAAGGACTTCATCAAACAAGCACGAACAATGCAAGGTTCTCGTGACTTTGGCGCCCAGTTATTCTGTGCTTTGTTACGGTCCGTGGGCGTTGAAGCAAGACTTGTCTGCTCACTGCAGCCATTATCATTTCGGGACAAATTTAAGGACGCGGCACCACCTGCTCCGGTGTCCAAATCTTCAGAAATTGTTACCCAACCAACTGCTGGAGAATCGCAGATGTCACAACGTTCGACTGTGAAAAGGCTAGCTCGACCACGCTTCACACCAGTCAGGCGCCCTGGAACTCCTAACCAAAGTAAGTTCGGCACCTATTGTCAATGCTAGCATGAAGCTGAGCATACCGAAGGTTCTCCCCGGCCTATCCGTGAATCATCACATCCCATATTCTGGATTGAAGCCTTTAACGAAGCAGTTAATAAATGGATACCTGTCGATGCTTTGGTTACCAAGTCTATGGCAAAGCCTTCTAAATTCGAGCCTCCAGCAAACGATCCTTACAATCTTCTGAGCTACGTGGTAGCCTTTGAGGATGATGCTTCTGTTAGAGATGTCACTAGGCGCTATGCGAAGGCTTTCAACGCAAAAACCCACAAACACCGTGTGGATTCCATTGGTAATCATGTCAATTGGTGGAATAAAGTGCTGCGCTTTTATGAGAAGCCATTCTTGGAAGATCGGGACCAACTGGAGATCAGCGAGCTGACTGCCAAGACAGCCGCAGAGCCTATGCCCCGGAATATCCAAGACTTCAAGGACCATCCTGTCTATGCTCTTGAGAGGCATCTTCGGCGGAATGAGGTTGTCTTTCCCAAACGGGTGATTGGGCAGGTGAGCCTTGGTAAATCAGGGTCAAATAATCAAGTATTGGAGCCCGTATATCGCCGATCAGATGTGCATACTCTACGTAGTGCAGATCGCTGGTATCGCCTGGGACGAGACATCAAGCCAGGTGAACAACCATTGAAGCGTGTCACATCAAGGAGGCCGCAGATGGGGAGGCTCAGTGACGAGGAGGATGACTCCATCTCCGAAACACCTCTGTACGCTTATTATCAGACACAAGTGTATCAGCCCCCGCCAGTAGTTGGAGGGAGAATACCCAAGAATATGTATGGGAATCTGGATGTCTATGTACCTAGCATGGTACCTCCAGGCGGTGTCCATATCGCTCATCCAGATGCTCGTCAAGCTGCCAAGATTCTTGCTATTGACTATGCGGATGCTGTCACTGGTTTCAGCTTCAAGGGGCGCCATGGGACCGCGATACTGCAGGGAGTTGTTGTTGCCACTGAGTATCGGGAGGCACTTGAAGAAGTGCTGAATGGTCTGGAAGGAGAGAAGTTACAGGCCGAGTTAGATAGGAAGTCTGCCGAAACACTGCAGGCTTGGAAGCACTTAATGCTGAAACTGCGCATTGCAGAGAGAGTCAAAGGCTATGTTGTAGAAGGTGAGCGAGATGCAGACGAGCCGGAGACAAACGGAAACGTGGAGGACCCAGAAGAGTTCGGCGGCGGTTTTATTCCGGAGCCGGAGCAAGAGGCCAACAGTTCAGCTGCTGTGATGGACTGGATTGGTCCCCCTCAAGGGGGACCTTCAGGACCTACAGGCAGAGACATGTCTCTCTCGACTACAGAGACGGATATGCTCGGTGGGGGTTTCATTCCTGAAGAAAGCGCCGATCAGGTGTCTTCGCCTCAGCAAAGCAGCAACATCACAAGATTGCAAAGGAATAGCTCAGTACTTCCTCGATATGATCTGGTCGTCACTTCAAAGTTTGAACCTGCAGGTCAGGCAGCCCCGATTCAAAGCTTCATGGGTAAGGATTCAGGCTTGTTGCCAGACAGGACGAAAGAGGACTTGGGGCATATCACACCGCAGATTGCTCCTCAGAACTCAGAGGTAGCGATCCTCAGATCTACTACGACAATTCCGAGCTCTGCACATCCCCAGATCGCTGTACAAGCAGCTGATTCGCGCTCCCCAACCCCTGGCATCACCAGCCAAGAAACGCACAGCGACGAAGAGGCTTCTTTATTATCGCAAGACCCGGAAGACGATGATGCCATTCCGGAGTGGTTGATGTCCGATTAAATGTAGCATAGTTAGACCTCGTGAATTTATCATAGCTGATACAAGGGAACTTCCGTTTCACAAGGCGATGCGTCTCGCCAAATAGCATGTTCATGTTCTTATGCCTGCAGTACTACATCCTCATAGTTGTACAGCGTTTTGTGCGTTGCATGTTGCTTTCTTCATCAATATAATAATAGCCATCACCGATTTTTCTAATTTAGTAAAAGAAATTGAAGCGAAAGTTACTATACGCTAGATCACAGAGATCCGTGGAATTCGTGTAGCAGTCTCATCAGCTATTGCATCGTACCTATCTCTCACTATGCATACCGTCTTCTCTTATTATTTTGAAATTTCCCGAGCTACACTAGACCTATGAAGTTCAGAGGCATCAATGGGCCAATATCTATCAAACAGAAGGAATCAAACTTGTCTTTTTGTGGTGATTTTGATAACAGAGCACGCCATTCTGGAGATGACAGTAAGAAAGGTGACAGCGACACTAAGGATGACGGGATAATCAAGTTGTCTTTCACCAAGGGTCCAGGCATGCTCTAAAATACCTTAGGCGTTTTAGTCATAGACAATTAATGAAATGGGTATATTTTAGTTGGATTAATCCTAATGTTTTAACAATACATAATGTAATTATGTGTTCACGCCAGAAGGCGAAGAAGAGGCCTGAGGACAAATAGTTAGGTGGACGGTGCATCGTCAGAAACCTCATGTATCCATACAACTAATTGATTGGAAGCACCCTGCTTCCATTCCAGTAAGCGATGCCTACTTCCTGAATCCTTCGCATCCTTCACCTATAGTTTCCTAACTCGTGTGGGTTAGTCTCTCCGCGCTCTCGAGTTAATCACCATCGGAGCTCCGGCCGTTATCGAACTATTGAAAGAGGGGGTTCCCCTCATTTGGTTATTGCAGTTGTCACCATTTCACTCTCATCCCTCTTGTGCAGTTGGAATTGTCCATCAGCGCTATCATTACCATCGTCATCTTTCACAATGTCGGGACATTCAAAGTTCACTCCTGAGTATGTATCCCCTTTAGTTATCTCGAACAATGACTGGAAGTACTAATCGCTAACCACTTTTTTGATAGATTATTGATCACTGCTCCAAGACCATCAGCAGCAGTACCGAACGATGAGGGGAAAGTAGCGCTCTATACTGTCTCAACATACGACCTCGACACACACGCAGATTTCTCTGAGGCCAAGCTGCTCAACTTAGAAACCGGAGAGTCTACCCGGTACACCAATGATCCCAAGGAGTCTTCGTTTTGCTGGCTGTCTGGTACGTCGCTTCTTTGGCAAAGAGAAGGCAAAAACAACACCGAGTTATGGATTGGCGATGCGTATCACAAGACCAGGTATGATTGCCTTGTCCATGATGAAATTGATACTTCTAATACCAGTATCAGACCATATTTGGCGGGTACTATCGATGCTAAGCCAGGGAATTTAAAGACCAAAGCCTTGGACAACGGTGACATTGCACTGGTCTTCACAGCACCCGCAGATGCCGAACAAAATCTGCACAACACCCTCAAAGCAGAAAAGGCTCATACGACCGCCCGGGAATGGACTCATAGTCGACCCAAAAGATGGGACACGTACGTTGACCAATATAGATCGGTTATTTGGTATACAGTTCTGAAGCTTGACCTGGCTTCTAAGCAATGGCATCTTTCTACTAAGGGCCCTGTCAATGCTCTACGAGGAACAGGCCTAGTAGTACCCTTTTACTCCAACTCGCAAAGCTCCCCGGATCTCGACATCTCGTCTTATGGGATTGCCTTTGCAACAACAGAGCCAGGGGACACAGAATGGAGAAAATCGCAGAGTTCCTTATATTTTCTTCCATTGTCAACCTTTGAGGAGACCGAGTTACCTGCACTGAAGAAGATAAAGGTTCCCGATCATGCGGATATCGTAGCAACCCCGAGATTTGCGCCTCGGGACCCCGTGGTCGCTTTTCTAGTTGATCAGAATAACGAGGAGTGGTCGCACAAGAGTATTGTCTTGCTAAACACAGAGACATTGAGTATTGTCTCAATTCTTCGAACAGTCAGTTCATTCGGTCAAAGCCAGAACTGGGATGTCTTTCCAGACGACATTCTGTGGGCAAACGACGGTGCATCTTTGTATCTGACTGCAAACCATCAAGCAAAAGCTTGTGTGTTCCAAGTTACTCTCCCAACTACTATTGTTCAAGACAGAACACAGAGTGTGGAACCAGTGGCTTTGCAGATCCCTGGCTCCGTCTCATCACTGTATCAGCTGGGCCGGAGTTCCTCGGAGAATCGGTTACTGGCCACCTCTTCGTCATTTACAGATCAGGGATTTTTCACAATCGTGACTCCTCCTGTAGACAATGATTCTCAGTCTCAGACCAGCCGGGTCATCCACTCATCCTCCTCTCACGGAGCCTATTTCGGTATTTCGGACAAGCAAATTGAATCGATAACATTCCCTGGTGGACCGGATGGCAAGACTCCAGTCCAATGCTGGATTGTGAAGCCATCGTGGTACGACGTCACCTCAGAAGAGAAGCATCCTCTGTTCATTTTTATGCACGGCGGGCCCAGCTCCGCTAGCATGGACGCCTGGACCTGGCGCTGGAATACGGCCCTCCTAGCGGAACAAGGGTACATCGTCGCAGTCCCCAACTTTACGGGATCCGACTCGTTCGGAGGCGAATTTGCACGAGCAGTCGCACTGCAGTGGGGAGGACACCCTTACCATGATATCGAGCGCTGTTTCAACTGGATCGAACAAAATCTGTCGACCAAGTGCGATGTTGATAGAGCTGTAGCCGCGGGCGGAAGCTACGGGGGATACCTGGCACTATTCTTGGAAGGACAGCCTCTCGCCAAGCGGCTCAAAGCTCTGGTCAGCCACGACGGCATCTTCGACGTTGTTTCCGAGCTTCTGAGTGATGATCTGGGTCAAGTGCAAGAGCTCACGCGCTCCTTCGGTTCGCCGTACTTCTCGAATGCTCCGGATGCTGCCCGTGACGATCCCAGCGTAAAGGAGATCTGGCGACGGTATAACCCAGCGGAGTATCTCACTAATTGGTCGACGCCACTACTTCTGATCCATTCGGATCGAGATTTCCGGTGCCCTATTACGGCCGCATGGGCCGCTTATACCGTTTGTCGGATGAAAGGGATCGATACGCGGTTTTTGAACTTTCCTGACGAGAACCATTGGGTCCTGGGCAGGGAGAATAGTTTGGTCTGGTATCAGAATGTGATTGGATGGTGCAATAAATATGTGGGCATGGAGCATGGGTTGGCGTTGCAGCCCGCTCGGAATGAGCCGCAGTGGCTGGGGAGAAGGGAAGCGGGGAGGGTGCTGGATGTTGATGCGTAGGAGCATGGTTCATAGATCGTTTTCTTCTTCAATGCAATTTTGCTGCAGGTCTCCAGTGTGTACGGCCGATGTTGATAGCCCTTTTTACATACTAGTTACTTCTCGTATGTTGCTAGCCTGAGGCATCAATCAGACTGACCGCTTACCCGCGGCGCACAGGGTATGACGCCATGGCCCAGCAAGGCGTAGTGCGATCGCTCCATGTGATCACCGGCGAGACTAGCTGCATGTCCGACACCACTCGCTATACTCCTTCTGGATTGGAGCGCGTGATGGCTGTTCGAAGGAAAAGAGCAAACAAATCTATTTTAATTTTTTCTCGTCGGGCTAGTCTGCTCCATGCCACACACACACTGAGAGGAGGGGACGAGCTGAAGACAGTCCCTCTGGATCTCTCTCCTTCCTTTGTCTTCATTAATGAGTTCGATGGTTTGATCTTACACCAGATCCGATCAGCGTAACTCCACCGCTCAGCAGCTGGGGCCATCCGCTTTCTAGCTATCCACCTGATCCATTTGAGGAAAAGATCCAGACTCCCGCCCTAGCATCTATCTAGTGTAATAAACCCTGCGATCCCGCGAGCACGCCATCATGGAATCCTCTGATTTGACCGCGCCGTACGCCAGACAGGCCAACGTCTTATCTCCCACGCAACGATCTTCATCCCATTCGTCTCATCGTGAGCCACACCGCATGGCTGCCTTCGAAACGGTCACCGTGCCTGACCAGGGCCAATCGCAACCAGTCAACGAGGTCACCCCCATCGTGAGCAACTCTGACACATCCCGGCGCAACTATCATTCGACCGACGGTCTACGGAACAGGGACTCAGGATCAACAAACAACAACACGGTCTCACGGGATCCCGGTCAGCAGAACTCCCAGTGTGATTCGGAAGAACCGCGCGGCTCGTGGTATAGCCGGCTGGCGGAGAAATATGGAAGTTTGGAATTAGAGAATAAAGGCAGCGTGGCCCGGGACCATCTTGCTTTGGGTATGTTTCGCCTGCTGTTGCTTTTTTTGCTTTTTTCTTCCCTCGTCCGTATACGACCCAGCTAACCGGATCCCCTTGGATTCCTCTAGAACGAACCTTTCTGGCATGGCTGCGGACATCGCTAGCCTTTGCGTCGATTGGCATTGCGGTAACCCAGTTATTCCGTCTGAATAGTGCTGGGTCCAACGCAAACAGCGCCAACATGTCGGCTCATATGTCTCCCCTTTTGTCATCCGCTGCGTATGATCCCGCTATAGGGGTAACATCTGCCTCGTCGCGCCTTCGGAGCATCGGTAAGCCGTTAGGGACTACTTTCATTGGAGTTGCAATTTTGATCCTACTGGTTGGATTCCATCGCTACTTCGAGAGTCAGTATTGGATAATTCGGGGCAAGTTTCCAGCCAGCCGTGGTAGTGTTGCTTTGACAGCATTTGTGGCTGCTGCTCTGATTGTTACTGCTTTTGTTGTGATCCTTGCTATTTCGCCCGGCGCGGTCGAAGTGTAAGGGATGGTTTTGGGATAAGCAAGGGGTTCCACGTGTTCTATAACGTTTTTCTTGTTTGTTTTGTATGTATTGAAGCGAGCGAAATAAGGTGTTTGGAGATGTTGTGCTGTTTATAGGTACATAGCAGTAATTAGGTGATGACCATGATTGGGTCAACTGAACAAAAGAGCTACTCTACTATAGCAATCCAAATACCTTACCATGGTCTATGATGATTCTACGAAATCACATTACTCTCCTATGGAGTCAATTAACTTGCTACTGTCAAAGCTATAGTATCCCGTAGCTGGATCCCATCGAAGACAGACAAATCACCTGACACTTTATTGCCCTCGCTACATCTACATTACCATCTAGATCAAACAAATAGTAGTTAACTACACACACCTACAAGAAACCGAACTGCGAGTGAGACCTTTGTAGATTATCTCTAACTCAGTTCAAAACTAGAAGGCTAAGACAACCCCCCCATTCGGGCAAACCTGATAGGCGGAATCCAGGGAAAACACCCATCACCGTCTTTAGTCTTCAGTGTCTGGGAAGAAAACCTGGACCGGGGTGGCACGACGCCATACATGACAATAGACATTAAGGAAATGATAACATGCTTCGCTGAATCGTCCCAAAGAAAGATAAGAAGGAAAAAGAGATAAAAGAGAAAATACAGGAAGATTGATCCCCAAAGTTTCTTAGATATCCTCCACTTGGGCCTTGAGTTCGCCCCCTCGGTTATAACATGCTGGTTCTTGTACGTCCCCACAGATAAATAGAATAGATTCATGTTATACATGAATGAAGAGAAGCCCTTGTTTTCTTTGTTTCCTCCACTTGGTGTCCTTTTGACTTGGTGGTTGGGGATGCCTGTGGAGGTTAGTATGTATGTAGGTGGGTTAGGTGAGGGTAGGAGGTAGGTACTTACTGCCTTAGAAGGCTTCGAGCATCATAGAGTCACCGTCGAAGTCGACGGAAGGGTAGATTACTGGGTAGCATGGTAGCTGGATCGGTTGGGTAACAGGGAGGTTTGTCGGGGTGGGGGCCATGTCGAGGATGTCGAACATGGGTGTATCCCCGTCGAAGTCTTTAGAGAATGGTCTCTTAGGGGCGGACTTATTGAGTGTGCCGCGTCGATATTGATGAGGTGTGTTGATGTTGTCGGTGTTGGCTTTACGGCCAGTGTTCGGATTGTTCTTGGTTGGAGGAGGATTGGTTGGTTGTCTCTTTTGAGGTTGAGACTTGACAAATACGTCGGTCATGGAGATATCTCCATCGGAGTCACGATATGGTTTTCGGGGTGCTGGCTTGGAGATGCCAGAGTTGGATTTGTAGTGAGGGTTGCCGGATGGTCTCTGGGACCGTGGGTTGGATGGCCCACTTTGATGGTTGTATGGTTGGTTTGGAGGGTGGTTTGGCTGCCTCTGATGATGAGGAGCGTTGGAGGAGGTGTTGTTGGTACGGTTGAATGGTGGCGATGGCTTTGGTCCATTGGGTCTGAATGGACGAGGAGGGAGTTGGCCCTTTTGATTGCGGGCACGGGTGTGGTAGAAGAAGTTGGAGGCGGGAGGAGCAGCCATGATGACTGGTTTAGAGAGGAGGATAGAGAGAGATAGGTGAGTTTGATAGGTAGAGATAGTAGAGGTGGGTAGAGATATATGGAGAGACGTTTACGGGTCTCTCGAGGAGTATGAGGTGGACGGTTGATGTATGAGTATAGGTTTTAGGAGAGATTTGTACGGATCTCTCGAAGAGTAGAGGGTAAATGTCGGTGCTTTGAGTATAGGAGAACAATAAAAGCAGATTTGTAGAGATGGTTTTCGTATCTCTAGAGTATGGAGGTGATTTCGGAGTTTGTAGTATAGGTATTTGTTAAAAGCAACGCAGAACAGTTAAAGCAGATTTGATCCCTTCACGTTTTGCATCGGGGATGAAGAGAGAAAGATTTCAGAATGGCCCTGGGAACTGGGGGGCTCTCTTTATACCCCCAGAATCTTCTGAAAACTTTGTATACTTGAGTTCAGGATTACAATAGAGCGAAGTATAGATGCCTATAATAGAAAATGACGAGGAGTCTACCATGGATTCGACCAAGCTGTCACTCAGGAACGTGCTATTATTATCCCCTCCGCTAACAATAAGGTTACATGAAGTACATAGGGCTAGCCAATAGTATGGTCAAATGGCTGGATGTGTCAAAAGAAGGTTTGAAAAATGTGTTGACCCCTGCTTGCCAATTTCGACCTGCCTGGCCTTTGCCCATTCATAGGGGCTAGACTCACCCCGCTGTGTCTCAGAACATCAGATGAAAAGTGTACGGGTAAGTCTGGGGTAAGTCTGGGGTAACCTGGGGTTATAGATCCGGACTTATCACCGGCTAACGATTCCACTTTGTCCCAACTCTAGCCTTCTTCCTAGGATGTTTCGTCGCGGTTCTGACCGAAGATGTACTTCCGTTAGATGTCAGACTGTCCCTCTTGCGTTTGTCCGCTTTCGAGGTGCCCCGCCTTTTGCGTTGTTCCTCCTTGATCCTTAATCTTCGCTGTACCTCTTCTGAGATATCCTCGGTCTCCACTGACACGGGGGAGAAGCGCCTTATGTCTTCATCGGCTCCTGGAATAAACTCGTCGATACGCTTTCGTTTGCTAGAGTGCACAGCTAAAGACCTTGCAGTTAGGGGATCGTGGTCTTCCGCTGCTGTTGTCCCTCCGTCTTCTTCCGAGTCATGCATGTGGTGTGCATGACGTTTAAGTTGTTCTTTTTTCAGGTCCTTTCGACTGCTTGACGTCGACATGGATTCCGACGAACGAGTGTCCGACTCTGGAGCTGCTGTATTGAGCTCTATACTGGTGGTTACTATTCTTTGTACTAGGCTGTATTTCCGTACTATACCCGTCAGAGGAGCTTTAGAAAAACTCACTTGGCACCTGCCAGAATGGTTAACCACAACATGAACAGAAATAAGAAAGAACGAAGTAGCTACGACCTACCACTCGCTTCTTAAGAATATCAAACTGAGCAATCAATCTCTTAGTCTTATCAACCATGCTGGACACCAATTGCAGTTCCTCTCCGTGTGAGTGGAGTTGACTCTTCACCTGGTGCAGCATTTCCAGATGCGACGACAGCATGTTATCATGTTGTTTAGAGATCTGATATTGATGATAGACAGTGTAAGCCATCTACAGTGTTCCTGCATAGATAAATCGTAGCATCGCCGTTCAGAACAAGAGAATGGTGAGGCGTGATACATGCAGATGTCTATAGTAGGTACGCCGAGCACGGGAATGGTTCACACACCTCAGGCCACGAATGCTGGAATTGTTTGGTTTCTGGGGCCTTGCCACTTCCTCCATTATGTGATTCCTTATCTCGTTGCTCCATTTTTGGGGATTGAGTGGATTTATGGCTTGCTAATGGCATTGATGCAAATTTTGTCTCTAGAAGTGAGGTTGAATTAAAGCCGGTGTTACTGTTTTGGCGGTCGTGCCAAGGGGAAATTTACCCGCCCCCGTTTGGCGGCTGGCTTTCCTTCCCTAATCTTCTCCCCCCTTACATGTCCTTCCTGTGGAATACAGAGCTCGATACTTTGAGAGTATCGGAGACTGAGTAATAGCTGCTGCTTCAGTGAAGGATTCGGTATTTCGCCATGTTACAGCGATCGGATCGAGGGGCGAGTGTCATCAAATCACGTGATTATGTGATACAAGCCGACGAGAGGTACAATGCAGCGATCTTTTCTCTTGCTGCAATGTCATCTCTCTTCTCGTACTAGACATATATAGTGTTCCTAGCACTAGACCTCACTGCCATTACTATCTATATCGTGGCAGACATCAGCTAACAGATGATCTTATAGCAGAATGAGCTTCGGGAAGGAGTCCGCGGCGAAACTCCGATGGTTCGGCTCGGCCCCCGCATTGTCCCCTCATCTCGTTTCTTATCTCTGTCTCTCTCCCTCTCTTGATTTCTCGCTTCCCCGGAAAATTTTCCCCCGCCGATGCTTGCTGCACGTCTCTCCGCCCTTGAAATCTGGGGCCAGCTTGTCTTGCTCGGTCCCTCCGTTTCCTCGTTCCTCCTTTCGCGGAAAAATATCCAGCCTTATCCACCGTTCATGTCTCAACAGCAGAGTCCACCAGAAACTCCCGAGTCATTGGATCCATGGCCGCAGGGCTGGCAGCAAGAGGGGACAGTGCATTGTCCCCAGATACCCTGATTAATCCTCGGCGTCGCCCCTCTGACACGGATGACTCGATCCCTGCAAAACGCCCAAGAAGGGTGTCGAATTCCCCAGTCAAACCCTCCAATGGACCGCGTCAGAAGATCACGCGCGCCTGCGATCACTGCAAAGAGAAGAAGACGCGCTGTACGGGAACGCTTCCATGTGTCAGGTGCATGCGACTGGATCTGCCCTGCCAATATAACGCCGCTTACTCCCGGGGGTTGCCACCAGAGCCTCTCCCCGCACCGCCGTCAATAGCGGACGGCCACGCATACAGTCCCGGTGCCAAGAGAGGCCCCCAAACAGACGGAGGCCTGGGACACCGACGCTCATCATCCGCGCGACGGTCTCCTAGAGTACCTGTCGTTTCGCCTCAGCAACCTCAAGCTCGAAATGAGGTCTCTCAGCGCAATTCCCCTGACCCAGCGGTGACCGACTTCGAAGGCAATTATCTAGGACCGGCCTCGGGAGTCTCCTTTCTCAACCGAGTATGGCGTCGCCTACATCAGGATGAAGTACATGCCATTCCAGATGGCCTGGAGAATGAGTCCTCCCCCAGGAACACCTCGGTGTTCATGTTTGGTGACAAGCCATACTCAGACTACCGCGAGGTTACTTTCTCACTTCCCCCGTTTGATAAAGCGCAAGAGCTGGTGAGCATCTACTTTGACTTTTCGATGGTGACATATCGATTTCTTCATCGGGGAATTGTAGAAGAGTGGCTCTGCCAGGTGTACCTAAACAACGTCTCCTCTGCAAACCCTCCAACGGGTCCCATGGTAGTGCGGACGGCCATCATCCTCATGATTTTTGCTGTTGGCACGCTCTATGAGGAGCAAAAACCGGACCGTTCGGTTGATGGGTGGTGTAGAAGGTAAGTTACTGACTGCCATGTCTTTCAGGTCTTTTATACTGAGCCATCTCAGCGAGCAGTGGTATGCAGCCTCCAAATACATGACCTCCCTGGAATCGGGGCCCCCACGACTAGAGACCGTGCAGGCTAGGCTAGGTCAGTGCCTTTACTTGCTGTCTACTTCTAGAGCAAATGAATGCTGGTATTCATTTGGCACTGCTCTTCAGCTCGTAACGGCCCTGGGCCTGCATCGAAAGTTCCCAGGTAGGCTACCCAAGTGTGGAAATACCTATCTGGATCGAGAGCTCCGCAAGCGTCTTCTCTGGAGCGCATATATGTTGGACAGGTATCTCAGCGTAATGTTCGGGAGGCCGCGTTTATTACACGATGAAGACATCGATCAAGACCTCCCGGATGAAATCAATGATGAAGACATGCTGCAGGAGGACCCGGAAAGACGCACTGGGTCCGCCGATTGCATGATGATTGCGTCCATCCTACATTTCAAGTGCGTGCAATCTTCCTGTCTATTTGCCGATACTGACAGCACAGACTTGGTCGCATTCTGGGCGATATCTCTCGACAGCTCTACACGGTGAATCCATCGTCTCGGAGTCCACCACTTGAGACGGCTGCCCGGCTCACGTCCCGATTAGAGGAATGGAAAGCGACAGCCCCGCCACTTTTCAACGGAGTGCGCGCAACCAGCCTCATCCCCCCTCTTTGTAGGCAGAGCCAGGTGTTACAACTGGCTTACTCGCACGCGGTCATCCATGCGACCAGATCGTTTCTGCTGAACGACATGTCAGATCTGAGACGTAGGCCGTCAACCCCGCATCCCGTAGCGTCCAATCTCGTACACAAATGTGTGGAAGCCGCTCAAGAGGTCATGGAACTGGTAGACGGCCTGGCCAAACAGAGCATTTTGATCCATTCGTTCTGGTTCACGCACTACGTGTGTTTCTGCGCAATCACAGTGGTTTATATCTATATCATCCAACAACACCGCGAAACCAACCCAAGGACTTCATCTCCAGGCACCGGAGACGTCTCTCTGAGCTCTCTCTTCAGATTGGCGGAGACGTGCCAACAACACTTGGCAGAGGCTACGCGTAAGAACTGCCCGAGCCGCCGCTACAGCATTATCCTAGAAGAGTTACGAAAGGAAGTTCACCAACAGATTGGGCCGGACGCCGACTGCTTGGTTGATTCGTCTGAGCAACAGCGGCTCAAACCTGCCACACGTCGGGATGAACTACCAATGGAAGCGCAGCAGATCGGTCTCAACAACATCTATTCCCCTATTTCACTGAATAGTCCTGTGGCTTATTCGGGTAGTCTGCAACCGGCGGCTGATCTCGCAGCACAGTCGTTTGAACCTGACAGTGATATCGGATTCATTGAGAACTTGGAGGGATCAGTGTGGTGGACACAGTTGGACTCTTGGGTGAGTTTCCTATCATATCCTCTGTTGTCGACGCTTGCTCATATAACTTATTTCGCGTTGACACAGGCATTTACCAATCTTCCCAGTGATCCTTTGACATTTGGGTTGTAATATATAACTAGAATATTAGCATTAGATTTAGCAGCTGTTAGTAGAAAATATGACATTGGATAAAAATAGAAAGAAATTATCTAAGCCAAATTTAGATTCAATAGATCTTTTGATAGGAACATAAAAAAACATTAGAAGAATATTGATGATTCTTCAAAAGGTTTTGCAATCTCATTATCTGATAACTTTAACTGACGGCATCCGAAATTTGGCTTTCCCCCCGCATCGGGACTGGCCGAAAGTAATTTCCAGCGCCAACCGTGGGCAATGAGTGTCATTCACGATAAAGGTTGTTTCGAAGTTTTGCTGTCCAATATCAGTCTTACAATCATGGCAATATCTCAACGTTTTGACGATAAAATGACTAACTCGTCGTGCTCCAATGCTGGGGCCTTCCCATTGGTGATTGAGACTAGCTCCAATCTCGTCATCGACTCTGCCGCTTGCGAAAGCCATCTTTCAGCGGTTCTGGCCGCACTTTTATTCCTTCTTTGCGAACGTTCTCATGCATCACGGCATTTCTATGACCTAATATAGCGCAACATACAACAGACTATGGTCGCTTCGCTTAAGAAAAATTTCTGGCTTAAGAAAATGGCGTGTTCTTGCAGGCCGTACATAACCTTCGCGAGCCGCCGTCTTTTCTTCTACCTCTCGCCTTAACGTGTCTCCGAACAACCCCATCATTAAACTCAGCAATTGTCTCAGTTTACTATGGCTGACGCTGAGATTGGAAGTGGCGCCAAAGCGCCACTCAAACGAGTGTGGTACCGCACTTCACTCTTCAATGCTTGCGTGATCGGCGCTGTTGGCTTCCTCGCCCCCGGGCTATGGAACGCCATGAATTCCCTCGGAGCCGGAGGCGAGGAGAAGCCCTTTCTGGTGAATGCTGCCAATGCACTGGTTTTCGGGCTGATGGGAATTTTCTGCATCTTCGGCGCGCCCATTGCCAACCGCATCGGACTGAAATGGGCCCTTCTCCTCGGCGCCGCCGGCTACCCCGTCTACGCAGCCGGTCTCTACACCAACAACCGGTTCGGCAACGTCTGGCTTGTTCTGGTCGGTGCCGTCGCATGCGGCATCTCCGCAGGACTCTTCTGGGCCAGTGAAGGCGCCATCGCCATTGGATACCCAGAGCCATCGAAACGAGCCCGATACCTCAACATCTGGGTATGGTGGCGCACCCTCGGACCCATTATCGGGAACTCGATTGTCCTAGCCCTCAACATCAAGAACCAGGACAAAGGAAGTGTGGGATACTCTACCTACATTGTCTTCATCGTTCTACAATGTCTGGCTGTCCCCGTTGCGTTACTTCTCACCCCGCCCGACAAAGTCCAACGCGCCGATGGCTCTCCAGTCATCCTTCGGGTCGAGGACTCCTGGAAGGCAGAATTTCAAGCACTCTGGAAAACATGCAAAAACCGCACCGTCATCCTTCTGCTCCCAATCTTCTGGGCTGTCTACTTCAATGAATACTCGGGTAACTTCGAAACGTATTACTTTGGAGTGCGAGCTCGTGCGCTTATCGCGTTCCTCTCCGACTGGGTTACGATTCTCGCTTCGCAGATCATCTCTCACTGGCTGGATTGGAAGCGTGTCGACGCTAAGAAACGTCTCACGTACGGCTGGTACTGGGTGATCATTGTGCATGTGACGGCGTATATTCTTGGCTGGGTCGTGCAGGAGCAATATACATCCGCCCATAAAAAGAACCCTGATTTGGGGACGATGGATTATACGAGTCCTGGGTTCACCAAGGGCGCGTTTGTCCTCTTCATGTGGACCTTTGCTCAGCAGACAGGCCAGAATTGGTTGTATTATTTGGTGGGAAGCATGACGGATAATATCGCCGAGTTGACCAGGTTGACGGGTGTGTTGCGCGGGCAGGAGAGTTTTGGTGAGGCAGTTTCTTATGGGCTGAATACAAGGGATTGGTATGGTGGACGGGTGCCCATGGCGGTGAATACTATTCTTCTGGGTAAGTTGGGTCGAATACTTGAATCTCGAAGATTTACTAACTTTCAATTTCTAGGACTGTGTGTTATTCCGACATGGATCGTTGTGAGGAATCATGATATGGAACCGACAGGCGAAAGGGAATTGGAGGTGGATCAACGCCCCGTCGTAGACGAGAAGGGGGCGGTTGATTTGGAGGTGAAGGAAACAGGAATTCATTGATCTATTTATAGCAGATCAGATTAGATGAACGGAAGAAATGTCTTTGGCTAAACTATATCCACTAAGTTGCAAAGCATTATCACCCTGACAGTGTAATCCTGTGAGGATAGATAGATCGGAGGAAATGTCGGCCAACGGCCGGGTCAAGTAACGGACCCAGCCCCGGGTTTGTACTCAGGGGCCGAAGCCGATCCTTCCTCCGCTTGCTTACGTCCTGTTCTCCACAGTGTCTGTCACACATAGATGATGGATGGACCCTGAACCTCCTATTCGATAGTATCTGTTCGATATGTATTGTGTGCCGGTCCATCTACCGGTCCGTTTGAACTACAAGCGGCAAACCCGCAGGGTCGATCTTAATTTCCCTAACTCAACGAACATCAGACATGTCGGCTAATCTGCCGGCCAATTGACCGGGCCTTGATATATTAAAAGCAATCCCGACCAAGGACCCTTAACAACTAGAGAATGTCACAGAAGCAGAGATAAACATTGCATCTTAATCGAGTTCCTAAGTATGAGATTAACACTACCGGTAGTGTTCTCCTCGTTGGCGGTAGCATCAACCGCTCGCCATGGAGAATCATCCCGAGTCTCCAACCGTGACACTGCCTCATTCATCCATCCAGGCCTCCTCCACACGGCCACAGATTTTTCACGCATTGCCTCAAAAGTATCCAGCAACACCGAACCATGGCTAACAGGCTGGTACAAACTCACCAACAGCTCCAACATCAACCTAGACTACACGCCATCCCCAAAGACAATCGTCTATCGCGGCGCAGACGGCACCCACACAGAGAACTATCCCTCCTTGTACAAAGACATCGCAGCCGCCTACGCCATGGCCATCTACTGGAAAGTGACCGGCAACACGAGCTACGCCGACGTGGTCGTGAAGATCCTCGATGAATGGAGCTCCACCCTAACCGAAATCTCCGGCACAACAGACATGTACCTCGCTGCAGGCATCTACGGGTACGAATTCGCCAATGTTGCCGAGATCATGCGCACGTATTCCGCATGGCCCAGTGCGAATCTGACCCGCTTTGCGGATATGATGGTCGATGTGTTCTATCCCCTTAATCATGATTTCCTGCAGAATCATCATGGCGCGGCTGTTGATCATTACTGGGCGAATTGGGATTTGTGTAATATCGCCTCGGTTCTGTCCATTGGGGTGTTGACCGATAACGAAACCATGTTCGATGAGGGGTTGACTTATTTCAAATCCGGAGCTGGGAATGGCCAGATTGAAAAGGCGATCTGGAAGCTGTATCAGGTCGATGGGGAGTCCTTGGGTCAGGGCCAGGAGGCCGGGCGGGATCAGGGCCACTCGATGTTGGATTTCGCCCTGCTTGGCCCTATCGCCCAGACGGCATACAATCAGGGAACGGACCTGTTTGAATATCTGGATAATCGCATTCTGGCTGGGTGAGTTACCTCCCATTCTTATACTTGATCATTACACTTTCCCTATAGTTACCCTTATCCCCGAACCTCTCAATATGGAACATATTAAAAATATAGAGAACTAACCAATCTCAAGAGCGGAATACGTCGCCAAATACAACCTCGGCAACGACGTTCCCTACACGACCTACAACAACAGCGACGACGTCAACCAGACAGTTATCAGCAATTCCAGCCGCGGGGACATCAGACCCATCTGGGAGCTGCTGTATAACCACTATGGTGTACTCAAGGGACTGGATGTCACTTACACAAAGGAGTATCGCGATATGGTCGTTGAGGATGGCGATGGGGCTGAGGGCGGTGGTGGCGATTATGGAACGACTAGTGGTGGGTATGACCAGTTGGGATGGGGGACGCTGATGTATACTCTTGAGTGAGATGGAGCTGAGGAGCAAGGGTCCAGGGATCCTTTGTATAAGTAAGGAATTTCCCAAGTAAGCATTGTGCAGTATTTGAAAGGCAGTTATTGGTTGTGAAAGTCGTAATAATATCAGTCGACTACTGATAGGATTGGGGTAGCTGGGCTAGAAAGTTGGAAGGCGAGTTGAGATTCAACTGGAAGCGTAATACACTACAGTATGGAAGCAGGATCTTATTTGACGTCTTATGTGGTCGCTGCAAATATGCATTGATACATGCCGGAAAAGCTTCAGTATGAGTTGCATTATGCAGTCAGGAAGTTACTCCCTGAGCGGTTCTTATCCGCTTCGAGATCTCAGATGATGGTCCAGAGGGAGAGGAAATTTATATGCTCGTTAACCTGCCTAACACCAATGCTATTTATTCCTTTTCACATGCTGAGGCTATACAACCCCCCAGAAAGCGCTGAGAGGCTATGTATATATGTATGTGTATATGCAACGTGGCCAACCAGGCCTTACCTCCACCCGTGAGGCTGGCAAATATTCATCACTTCGCTAGCAACTCGACCAACTCAACCCCGTTTCATATCCTTTAACGCCTCCTCTACCAGCCAGCAACTCACGTCCTGTGCATCCTGGCCCACACGCCAACTACCCAGAACCACGCCTTGCTTTTCCAGAAGTTCCTGGGCGCGTTCCCAGCGACGTCGCCACAGTTCCTCCCGTTTGTTGGGTAGAGGGGCCGCGGGGACTGCTGTTCTGTTCGGAGTGCTGCTGTCCACGCTGGTGCTGGACCTACTTGATGAGGAGTTCGGCTGGGCTGGTCGGAGAATGTTCGATGGGGTTGGAGACCAGTTCAAACGGTCGGAGGCATACTGTAGCGCTGCTGTGGCTGCAGATGCGGGGTATGATTGTTTCGGAGGTAGGGGTGGGGGCGTTGGGCGGTTTGTACTTTGCTGTGATGAGATAGAGCCCGGGGTTGAAGCCCCTGTATTGGTTCTGCGTGGTGGAGGGGGCGGTGGTGGTTGCTTTGAGCGTGTCGGTTCGTTGGGGATATCATGTATGCTAGGCTTAGGACGTATGGGCGTTTGCTTCGCTGCATTATTCACAGCCGTATCATTTTCGGTATCAACTATGTTGTCGTTTGATATGTCGGGCTTAGTGGAAGAGCGGCGCGGGGGTAGTGGTGGCACAGGTTTGCGTTTGGCTGTCTCTTGGAGTGAGGGCAAATCGTCTTTGCTCAGGTCTGGGTTTGTCGAAACTGAGCGCAACGCAGAGGGTTTGGAAGGTTTCGTGGGTGGTCCGCGCCCGGCGGAGGGCTTCTTCATGTCAGCCAAAGACACCTTTTGCTCCACCTCGTCTCGAAGATCTATCAAGTCGGCGTTGTCGAGGCTCACGGCATCTGCGGACGGATCGGCCGTTCCCACGGGCCGTCGAGGCGGTAATGCCGGACGTTTGGACACGGCATCAGAAGCATCCACAAGTTGCGGAGTGCTACGGCTCCGGTTCAAGTCATGTTCCAAGTCATCCACTGATTTCTCGAAGAATTTCTTCCGGTCGGTGGTGGTAACGTCGCGAATGAAGATCCCGAGGATCCGCCCCGGGTTTGCTAGAACGATGTCGGTATAGACTTCCAAATCCGCTTCACCGCTGTCTCCAACGAGAATGAACTTGCGGGTAGGAAAGTCTCTCAAAATCTGCTCCAGGGAGCCCCTCTTCCTTTCTGCCGTAGGCTCGAAGATACCCTGAAGCATACCACTGTACTGTTTCAAGTGGAAAGAACCCGGGGGCAAGCCGGCGAGCTTGAAGTAGCGTTCCAGAAGCGGATACAGTTGCCATGGGGCATTAGAGACATAGTGCATGTCGACTCCCATCTTAGCCAGCTTGCTGTACCAGTCAGTGACACCGTCGACCGTCAGCTCGTTCAGTTCACGGACAAAGGTGTTGCGAAACATCTCCTTGGCCCCGCTGGCAATAGCAGAATGTTTCACTGTATCGTCGATGTCGCTGATAAGGCTGACGCCCGTGGGCTCGATGATCTTGATCTCCTTCACGGCGGAGAGATCCTCGGAGGCTAGCACACGGGCGTGAGTCGGTATAAAGGGTAGCGACGCTCGTAGCCGAAAGTGGCCGGACTCGTCAGTCATCACGCTCCTTGACTGGCTTTTGTCGTTGTTAAAGAAGAACACAGTGACGGGAATGCCCGTTACCGGGTTGGTCAAAAAGGGGCGTAACCGTTCCAGAAGGTGTGCATTGGCGATGGAGAGTTCATCCTTGCTCAGCGGTGCCGTTGCTGCCCTCTGGAGAGGGCGACCGGGAGTATTCTGGGCGTCACGATTCTCTGCGCTGTCTTTCCATACCGGATCGGCCCCCTTTTCGGCCTGCCTGATGATCGACTGTGCCTCGGTATTGACCAGCTCTTCATCCCCCTTCTCAGTCTTAGAATCATTCACATTATGTTCATCGCCATCATTCGTGCTGCTCATAGGAGCTGGCACCCCGCTGAGCTTTCTAGCGAGAGCGACCATCAGACGATGTTTTCGAGTCATCGGCCCGCGATGAGGTGCGTATACCCAGCCACGCACATCGACTGCAACGATCGCATTCTCCTCTTCCAGCTCATCCCATACCGGCATGCCTGTGCCAAAGCCATCTGACTCGCCCCGATACTCCTCGATAGTGGCATTTGATCCTCGACGGCGGTTATAGTATGGATCCAGCTGCTCATGCTTCACCAACCGCCTCGCATAGCTCGGAAATATCACCATCTCTTCAAACTCGGATCGCGCAATCTCGATGTCGGGAAATGCGCCCGGGGTATCACGGTAGTCGTCATAGTCGCTCTGACCGCTGATCTGCGCCGACCATTGCGCAGCATAGGTTTGGCGCAGCTCATTGGCAGCCTTCAGGTAGTCAAAGACCTTCTTGCGGCGCGCTCCCCGCTCCCGACCAGTACTAGAGCCCCATGATGACGAGGATGACGGCTCGTACTGTGACATTGGCGTGAAGCCTGAGCTCTTGTTGTTCCCCGCTCGCAAAGCTCCGGTGCTTTGCGCCAGCCTCCTATGTACAAAACCACCAGTCGCAGAAGCCGACCGACCAGCCAAACGGCTCCCCTTTCTGTTCAGGTAACCAAGGATACCCTTCCGACCAGAGTCCCGTTTGCGTGCGAGTCTCGCCTGCCGCTTCACTAAAGCCCGGTATAGTCCTGCCTGTGCTCGATGTCGAAGAGCGGGGATCGTTTCGTGACGGAGACTCCAGAGACGAGACTGCGCACGGAGGGGGTCGTGTGGACCGAACAGGAAGCGAAGGAAATGGCGGAAGAGTTTCCCTGTTCTCGAATGGCGAGCTGCTGGGAAGCGGAGGGGCGGAGGAGGAAGGGGTGGCCTGATAGGGGCCCGGGGGGAGCGCCAGCGAAAGCGAGGGAGTTGTTGGGGCGCCACGGTAATTGGATATGTTCAGGGAGGTATAGGGGAGATTATGGTGGTATGTGAGTGAAAGAAAGAACGGATGATGGAGGGAAAAGTGAGGCGATGTGGGCTGTTCCTGAATGACTTCATTTCGTGGATTCCACCTGGCCTAGGCTAGTGCACGTGATCGGACCAGCTATACTTGGACGTGCTATTATATGCCCTCTATTTCAGTCAGTGCGAGAGAAAGGTAGCATCGGGCTCACCACTTCTACTAAAGTTGCCAATTCGAATTTCTCCTTCATTCCATTGGGGTCACTGCCACTCCCAAGTACTCCAGCATCTGCGGGTCACTGCTAGCTAAAATTTCCGATCTGATGATCTCTGCAGAGGAACAATGCGGCCAGCCTGAGCTCGGCCCGATCACTAACAGCTCCAGCGTAGTTTAGTGAGGAAACTAGCAAGTAGCTAGTCTGCTATTTTGATAGCATTACTTTGTCCACCTGGATAGACCCTGACATCCCCCGCATCTGTACTCAATAAACACCCACTACTGCAGCTAAGACATACAGTATGTCAACATCAACATCAACATCAATGTACCAGGTCGTAGCCGACCTCGACAAGCAAGTCCCCTATCTCATTAATTTCCATTCAATTCAATCCCATCTAACCACCCTATCCAGCTTCCCCTACCCCACCACGAGCAATGACAACCCTATCCTCCAAAACTACCACGCCTTCCGGATCGCCGGCATCCCCAAAACCCTAGGTTACGTCCCCAACGAGCTAATAACTACCTTCCCCTGGCCATCAGACACCTGGTCCATCTCCAACAACACAATCACCCTCCTCACACCTCCCACCGCAACCGCCTCCACCCGCACCGCCATCCTCCTCCCCACCATCCAGGCCCTCGTCTCCCACGGTATCCTCCGCGGCTGGCGCAACGAGACCTTCCCCCTCTACGGCCCAGACGGAACCATCATCCTGGAAATAGAACGCGCCGCGAGCGCCCTCTTCGGTATAGTAACCTACGGCGTGCAAATGCTCTGCTATACCCAACCCCAAGACAGCAACACACCGCTCCTCTGGATCGCCAAACGCTCCTCTCTTAAACAGACCTACCCGGGTATGTTGGACACCACTGCCGCCGGAGGACTGAGTACGGGGCTGCCTCCGCGGGAGGCCATCATGCGGGAGGCGACCGAGGAGGCGGGGATTCCGGGGGACTTGATGCGGGGGGAGATGAGGTTTGTGGATCGGATTTCGTATTTTCATGTTAACATGGAGGGGGGCATGGAGCTGTTGCAGCCTGAGGTGGAGTACTTGTATGAGTTGCGGTTGGAAGGCGGAGTGGTTCCGAGGCCGAGTGATAGCGAGGTGGAGGATTTTAGGCTTTGGGGAGTGCAGGAGGTAAAGGAGGCGCTGGGGGAGGGGAGATTTAAGCCGAATAGTGCGGTCGTGGTGGTGGATTTCTTGTTGAGAAGGGGGTTGTTGGATGGTGAAGATGGGGAGAGAATTCGGGAGAGGTTGCATAGGGACTTGCCTTTGCCGGTGGTGGATCACGAGGGGGGAAGAGTATAGTAAGTATTATTGTATATCTGAATCCATTAGACCCGAAATCTATGTATATATTGTAGTTCCCAGCCATCTATCTACTCTATAATGCACCGTATAAACCCGAAAAACCAAACCAAATTTTGAACATACATGACCATCAGACAATTAAGTAACGTGCTCCTTCTCTTCCTCCTTGGGTATCCTCACCGACGTCACCGTAACCAGCGCCGCCAGCAACTGACACGCCAGCGCAAACCACCAAATAGCACGCAGACCACTAAGCCCAACACTTCCATCTGCCTGCTTATCGACCCGCGTGCCAATCGCATCCGCCACACTAGTAATAATCGCCGACGACAGGTTCTGGTTCGTGACCAGCAGACTCCCAGCACTGCCCTGGTACGAGCGCGCCACATTACTAGTAATGAAGATGGAAGCGGCCGCGAAAGCCAGATCGGGGCCGAAAGTGACGAGGGCAACTCCAGGCAGGGACAATTCCCAGTATGTAGTGGTAGGGCTCTGCGGGAGGAAGAAGGCCGGACCGAGCGTGAAGGCGAACATGGAGATGGTGTAGATGTAATGGCCCGGGACGAGATGCAAGGTGCGACTGACTACCCAGGTGGCGATGACGCCGAATATGGCGTTTGGGAGATGGTATAGCGCCACATCGATGGGACTGGCGTGCTGGATGCGCAGCCAGAACTGGATGGCGTAGAACTGCCAGGCGCCGAAGAAGGAGCCGAAGCCCAGGAAGTAGGCGATCATGAGCGGGGTGAACCCCTTGGTCTTCCAGAGGCGGTTCGGGATCAGAGGGCGTGGTACGTAGCGCTCTACGATGAAGAGGCCGATGAGGAGAACAATGCCCACCGCTGTGAGCACGCAGGTATATACGGACCAGTCGGTGACGCCGCCCTGGGTGAGTCCGAAGAGCAAGCAGACACAGCCGCCGACGGCGAAGGCGGCGCCGAGGTAGTCGAACTGGCGCAGCGAGGGCACTTCACCTCCGGCGGAGTCTGCCATGGGGCGCAGCGGGGGGATGGAGAAGTAGGCGCCTACGGCACAGATGGCGGTGATGATGGCGTTGCAGCCGAAGATCCAAGGGAGATTCTGGTAGAGGAGACCGCCTTGGATGGCGCCCAGAGAGAAGCCGAATGGGGCGCAGGCGGCCATGGCGGAGAAGACGCGGTTCTTGCGAATTCCTGGCTTGTAGACGCGGCCGAGGATGCTCATGCTACCGGAGACCAAGACACCGATGGCCAGGCCCTGCATGGCACGCACCACGAAGAAGAGTACATAGCGGGAGGGATGGACGGAGAAGGCGCCGATGATGTTCCAGACACTGAGCCAGATGAAGGCCCCGACCATCAGGGCTTTGGGAGGCGTCAGGTCGGTCAACGAGCCGGACACCACGACGGACAGGCCATTGGCGACGTTGAAGGAGCCGACAAGCCAGGGCAACTCGGTATTGGTGATGCCGAGGGCTTGCCGGAACTGGAGCTGCGGAGCGAGCACATCACCCAGAAGGAAGGAGAACAACATCAAACCTGCGGAGCAGACCGCGATCAACACGATCTCGGCACCGAAGCTGCTGATTTCCGTCGGACGACCCTGGGTGGGCTTGGGGGGTGGAGAGCCGGCCTCGTCGGGGAAGTCCCTGCCCTGAGCAGCCACCATAGAAGGCCGGCGGTAGCTGAGGTGCTGGCCATCGGTAGGATCCGCATCGCCGCGATTGTGTTGCCCAACCGGTAGCTCATAAGATTCATCTTCACTGTCGTCTCGGGCGCGCGCAATAATCTGGGGGAATTTCTTGAGCGTGTCGTCGTGGCCGGCGAGGTGGGCGTACAACGGATCCGGGGTTTGAGCTCCGGTCGCGGGGGTGGAGGCGAATTTACTACTGCTGGCTTGATCGGTCAGTGAGAGGGAGGATCGCCCAGACATTGGAGCCGAGTCCAGGCTGGTCTGCGTCACTTCAACGGCGGCCTTGTTCTTGTCATTGCTTGGACTCGGGGATCGGGAGGCATCATCCTCTCGGGTCGGGTAGGGCTGGTCGGACGGCATCCTTTGGAGAGGCACAACCACCGGGTAAAAAGGAACAATTTGGCACAAGGATTGCTGCACTTTAGGGTCCCGACCCGCCTGCGGTCTGGCGATTGTTTTTATGGGATTTCGGGATCAGGTCTCCGTCACCGCTGAGGCAAAGTGGACCGGGCCAGCGGAGTATCAGGGTGCTTCCTTTGCTTTTTGGGTCTGGAGATTTATAAGGCGCTGAAAAATTCGAAAAATGGGCAGCAATGAGCCATCATCCATCGTCGTGAACTCGGCCTCAGCCAGTCCCAGGCCGTTTGATAAACCGGGCCGTGGCCACACAGTGACGCTAGCGATAAGATTTTGCACCGCTAACAGCAATGGTGGGCTGGAATCCCTTGCGGTGGTTTGCGCGTCGCTCATCCGTGTGGATCCCAAGCATCCATGGTTGATCCACGGCTGATCTAGCCCAGTCTCAATCGGATTTCAATTTCCAGAACGCTGCAGCTTTATCGCGTGCTGCTGCTATCATTTGCTCTGTTGCGACCTAACTGCCCAACTTGACAAGATATCGTGTTGCGGTGTGTGATGAGGTCGCAGCAATGTCGCCATCAGTGACCTACGATAAGGGCTTGGTGGACAGTCGTATCAACTGCAAACGCACTGACCACCTTCTGATGGTTTCTGGCTGGCATGTGAAATCGCGCAGCTTTGCTTCTGGCCTTCAGCATTCCCTCCCCGGGTTTGATGATCGACAGGGCCGCATCATCGTGTCGCAAACTGATCGGTCGGATCGGCGGAACTATTCAAGGCTGGGGAACAGGATGGTTTGGGATTGCGTCGGATGATTGCCCGGCTGCATATCCCGTACTTGTTGATCATCCAGTTCCTGCACATGGATTGGGAGCTCTTGAGCTTGCCATTCGTCTGCTGTTCTCTAAGCTCATTGCCCATAGACAAATAGCTACCAGCCAACGTCGGCATGTCATCTTAGGCAGCAATGACCGGCATGCCGGGCTCTGTTGAGGATGCTATGGATCTTCGATGAAACATCAGCTTCCCACGGCCGCGGAGGATTGAATCACTAGGGGACGAGGGCTCCTGGTTGAGATCGACCATCCCTGGGTTAGCACTATCCCTTTAGGGGCTCCCTCTGCAGTGATTTTGATACTCCGCCGGCGATCAAAGTATCCCGGAACACCTGCTTTTTCCTGATTTGCGCCGTTGGCGAGTCAATGGTCAGACGTCGTTGCTTTTGGGTACTACTTAACGTGCATCAGCAATCAAGGAGAAGCTTGGTAGTCACTGACATTTATGATATGCACTCGCTGCGGTCGCGGGAACAATCCAGCCACGATGCAGCCACTGTGTCATCTTGAGGCAAGGGATGATAGACATTAAGGAGGATTGCGGGAATTTGCATGATGACGAGTCCCATCGGAGGGGAGTTGAATTACGCTGAGAGGAGTCGTCGTAGACTCACATATGTTATTTGCCGTGCCGTAGATTTGTCCCATGCGAGGTGGTTGTTCCTGCGTCGCTCAGGCGGCCAGCGTGAAATTTTTTGTGCTCCTATCTGTATCATTTTTGCTTCTTTTGCTAATCCGCACTAGTGCGCATAGCAAGCTGTCGTGTAGCCATCGAGGGTGCGTCATTTCGAGCCGACGGTGTAACTTGCCAAATGACACGCACTACAGTTCGAGATCAGAAAGAGACCATCTCTCGTAGGTTTGGCCATGCTTTCGTGATGCGCGCTAACAGGTCTTCTGATATGTCAACTGTTAAACCGAACTCATTCACATCGACAAAGCAAAGTATCCTTGGCTTGTATTATGTCTTCTGGTGCTCATTGGCGATTGGAGGATATCCGATCTGAAAAGCAATTAGCACAACCAACGGAGATTTGCCATGCTGGAGCGAATTCAGTAGATCCAGCCCATGTGCTGGATGACATTTGCGATCGCAGGAAGTCATCTGAATCCTTCGGACCTGCTTCGATCCACTGCAGGTGACATTTCAGGCATTTCTTTGAACCCCGCCATGTGTGTTACCACTGATCGACCTTCAGAATTTGTCACGAGTATGTAGATCTCGCTCGCATCAAAGGGATGCGCTAGCGTCGCGGTGAAGGGGGTTGGCAACAAGGGTATACATAATAGGCCGACTGCTGCATATTTGGTCACCTATCACTATCTGTGATTGCCTTTGCGTTTGCTAGAGTAACTGATAAGTTGAGACGTCCAGCCTATTGACTCATTTCTGATGGCTTACCATTCGGAGTTCTTAATCTCACGGTAGCATGAGATCCGGAGTCCTACAGCTTGCCACGCGATGCAGGCTGTGGCCTAGCCGCTCATCCACAAGTCAAAAGAGGAAGCTACGACTCCTTGGCTTCATCAGCATGATAAGGAGAGAAGTTTGACAGCCATGTCCTAAGAGGAGGGTCATTGGCAATGTCTGTTGGCCACAGAAACCCCCACCTGCTATCACTAAATGACAGCTTCGATTCCATGTGATGACGAAGACTGAAAAAGGCGGTTTTCCTTAATTACCTCTGCCTTCGCCGTGCTATCTTCCGGCTGAGGCAAAGGCAGAAGCTAACTGGACAAGGAGTTTCTGATTAATAAAGCCAGGCCCGCATCAGACAGCATAACATGGCAAGCGAGTTAGCGTTCATAACACTGCACTAATCCGGCAAGGCAGAAATCACAGGTTTTGCTGCTTAGTTTCTTACTTCTTCATCGTCTCCCTCATCGGTGTTGTGTTGCTTTTCTCAAGACCAAATCTCTTATATCTCGCTTCTCATGACTGAGCTCCGTGTCTTACCTTCTGCTCCTACATGACCATTCAATTATCCCTGTGTTTCTCCTGGTCGGGTCCTTACCAGTCTGTCCTCTTCGTGCTTCCATTCCATTATCGTCCTGTTGTATCCGCTTGCTTATATCATACCACCTACACCGTGTGTCCTTCTTCCGACATTATGCTCACTGACCGTCCTTCTTAAGAGCTAAATTGGCTTCAATGCCAGCCAAGCTACATTGGAAAGGTTGCCGGAGGTGTCTGATAGTGTCTTATGTGTTCTGCGCACTCATTTAACACGTATAGTGGGATCAAGTGTTCAGAACACTGCTACGTGAGCATATGCACGTCAAGGTCATCAGGCTCACAAGCGACATGGCACTTTTCTTGACGAAGTAAAAAGCTCCATTTTATTATTTTCAGTGTTTTTTTGTTCCTTTTATACGCTCCCGGGGCAGTTCCAAAAGGGCAAAGGCTTGCGGATGTCTAAGATAGCCTTTTGACCTTATAAACAACGGCCAGGATTTTGGTTGACATGCAGAAAACATCCGAGGTATTATAAATGATCGAGGTAGGAAATTCCCCATATATCGAGCAAAAAGCACTACATCAGAGTAAGAGGATGTGAATTCATTCTCCTGATAGCTACCCCGAAGATGTTATAAGACAAAATCAGCAGATGCTCTGCCTGCCTACAGTATTTCCTCGGAATATAGGATGGCTAGCCATATTTACGTGAGAACACGCCTCAGTATTATATTGAATGAAGCGATAAGAACAAGAGTCGTTACAACCAAAGATAACACTATCTTCATTCGAAGCATCCCACTCTAAGACTACCATTGCACGACAGCCATGAGACCATTCAATAGCAATCACTCCACGCACCTACAAAGCCCATTCCCAGCCAGTGGAAAAAATCCATTCCATATCCTAATCATCCAACATTGTATGATAGTCAGCATCACTATCTGTCTACCGAGTGGTGATATGAATGGCGTGACTATCCGTGCCACCCCGGCACGGAGGATAAAAGCCCGTGGAGGGACAGGGCTGATGATTAGGGCCCGAATCTAAGCTACCCCTCACGACTATCAGCCATTATCATCATCCTCCTTTCTTATTTCTTTCACCTACCTCTTCGTAAATCTACCACAGTCATTGACACAATGTCTTACCCCCTCGAAGCAATCGGCATCATCTCCATCGGAGAGATGGGTCTGGGCATTGCCCAGCTCCTAATCGCCCACCACTACCGAGTCCTAACCTATGCGGCCGATCGGAGGTATAGTCAATATGCTCAATCCAGATGTCATCGCAGCTAACCACAAATTCATAATAGCGATGCCACTCAGCGCCGAGCATGGGAAGCAGGCATCGAGCTCCGCCCCTCAATGCAAGACCTCGTCGACCAAAGCGACTGCCTCCTCTCCATCGTCCCACCACGGGACGCACTCACAACCGCCCATCGCATCGTGGAAGCATCGTCCGCGCGGCCCGCGGTCCGCGATACCCCGCTATGGGTGATCGATCTGAACGCCGTGTCCCCACAGACAGCGCGCGAGATAGAGTCCGTGATTACTGAAGCGTCAGCATCATCATCGCACCTCCGCTACATCGATGGAGGCATCGTGGGAGGTCCACCCAGGCCATTGCAGCCAACCAACCCGAATGAACCATCCTGGCATTGTCCCAGCTTGATCGTTTCTGGCCCCGAGAAGCTCCCAGACGAGAAGTTATCCCGCACGCTGAACATCAAACATATCTCGGACAAAATCGGCGTAGCGACCGGGTTGAAGATGTGCTTTGCGTCTCTGACGAAGGGGTTTTTCGCGTTGGCTATTCAGTCCTTCACTACGGCCCATTCGCTGGGCGTGCTGCCGCATTTGAAGGACCTGATGGAGGAATATAACCCGGCGACGCTACGTATAGCGGAGAAGGGTGTGGTGGGGATGCCGCCGAAGGCGTATCGGTGGGTCAGGGAGATGAAGGAGATCGGTGATACGATGAGGGATGATGGGGGGTTTGAGAGTGATCTGTACGTGTGCCCCATATATCCCCACTCATGGTGATCATGATGCTAACCTGTGTGTGTTGATAGATTCTACGCCGTGGCCCAAGTGTATCAATCCGTCGCGGACGATCCGATCCTGGGGCAAGAGAAGCCGGATGATCGACAGCGGGGACAGACGGTCGAGGATGTGGTTGAATGTTTGGATAAGAGCCTGAAGGTGAAGAAGGATTGATCCATTCAATCGATGAATTGTATTTCGTTCCCTGTGTTGGATATATGATGGATACCATGTGTTTATTCTCTACCTAAGTACCTCCCAAGCCCCAGCCCCGATGCCGAATTGAGTGGTCCATAAGTGCATGATACTATCCCAGTGGAAGGGAGTCATCTCATTCTGTAACACACCTATTGTCAACCCACCGCCACCACACTACGACACCCACAGGGAATTGACTAACCATTCAGGTCGATCATCTTCCCCGCACTTGCTAACCCGTGCATACTGTGATTCAACCATACTGTGGGTGGATCTTCCAGATCCACTCTGGAGAGGTGACCTGCAGCTCTAAGGTCCGGTCCTTTACCGACTGACTGACTCCAGCGGGATGCTTTGCAGCTGCATGTTCCCACTTGGCCTATCGGTATGGTTCCATTTTTGATCGACAGAGAGAAGTACTTAGGGGAAGGGATAAATCCCAATTTGAAAAATGGCTCGGAGGAGCGACAGACACATGCTGCAAGTGAACTCTCCACTTACCTAATCGGGGTAGGTAGGCTGGCCTGGACATCCCGGTCTGTGGACTGAGGGCCTGAGGCGGAAGGAATACTTTGGAGACATAAATTGTGGTTGCCTTAGGCAACATTGGCATATTGAGGTTGCCTTGAGGAAAGCACTATGGAGCGACTACAAGGTACATGATTGAAAATGGTTTGTCAATGCACAAGTGTTTGAATTCTGTCACGCAAGGATGCCTTATTGGATCCTGTTTTGCACTGGTATCACTAAAACTAAGTAACAGGAAAAACAGACAGGGGGGAATAATAACGATTAGAACTCCCTAGACCGTGGTCTCAGGGAGGCCGGCTATGCTCTAAAATCGCGTAGCAGGTATCAAAAAGCGTGAAAATGCTTCCAACATTTTATATTCATGACCATGCAAAAAAAAAATTTCCATGCTTCACCGTTTACTCCGACTCGCGGGCGCTGTTGGAGCCCGAGACCTCGGCGTGGGTAACCTTCTCCTCGTCGCTGGCACCTCCGAAGCCGTACTCAATGGCCTTCTGCTCGACTTCGTCGTCGGTGAGCTTGGGCAGCTCGTGGGCAGCGCGCACGTAGCTGATGTTCTCAGTGTAACCCTTGGCGAAGATGATATCGATCTCCTCCAGACTGCGGTTGGCGGTCTCAGGGTAGAAGAACCAGATGAAGGGGATGAACAGGCCGTTAAGAACGGCGAAGAACAGGTAGGTACCCCAGCCGATGTGGGAGACCATGACGGGGGTGATCATGACAATCAGGAAGTTGAAGAGCCAGTTGCTGCAGGTCGAGACAGCGTTGGCCTTGGCACGGGTCTTGATGGGGGACAGCTCAGCAGGGTACAACCAGGGCAGAGGCAACCAAGCGGCACCGAAAGCGGCCATGTAAAGGAACAGACCGAAGACAGCACCCTTGGCAGTCTGCTGGTCACCAGGGATCAAACAGGCAAAGGTGATAACCATGGCAATGCACTGAAGGAAAGATCCACCCAGGAAGAGCTTGCGACGACCGATCTTTTCAATGAAGAACCAGGAGAAAGTGGCAAAGATAGCGTAAACAATCATGTTGACACCACCAATGACCAGGGAGAAGTTCTCAGTCTCGTGAAGGGAGTCCTGGAGCAGCACAGGGAGATAGTAGATGACAGCGTTGCAACCACCGAGTTGCTGGAAGATCTGCGAGGAGGAACCGATAACCATACGACGGAAGTGCTGGGAGCGGCCACCAGTGAGAAGGTCACGGTATCCGACATCCTTGCCAGCGGCGTTCGAACTGCACAGAACTGTTAGCATCTGGTGCCACGCGTTATCCAGGTATTTTCCGGCAAACTTACGCTCTAATGGAGTCAATGACCAGCTGCTTCTGGAGCTGGGTCTCGTGGTCATGGATCTCCCAGCCACCCAAGGCAGCAAGCACGTACTCACCCTCCTGGACGCGGTCCTTGGAGATGAGGTAACGGGGAGAGTCGGGAAGGAACCACATGCCGACGATGATGATGAGACCAAAGAAGATCTGGAAGGCAATGGGGAAACGCCACACCAGGTCCTTGTTACCGAAGTGGGCACCATAGTCAATCCAGTAGGCAATCGCAGTTCCGATGGCGATGATACCACCCTCAATACAGATGAGCAGACCACGGTTGCTGGTCTTGGAGCACTCGGCCTGGTAGGTCGGGATAGTCGAGGTGTTCATGCCGTTACCGATACCGGTGATGACACGACCAATGAAGAACTGCAGAAGCGGGATGTGTCCGGCATACGAGGTAACCTGGATGACGACACCGATAATCATGACAATGGCACCCGAGAAGATCATCCATTTACGTCCAGTCTTGTCACCGAAGAAGAGAGCGAACATGGCACCCACAAGACAACCTATGCGACGAAACGCGTTAGAATGAGGAGGCGCGCATTGTAACTCAGGAGGGGCGTTGCAACGAACCTAACTCATAAACGGATGTAACCAAGGCTTGCATGGTTGAATTGTTCTTGGTCGCGGTAAAGAGGTCTTCGAAAGCGGTATCGCTGATAATACCGGACATGACACCCTCTGGACGTTCAAATTAGCATGTGATTCCGATTATGACTAGATCGGGGATAGCGGCGAGGGAGGCTCACGATCATAACCGAACAGCAAGAAACCCATCGTCGCAATCGTCGAGACGGCCAGGGACAGTTTCCTGCCCGACAGGCCAGCGTAGGTCGGCGCCATTGTGAAAAGATGCTATACCGAGACGGTAGGCTGAAATAGAAAAGAGTATTGTTGATATATAAGATGACCAATGGATGAGGACAATGGTCAATGAATCTGGGGAGCGATCGAACACTTAAGTTGACTCGCTCACTTCTCTCCAAGAAAAGGGACTCCTGTCGCGTTGCTCCTTTTGTTGTTGTCTTGGTCGAAAGGAGGAGGAGTTGTGATGTGACACAAGAGAGAAAAATAAAAAACAAGACTGGAGCCAACGCGGAGAAGACGGGGGGAAGAAGGGGGGTTATCTACTTTCTCGAAGAACGACAGGCCTGTCGGTTGTGGCAAGCATGCATGTTGGCCGACAATCTCTTATCCCCCGAACTGAACTAACTGGAGAGGAGGAGGAGAAGGAGGAGGAGGGAGAGCTCCACTAAGCTACGCAGACCCATAGTGAGCCGTACCATTGTTTGTTTTGTGGAGCAGGGGACCGGATGCATCAATAACGCTGGGTTAAGCATCTTTTTTGGCGCAGTCCCGTGGCCCACTTGTGGATGCGCTGGAAATGCAGTGAGCAATGACATCACGCAGCCCGGTCTTGGTGCCTTTTCCCCCTTGGGTAATCTAAATGGGAAATTAATAAGAAAAAAAAATGAAAGGATAAAGAAAAAAAAATTCAATATTCTATTTTATTGATTAAACCAGCGGAAAAAGAAAAGAATAATTCAAAGCATTTAACAATTCGGAAAAAAGGTTCGAACACAGCGAAAAAAGGGGGAACCATACATACTGGT
The DNA here is from genome assembly GCF_003344945.1 of Aspergillus welwitschiae. Taxonomy (NCBI): domain Eukaryota; kingdom Fungi; phylum Ascomycota; class Eurotiomycetes; order Eurotiales; family Aspergillaceae; genus Aspergillus; species Aspergillus welwitschiae. The sequence continues at coordinate 614,935 of NW_020798713.1, forward strand.
CTCATTCATCCACGGATTGTACACAGATAGCCTAACATTCGGGTCGGCCCCTGTATTTTATTATTGGCCATTCAGCCCTTTCAGTACTAACAAAGTACAGCACAGGTCAGAATCTCCCTACGTCTATCTACTTACTAACCTACAGGTTTGGCGAGTAATCTTTTTCCACTCTATCCAGCATCCATCCATCCCTTCTGGGCTGATTGATGGCTTCACACCATCTCCTCCACCACCATCCACTACGACTCCATACCACCACCACCATCACCATCATCATCATCATCGTCATCATCATCATCAACCATTACCACCCAACCCGAGGGCACCGTGCGGCTCCACTTTTCATGATCCTGCCCTGAAAAAGCCGCCAGCCTATGAGACCGGACGTGCGCGCACGCCCTGGCCAATCGTTGCCGCGCCCGTCCATCGTTGCGGGAACCTGAACCCAAACGTGGAGCTGACCGCGCAGGGCTGACCTGCCTATTTGGTCGTCCTCTCTGTCCCAAGGCAGCAACTTAAGCGAGGGAGGAAAAGGCATCGCCAAAATCCCACGGGGAACTTCGCCTAACTCGTTAGTTAAGCTTGACTGGCTGTTGGCTGAATAATCTTCGCCCATCGTATGTGTAGTTACTAGTAGGCAGGCTGAATGCGGGCGCCATTGTGCGTTCAGCATTTCAGCCGCCAAATGTCCACACATCTTTTAACCGCATCCCCCGTGATCAAGGGTGACTCAGACGGGGCCGTTCACCACCTTTGTTTTGTGCAGCATGAAACCGCAGCATATTTCCATACCGTAGCGAACTTACCTCCCCTACTACCACTTCTGCCGTCCCGAATCCTCGCGTCACGAAAAGCAGACGGCTTGAATGCAACGAGGTTCGGCCGTCGTTCGGGAAGCTGTTTCCGTTGAGGTTTCCCGACCGCGCCTAGCGTCCTTCATCCTGCAAGGCGAGACACATCCTGCGCCAATGGAAACATGAAGTTAATAATGATATCTACAACGATATGAATAAGCTCTGGCCCGAAGAGGTTTAACGTGGAGGGGACTGGTAGGGTAATGGCTCCTCCTTCATGGTGCTTTGGGAGGGAGGCTTTGCATGGTGATTCGGCGCCATCCTCCACCGTCGGCTGGGATGCTCCACCCCGCACCGTCTCTGGCCGCGACGGTGTCTCCAGCTCCCCAATTTTTTCCTCTCTTTTCCCCCACCTCCTACTAGTCTATACTATGGGCTAATATCACCCTCTCTCCGCGTCTCCATCTCCATCTCCATCATCTCTCTGTTTTTGGCCCGAATGGAACTAGCGTCCCGAGGGTGTGAGAAGGATGTAACCGCTGCAGTTTTATTTTCCTACTTTTTGATTTGCCCTTTTCGTCAAGTGATCTCTCACTCCTCCTTCCATTTCCGATTGTCAGCGACATCTGCCAATTGCTAGCATTCCACGGCTGATCCAATGATTCTCGAATTTGCATCTCCACCGAATGCCGGAAAAAGACTTAGATCAAACTGTCCGCTGGCCCGTCCTAACACCTTCCCTCCGACAACACGCGCAGAGCAATATGATTAGCCGTGGCTCACTGCATGAAAAAAAAATCGATCCATCCTTCGTTTATCCCCATGAGACAAGCCAAGAGCAGGCAGCGGAATTTCACAGCTACAGATGTAGTAAGTAATATTACTATTATCTCTCCTAACAGACAGACATCCTGCAAGGTGAGCTGCGAGCCTGCGACATAGTCGCACCTCATGGTCTCCACCGGTGCTAATTGGATCTAAGATATCACACTGCCCAATTTTCTCTCTGCCAATAATGCAAACTCTGACACTTGACAGTCCTGTAGACCCGTAAGGAGATTATGCGCCCGGATCTGCCATCGTCTTTCCTTCCCATGGTCGCGCAGCTGAACGTGCCTGTCAGAGATCTCGTAGCGAATCCTTTCCTCCCCTCCCATCCCCATCATTGCCCCCCTCCTCCTCCTCCCCGGAAAACCCTGCGTGAAGTCCCCCATTTTTTGCCGGGCCAACTACGTCAATGGCGTTCCGGTATACCCGCACTGACCGCGAAAACTCGGCGCCAAGGCGACAAGCCAGAGAAGAATTACCGAAGCTCATCGTATTTGGCCTTGGTATAGGAACAAGAGTCGACCAAGAATCGACAAGTCTTTCTCGGCAAAAAACGGGGTGGGGGCTGGCGCAAAGGAAAAAAAGCATGTGGGGGGACAGAGAGAGGCGGACCCAATTTTTTGAGGAGATCGAGTGGATGCGGTCGGGGGGGCTAAAACATCGCGCGCCGACCGAAAATCGTCATCTTCCCTCGGCCCTCAGCCCTTCCATTGGCTCCCCTCCCAATTTGGTTGACTGTTCCTGTGTCGGAACCAATCCCAAGATTGGCTCATTCGAGGGTAACACAATCTGACTTTTTCTGGGTCCCCCCCCTCTTCCTCCTCTCTCCAGAAAGGAAAAAAGTAGGTCTCCATCACGCACATGGCCCCATTCCCTCTGGCGCTTCGTAGGGGAAATTAATTTCACCGACCAAGAGACAGACTGCATGAATCTAGCTATCTAGACTAAAGTCTAGCCTAGAGAGACACATGTATGTGTCTCGCCGACTCGCGCTTTTTTTTCCGGAACACGGCGGATTCCCGGATAGCGAATAATCGGCGCGGAATAGACACCCAAGGGTCCACCTAAGCAGTCAACCTGCGTGGAAGCTGTTGCTCGGGTCGAATAACGACGATGATAATTTTCCTTGTGCCGGCGCGAACAGACCAACCGGGTAAAAGAAACGACCTGGAAAAGTAAGTAACACCACTCAGGAGTTGGGTTGGTAGCCGACTAAGCGACCGGCACATGCTGTTGCTGATAGTTCATGATGGTGATGATGAGGATAATGACGCTGCATCATCATGCGGTTGGTCTCTTTGTCCGAGCGTATCTGCTGCCTAAACGGCCGCGACGAATGCTTTCCAGGATGCACTAACAAAATGATTTCTGCGGGCTAAACCGCCCATGATGATGACGTCGAAGCGACTGTCAATGCCGTATCAGCTGTCTACCTATTGTGGGAAAAAAGAGCTCTAGCATTAGTTGCAGGCATCACCGCCGTAGTGCCTACCTCCAAGTGGACGGGAAAACACGAGGATTTCTCGGGTTGGTTGGTTCATGCCCATCTCCCCGAGTGGGTGCATTTTTCGCAGTCTACGCACAAGCATACAACGAACGGAAAGTCGCCGTTCATTTCTGGGCAAATATTTTTCCTGGATAATCCTCGGTTTCTAGCCGACCACGTTTCTTTGCTTTTTTTTACCCTTTTCCTTTGTGGGAAATTGGAAAAAGATTAAATCAGGCTGAAAACATCTCGACGCGGACGGCCCGATTGTTGAGACCGGATGGGTTGATAGTCGGCCTTGGCTCTCTCAACGCAAGTCGGGAAGTTCGACGGAAACCTTGACGCTTCAGGAAGATGGCCCGCCCGACGGTGCGGAAAGGGAAAATATGTTGCTTTAGGTTGGTTTGTGTTGCGAAACAACCGTTCCCGCCATTCACCGTATCACGTAAGAAGTCATTCGTCTGGTCTGAGAAAGGTCGGCCTGTGGTTATTGGAGGGGCGCAAGTGGACATCGGCAAAAGGTTCGAGTCGTTGACTGAATTTTCGATTAAGTAACAGGTGATTAGAGTGAGAGTAGAGTTTTCTTCTCTCCTTCACCCAGAACCAAGTACACACACCGAAGGGCTTGTCTTGAGATGTTTGCTGTTGTCGCCGGTGCAGCCTTGTACCTGTTAGTCATCAATCATCCGTTGTAGTGAGCCGAGCTTGGCACTGTTGCGACACAGACAAAGTTGTGTGTGCGACCCATCTGACGAAGCAGCCAACTGTAGACAAAGGAAAGACATAATCGCAGCCAAAATCAGGAGGGCAACCCCCCAAGGATTTATACTGTGCTCTAGCTCCCAGCTTCAGTCAGAAAAAAAAGGGGGAATCGGGAGGCCGATGCTTCTTATACACAACAGCGGACTCGGCACCGGCGTGCCGAGTGTGAAAAAAAAGGCCATCTCGGTCTGGATGCCGGAGGTCTCGGAGGGTCGAGTCACGAGGACAGCCACACGGAGAGAACTAGATAGAAAGGATGGAAGCGAAGAGGAGACTTGATTGCCAATAATAGCTATTCCGGGGGGGGTTCTAACTGCGTCTGGCTTCACCTGGGATCAAAACAGGGCATGGGCGCAGGGACGCGCGATCCCGTTGTTGTTGTAGTATTAGAGCGCGAAAAGGTACGAATGACAGCTACTACGGTTCTAGAACGCCCTCCGAGCTTTAGAGCTGGTAGATAGGCAAGCGTCAAGCCAGGAAGAGCCTAGGCGATTGACTGGCGTGGGCAGGTCAGTGGTGTGACTTGGTATGTATGTGTTGTGCGTACACAGTACTTTATTTTGTTTATTGTCCACTGATGATAGGATATCTGCTGTGAAGTGGCTTGTAGTTAGTTAGAACTCTGAGCCACTGACAACGTTGTCTGGACACACGAGAGGCACGGCTTTCTCATTTGCTGAACCACCCACGTGTAGACGTTGATTGGAACCACCTCGATGCTGGTTACATAACCCTGCACTACTGCTACATAACTAAACTAATCCAATTCATCCGACGTTGCTGTTTAGAACATGAATCCTCTGCAAAATTCGTCGTTTGTTTGCAATGACTCGGCATTGTTTCTCTGATTAAACGAAATAAAAGAAAAAATAGAAAGAGTCGCACGGAAAAAAAAAAAAAAAAAAAAGAAAGAAAGAAAAAAAAAAAAAAAAAAAAGAAAAAAAAAAAAAAAAAAGAAAAAAAAAAAGAAAAGAGGTGCTTCAAAACGCAATCTATAATTAACAATAATATGATAAGTATTTATTTACATATTCCTGTCTCGCACTCATCTTCCAGTGCATTCCTGGACTGTTCGAAGACCCGATCGGTGGGTGACACTGCATTCATCCGGGAGAGCTGAATGCATGCAGACACGGACGGGTAGTAGTACTTACTATGGATCTTCACACCACCATTGGCATCCACCCTAAATTATTGCAGGGCTCACCCGATGTCTTGTGTTACCTCCCACCCGTCTCTCTCCTTGCTTGGGGATAATAAGCGACCTCAGTTCGACCAATCTCGGGGGTTGGATATACGTATCAGAGATTCAGCAGGATGTGTAGTTGCCTCAAGAACCTATCCTTCGCAAGGAGTTCAAAAACAACCCATTATTCCGCGGGGCCTGTCCCTTCCTCTCTCCCCCCCTTGAAGGGTTCCGGAAGGAATGCCAGCTACTAGAATCACGCCACAAGACAGCATTCCAGCCAGCCACAGTATTCCATAGATGGATTTTCGCTGTCTCCAGTAAGTCATAAATAACTTAATTATTGGTATGCCGCTCTCCTGTCGAACCTTATCTGAGATTCGCCCGGCTGGTCGGGTCCGTTCTGTGCTCCTTGCTTGGGTGGTACTGAGATTTAGTGCTGCTAGAAACGGAATATATTTCTTTTGTCGGTAGATACTAGTATAGTAATAATAGAGATAGTTACAACGGAATTAAATGTAACTATCTATAGATTGTCCTAGCGCTTAACTTTTTCTGAGACTATCTGGCCAGTAGAGTACTACTTACCCATTGCCTGTCAGTTCAGGGGCAAGTATCAAACTTATCTATCTCCTCGGGACCAGTCAACTAGTGTGGCGTGGGGAGAGGAAAAAGCAAAGCACGTTTGTCCTCAACATTTCGTATTCAGCCCGATTCATTGCGATCCGCTTAATGCATTCTAGGCAATGTAGGCAGCCGGTCGTGACATTGTATTTGCTGATCATTCGAGCCACTGCACCCCTGGTGAGATGGTTGGGTCTGGCCGGACTCGGTGCTATGTTTGCATCGTTCGGCAGTTATGTGGCTTATGAGAATTCAGCTGGCTAGTGCATATGTAAATACTAGTAGTACTTTTGATGGGATATGCTGTCGGCCGATAGCAGGGTCTGGGCATTAGCAGAATGAAATGATAGTAATTGAAACATCCAAGGGACTATTGAATCACAGGGGTAGCATTGTACATAGTGGAAGTTGTTGGTGAAGATATACTACTAGTAGGAGTAAATATATACCCCTAGTATACGCGAATGCTGATCACTCGGTACTACGGAGTACTATTGTAGGAATGCAATAGTACTACTATTAGTACCAGGGACGCAGTTCGATTCAAAAATGTCTATTACTTCAGTTCAATTATAATCGATGAGAATGGAACTGTGCTTATTTCGCCCTTGGTCCTATTCAGACGATCCCATCGCGTGTTTCACGTGTCAGTTGCGATCGTCCTGCTGCAAGCTTACCTGCAGACTCGCTACTACTTCGTATCGACGAATTCTGGGAACTCTAACATTTTTCCACGACAGCAAAGTTCAACCACAGCTGCGCGAAAATATCCACACACAAACCGAGCAGGTGCTGAGAATGAATTGTCCCTGGGATATTTGTCGGGATGCCGAACACCGCACTGACAGAAAACTCCAGCGCCTCAGGCACCGACCACGCAGGTCCCCCCAGCTCATGTCGCAACTGTCACAAAAAGCGCCCGTCCATCGCCCACGCTTGTAGCGCCCGACGATCGTCGCTCACGCAGGGAAAAGCTACCATCCAACACGCGTCTCAATCCTTGCGAATAAGAGACTCAAACAAATGCCTCAAACCCCATGGCACAGGCACAAAATGACGTCGACAAGGCACGGACCTGCTGGGATAACCTGAAACTACGACTACTGTACGGCTGACGGAGCGAAAGCCTTGACCCCTGGGGTATCTTTGAAATCCCTGCCAGCCTCGCCCTACTCGAACCACCGTCGCATCCATCGGCAGACTTACCTCATGAACATCTCTCAGAAGCGACACTGTCATCTGATTAAGACTCGGGAAACGGTCCAAATTGATTCGATATTACTACAAACAACGGTCTATCTTCAAAGGAAGTATTCCCTGGTTCATCGCCGCAATCCTTCCGAGGTCCAAACTCTGACTGACGCACCTGAGTTCGCCCCGTAGTGCAGCAGGCTAACTTGCCGAGAACGGGTCTGGCAAAAAAGCACCTAGCAGCGCGAAATTAACACGACCTCGTTTTTGTCCACGCGAGAGTGCGATCATCCCTGATCCAATAAGCGTGGCCCGTCCATGGGTCTCGGTGTGACTCCAATTACCCCCACAGCCGCGTCAACCCGAAACCCGGAGAAGACCGCATGAGTTGGTCGGGCGGCGCATGTGGCACTTCTTTTTCCACCTTTGGGGGCCGGGGCAGAAATGGGTCCCTCCCCCCCTCGTCTCCAGGCTCCATGTTTGCCCCGGTGCTTATTCATTCCTTACTATGTCCAGGGAACCAGGGCTGAATTGCTCCAGTATCATCTGACCAGGGGGTCACAATGGCTCACACCCGGTTTATTATCACCTCAAAAGAAGAAATTTTTTCCCTTCCGGATGGTCGTCCAATCAAACGTCAGGATAAAGTCTTTTCCATTCTACTACTACACCGTACATTTCGGCCTCCGTCTTTTGATGCCGAAAAAGCAAATCCTGGACATACGAGGCAAGACATCGTTCGATTCATGAACATTGTTATGGTACCCGACCGACCCAAAGAATGAAAAGGCGGGTTTTCACACGCACATGTGGACTCGTCGTTGCAGCAAGCCTAATGGCCAAGGCCCCATAACTAGCCAAGCCCCATAGCCAAGTTGAATTCGCTCGAATGCGGATTGGAGGAAGACGCTTCCGCCTCACACCCTATATTACCCGTGATAATGGCAAGTTTGAGGGGAACTGAGACATGTAGAAGCCAATTCAGCGGCACTCGAAGGAGCAGAGCTTTCGCCACACCGCTATCGTAGATTCAGCTGCCTAACGTGGCTAGTGTCATTTTGCCATCGTTACAGCCTCGGCTTCGTGCGACGGGAAATGAATCCCGGGGTTCACGCGAGTGTCGTGACACAAGTCGTAACTATGTTGAGAAGGAGGTGGCCGGGCGGTGTAGTGGTAACTACCCTGGATGACACTTCTACGAGCATCCAATAAAGAGATCTCTCTAGTTTATGCCAAAGTACAAAATGTAGTAGATTTGATTCCTGCAGCTATTGTAATTATAGTAGATGAGGATTTTATTAACTAGATATATATCCAGTGCTGAGGAAAAAAATATATTTAATATATATTCAGAGAATTTATAAAATATAGTTCTTATTCCTATCACTTTGCTGTTTCTGTACTGAGTATAATAAGATCTTTTGTAGATTTTTATCTTCATAAGATTTTTTTTTACAGCTTTTTAGAAATATATATATATATAAAGAAGGTTGATAACTTCCGGGTGGTAATGCACGAAGGCTAGATAACTGGGATATAGTATAAAAGATAGAATTATATTTATTATTTAGAATCTATAGAAACATGTACCGCCTGTATCTAAATAGATAGAAAATTGCTAGCGTGTATTAGAGAAGAGAAATCTTCTACTGGCTATCAAGTAACTTGGCTAGAGTATCCTGGCTGTGCTGAATCCAAGTATAATTACACATGCACGCACGCACGCACGCATGTTGAGAAGGCATTCGATATACTGTCGAACTAGCATAATCTTTTCATTTGGGGGTATAGGACACGTATGTATGAAGAGCTGTCACTGCTCATCAGCGTAGTGCCCAAGAAATTCTGCTTCTTGATCCATATGCAAAGAGTGGTACAGTGAACTATATGACACGAAGACCCTCGAAATATACTAGATCCTCGACCAGAGGAGACACGACAGTATCAAACACCCGTTCCTCGAATTGTCCATCACCAAAGCATGAGCCCACCCCGGACCAGAAGAGGCATGTACGGACAACCTCAGCGTATGCTGCACCACTATGCCATTGCACCTCCTTGATCAGTCGACATGCCGTGTTGAATTTGGTTGTTTGTGGGTTTCCGTTTCCATCCTCGGTGATCCATAGCGCACCGATCGTTTCTCCGACCGACAGTTCAATCAGAGTCAAAGCTAGTGGGAAGAGGATATCGTTCTGCACATGAGGGCAAGATGGAGCATTCTCCCCAGTGATGCCCGCGGGTTGGCCCGAGAGTGGCCATGATAAATATAGGTTATCCAAAAGCGCAGTGCGGCCGTCCTTGTCCACAGCCAACCGCACGTCGGAACTCTCCCAGGATGGCTTAAGCCAGTTTCCATAGTACTGAATTAGCCCGCAGGCGAGACCTGCCGCAATGTGCAGCCGCTCTCGGCGGCTTGTTGTAGAAAGAATCTCACGGACGGAATATTGAGGCATCCTTTGGTGCGAACTCTTGACAGCATGCACGGTGTACCGAACATTGCCATCAGTAGTACCATGGGATATGAATCCGATGGTTTTGTGGTGGTCAGTACACGTTTCCATGCGTAGGACTGAGCAGAAATCTAGGATGGGACCTGCCATGCTTTTGTCAATGGCAGAATCTGTTCCTATGTTCTCCAGCATAGAACCGGTTGAGCTTGAGCTGGAGGTCTTTATGTTGACTACTGTATCAACCTTAAAGTGGACCCCTTTCTTCTTCTCCTTCTTCTTCATAGTTTCAAGTGGCTGCTCCCTCCTTTTCATATTTCCGGTTCGCTCGGTGATGGCGAGATGGGCCATTGTGATACCCTCTTCCGAAGGTTCGAATTCCACTTCTTTCCAGCTCCAAATCGTAGAGCCCTGTGTCAATGTGTTGGAGAAGAGAACACGAAATTTAGACTCATTCTCATTATCGTTCAAGCCGTGATTTGTCCCGACAGGATTGCATTGGAACTGAAGGTAGACACAGTGGTGCTCCCTACAGCGACACTTCCAGTATTCCCCTTGCAAAATTGCCCTGAAGAGACCCTCTGCATATTTCCTTGCCCTTTGATATCGTTGGAGGAGGGTATTATTCCACCCACCCCGTTTCCTTCGGGTCTGGGTAGCCCCGCGGTGCGCGGACTGATCTATCAATATTTTCAGGATGTCGTTGACAGAGGTGAGCTTCTGCAGCAAGTCATCCAAGACTGCCTTTGATAAGATCGCCCGAAATCGGTGTTCGCCAGGCTCCTTCTACCACATGCAGTGCGTCAGACAGAGACAATGCGCTACATAATACCAGGGCTTTACACAACTCACCGGCGAAGGGTTGGTCAGGTCCATATCCAACTTTTCGGCGAGGCTCTCCAACAAGCTGTACACCCTCGTCATGTTCCCAATAAAAAACTCGTAGTGGCCCCCCAGTTTTGCCTGAAGCCGATTCCGCAAGCCCTGGTCCGCCCACGGGTCATTCCCGACGGTCTGGCCAGGGGGATGGCTGATAAGGTCGGAGAGTCGATCCTCGTCGTCAACGACATCATCTAGCACCTGCTCGAGGTAATTCACAAATATTGCGTGCTGTGTTCCGATGTCCAGCACATAGTTGGCGAGATGCCGGCGAAACCTCCGGAATACCTTGATCTTCTCGATGCCGAGAACGTAATTGTCGAGCTGGTTGATGACAAAAGGAAGTACTGCCAGCGCAATCCCCGTTGCTTCGACGCCTGTAACCATCTTCGAAATTTCGTCCTTCTGTTATTACAATGCACAAAGCTGGATACGCATCATGCCTACAGAAAAAGGGAAGGAGAAAGCCAAAGCCCGCTTAGAGAGCTGCAGAACGTTGAGCAGCCTTGTCTGGTCACAGAACCCCGCACTTGGAACCCCCACTCCTCGAGTCTCACTCAGATTGACACATATCTGACTTGGTCACGCACATTTCCATCGATGTAATAGTAAAAATCTTCCATATTGTCTTCAAAGTTGTCCAAAAACCTCGTTGGAGGTTGATCGGCTTGCCCTCAAGATTCTCGGGAGACCCCCCCGGGGAAAGCTCGGATTGCATACCAATCATGGTCAAGATTGCCGAGCTCTTCAGACAGTGTCTAGACAGGTTAAATGAGGTAGCAAATTCCGATAGTATTTCCAGTCTTGAGAATGAGGTTCCAGTCCATGCCTGGACCGACGAGCTCGGCAGGTTCCGTGTCTGGGCAGCCAATATCGGAGCCCACCAGCAGGGCCTATCCTCTCTCGATTATCGCCTACGCGATGCCTCGCATATTCAGAGCCAAATATTTAGGCTTCTGACAGCCCTGAAAGAGTCACTTATAGACCTGGAAGATCTCACTTCTGGTGGCATTGAGGATGCCGATGGGCCGTTTGACGAGCAGATGGAAGAGTTGTACCGTGAATTCGAAGACGAGAGCAACCATACCACGCAGGCTCAAGAGATATATCAAAGCGTCGTCAATACGATCTCCCATCTCTTCCAAATGTCAATGATTATTCGCAACCCCACCGATCATGACCGGCTCATCGGAATAGGCCGAGTGGATGCGGAGCCGTTCAAATTCTGGGCCCGGCAGCACGTCTCCCATAAACACCCCGAGCTGGAGGCGTTGATCGCGGACCGCATTAGCACAGCAATGGCGAAGCAGAGAGCTACGCTTAAGTATAGAGAACGGCACCACGCCAAGCTGAGCTGCGGTTTGGACGCTGACAAAAACGAAGCCTCGACCAGGCTGTCGGAAACGATCGCCACCTCGTTCAAAGCGCCTGTTCCGGAGCAGGCAAATAACGACGTTATGAGCAACTCTGGCATTTATGAGACCTCGTACGCAGGTACCCTATTTGTAGGGGAGAACAAGATGACAATCCCACCACCTCCAAAGGAGTCAGCGGGCCGCAAACCCTTTGAATGTCCCTACTGCTTCTTTATCATTACCGTGAAGGATACCGGGGACTGGGCGCGGCATGTATTTCGCGACCTAATGCCGTATGTTTGTCTCTTCCCTGATTGCCCAACTGCAAGTAAACGATACGGTAGCCGCCGGCAATGGTATAGCCATATCCAAGAAGAACACGGTCTGGGAAAAGTTGCCGATAGCCATTATCAATGTCCTGTCTGCAAGAAGAGCCAGTTGGCAGCTATAACCTTCAACCGACACGTTGGCCGTCACTTGGAAGAACTTGCTTTATTCGTACTTCCTCGCACAGCAAACGAGGAAAATGAATTGCTTGAGTTGTCTGAGGAAGGGAAGTTTGACGATAACTCTCAACCCCGATCGCTTGGGGATGCTGATTCAGACCGTGATATTGCCGAAGTACCGCCAATTGACGAATTGTCCAACCCTGAAGAGACCACCGCCGAACCGGATAGTTCACTTACAGAGCCTAGGCTTCAGCATCATACTATCATTCCCAGCCCCCAAGGAAAGTCGGACAACAACCCAGAGCAAAAACACACAACTTTGGCGACTGAAATCCCAAGAGAACCTTACTCAGATGAGTTGCAAAGGCTTGAAGCCCTCAACCGACCTGAATCGGATCAATATTTCCAAGCAATTCACTCTGTTACAGACGCTCGATTGCCCTATTATCACCAGAGGCCTGCTGACGTCCCTGTGGGTACGGACGAGATTGTTCAATACGATGCTGAAGATGATGGTGCCAGCTCAGACGATGGATCAGTCAATGGACCTGAAAACCGGGAAGAAGAAGGCAAAGTTGAGGAGGAAGAAGGGAATACTGACGAACAAGTTGAAGGAGATAATCCTTCTTTGGAGGAGGACCTGGGCGTCATCACACCTGAACCCGAACATGATGTCCCGGGTAAGATGCCTCTAAAGCCTGTCGAGGCATCACTCCCAAGATCCCAGCGACGAGGGTCAGCTCAATTACGGCATTACCCGGGGACATGTTGGGAGTGCGATCAAGGGTTGTTCCATGATTCTGTCCCCCTCCCCCGCCAGGGGCCTTTCTTACACTCTGCCAGCGACTCCGATGAAGATTATTACCAAATACCACCACCACCACCACCACCACCTCTAAAGTACAACACCACGTCGCATATTATTCCGAAAGAGCCCGAATCACCGCGCCGTCGTCTCAGAAAGACCCCAAAGAGAACAGATTCAAAGGAGGCGAATACCTCGTCGTCCAACCGCTTAGAAATACACCCATCTCGCTCGGTCAACCTAACAGAGCTTCGTGATACCCTCCCTGAAAGTGGATATCATCGATCCACCAAAGAGACCGTAATCCCAGAGCAAAACCGTCGGCCTGCTACCAGATATGATAATTCTTCCTATCGACGACACCGGCCCGTAGTTGACCACTTGGCCGGCGATAATGCCCCTGCGGATAAGTTATCAGATGAGGGTACGATGGTGCCCGAAAGCAGCGGCAGCATCCGGGATCGTCGACGGTCTACCTCCTACCATGACAGCGACGCGAGCACTCAGAACAGCAGCGGCGTGGATACCGACAGGCCGGAGGAGGATAACAATATCATCAAGACTCTTAACGGCGTCACAATGAGCTTTCCGCAGGAGTCGGTAGGTCTGAAGAGGGTCAGTGTTCGAACGGGTGACACGGGGGCCGTCCAACTGAACATCGAAGGGAAGCGACCGCGAAAGTACTACCTACCCGCGGGATCGGACTACACAGGCAGTGTGGCCAGCCAAGGGCTCGAGAGTTCTCGCCACGATCAGACAGACCGTCGCTCAGACCGGGCCAGTCGACGATCTACTCGGTCCACCTATACCAGTCGAACATACTACTCCTAGTCGACTCCAAACCGACGAGAACGTTTATACGTGGGGTCGCCTGGGAGAGCACAATATCGTCATTGCCTCTCTACCCACCGGAGTCTACGAAACCACCTCGGCTGCGGTCAAGATCTCGAGCCTATTTGCTTCTCTGCCAACCATCCGGCATAGGTGGCGGCATCGCTCGACTGGACGAGGAACACGATATCCGGCTCGGCGACGCTGTCATGAGCCAGGTGGGACCATGGCGGCGTCTGCCAGGCAATATCTGGTGACATGCGTGAGCGGAAAGGCTTCAATTCAATTCAAATCAAATCAAATTCTTATACCTGATCGAGCCCGCTAAGACGCTAGCTATGCAGTTTACTGTTTAAAGCATGAATATAGTTCTATATATTATCGGATCCTTTAAACTTACAGTAGATATATATAAATCATAAGAAGCAATGTATACCGTGATATAGAAAGATTATTGCTGTAGCTGAATACAACTAAAATAAGTAACAAATATAAAATAAGGTATAGATATATAAAAAAATATAAATAAGTATTATAGTTGTCTAGCCAGCTGCCTGTAAATGATTTTTTTCATTATTTTTTATTTATATTCTTACTTCATCTAATATATAAGTTACTTTTAATATAAATAATCTTTCCCGGTCCCAGAACCTAGCTAAATCTCGTGAAATTCATGAGTGAAAATGTCATATAGAATAACCCAACTTTATCACAGCACTTATAACTGGGGTTACAAAATAGTTATTATCCTTATTCAGCGCGTTGCCTTTCCACATATGGGCCTCTGGAAGTAATCGCCATCTACTTCCATCTCTGGACAATCGAAGAGGAAGGCTTTCTCTCAAAATTACTCACTGTGATAAGGTAACTGAGATAGACTTTCTGAATGATTGCACCTAAATTTCTACCTTGTATATAACCCCATAGCGTGCTTCATACTCTGAAACACATCCCCAAGAGTTAGGCATCAATGTAAGAAGGGAAACCATCGTGGAATCTTGTCATAATAGTAGAACAAAAATACCACCCACCAATAGTGTGGCATAAATTCTTCGATAATCTTGCCCAGTTGTCCATAAATTTCAACTTCAATTCGACGGGATGTCAAAGCTTCAGGTCATTTTGCTCTTCCTCTAAAGGGCTGTTTATAGATACTAAATAGGACTACGTTGGAGATCCAAAGCAATCCCACGAGGGCAATCATTCGGAAAAAAGGCCATAGCCACATTGTCAAAGTAAATAACATGCTGTTAATGGGGAAGGATTCGGCCGCGTTGATCTCGTATCGCCCCTTGCATCAACCGCGATCCTAGCGTGTCGTTGAGAGGGGATGAGTAGCCGTTAATAGAGGGATCCGCGCCCCTGCCGCGCGAACAACGATGCAAGGGATACGCTATACGAGGGACAACCATAGCTGACATTCCGCCCTTCGAGGGGTTCTTAATAGGCACACATATGAATATTTGCACATTTCAGCCGTCACGGAGTCGGACTCAGTGCGGTGTCACATATGTTTCAATCCAATCTTACAATCTGGGCGCTCTGCTGGGTCTAACGGCGCTTCAAAGTCCATGACCGCGGTTAGTAATGCCTGAATAACCGCGTGGTTGTTTGAGTATATAGCTGAAGGGAGACATTCCATGAGAGCACCGTTTGATGACTGCTGCCAAGCTGGGTTTTGCTTATCCCATGGATAGCTCGATACATTTTGGGACCGGCTAACATCCATCGCAGTGGACCTTATAGCATCTTCGCATAGGTTCTGGCTGCAGCTACGGTATCGTGCTGTCCATTATCTTAGTATGTTATATCTGAGATGGTGGAGGATAACTTTCCATCATTCATGAAACCCCGAGAGCTTATGTGGCGAGCTGCTACATGTTAATTATGTGAAGCTATATCTAAGATTCATAGAGCATGGAAGCAGTGGCTCCTGAATAGTACATGCATACATCAGCTGAAACGTAATCAAGGCTTAAACAAGATCTTAAGAATTCAATAGTAGATCCAAGTTAGTTTGGTGGCTCTTGCTAAAATGCCAAGTCACCGTATATTTAAACTTGTTTAGGTCAAAGCAGCACACTTCCAACATACCATGCTTCGCCAAAGCCAGTATATGTATAGTTGGATCTATTTTCGGTTCCTGAACCATTGGCTGTTCAAGCTGGAGTACGCCAAAGAATTGTAGCGCATTGTGAGTACAACGAAACGTCATGCCCGATTCATCCTGTGCCCAGCATTCCAGTGCAGGCATCGCGCCTGATTATTCCACAAGGAGGTGCACCGATTGGCGGAAGGGCCCGCCAATACCAATGGATGGCTGCGCGGAGTTGTCACCGATCTTGAAATTGTATAGAGATATCTGATGAATGGCCGAAGGGGCTGGTTTACGGCTGTCTGCTTTAACTATATAACAGAAGCCATGTCACCATTCGTGAAGTCCCCCATAGCCCCTGACTCCCTACACCAGCTAACACCTTACAATCATAGTTAAGATACAATGCGTGCATGGCATACTATACTTCTTCTCCCGGTCCTGGTAGCCTCAACTGCAACCGGCCGCTGTCGTCCAGCACAAGCCAGCAGTCGCAAAGACTGGTACGTGCTGCACCCTTCTTTCCACTCCCAAGCTAACATCCCCAGGGATGACTTGAGCACCCAGGAAAGGACCGACTACATAGACGCAGTCTGGTGTCTACGAGGACGTCCGGCTGTCCTTCCCAACGACCAATACCCAGGAGTACGAGATCGCCACGATGACTTTGTAGCGTAAGTGTAGAATCCTTCCCTCCTCGCCATCCTAACATTATATCCACCATCTAACAAAGATAACACCAGCACACACATCAACTACACCCTCAACATTCACAACGACGGTCTCCTCCTCCCCTGGCACCGGCATTTCACCTACCTCTACGAAAAGGCCCTCCAAGACGAATGCGACTATCAACGAACCGTCCCGTAAGCTCCATCCCTAACCCTTCCCTCCCCCAAACCATCCTAAGCCCCCAACTCAACCCATCAGATACTGGAACTGGCCCACCACAACCAACCTAACCGCCTCCCCCGTCTTCGACGGATCCCCCACCTCCTTCTCCGGCAACGGCTTACCCCAAAACAACACCTCGAACCTATGCCCCCTAAACATCACTCCCTGCCCCTCCCCCGGCACCGGCGGCGGGTGCGTAACCACCGGCCCTTTCTCAAACTGGTCCATGCACCTGGGCCCCTTCTCCCTCTCCCAAGTAATTCCCTACGGGGACCTCCCCGCCAACGCCTTCGCCTACAACCCACGCTGCCTATCGCGGAACTTCACCACGGACTGGCTCGCTGCCCTGAACACCCAGGACAAAGTGGACGACATGCTCGCGGCCACCGATATCGAGGGGTTCTTGGAGCTGATGAGTCCCAGTGCGAATGGGTATGCGGGGGCTCACGAGGGAGGGCATGCGAGTGTGGGGGCGAATATGCTGGATACGTTTGCGTCGGCACAGGACCCTGTGTTCTTTTTGCATCATGCTATGGTGGATCGGGTGTGGACGTTGTGGCAACTTGGGGATTGGGACGCGAGGAAAGATGCGTTGAATGGGACGACGGTTGTGCATAATCCTCCTGGGGCGCCGGAGGTTACGTTGGATACGGTGATGGAGTTTGGGGTGTTGGATGAGCCGAGGAGGGTGGAGGAGGTTATGGATGTGTTTGGGGGGGATTATTGTTATCGGTATGATTAGTACTAGTATGTGGATTTCATTGCAAGCAGTGCATAAATAGGTTCGGTATATAGTTTAGGTGAGTTGTGCTCAATACACAGTCGCCTGCTGAACATCAATATGTCCTGAAAACAACTCGTCCTTGCCCGGGTCCTCCGGCAACTCCACCCCATAGAACTTCCTCAATACGTCTTGAATTACATCATAGCAAGCGCCATACCGCACGAGCTTCATATCCCGAAAGTTGATGATCGTCGATGACGCGCGCGGCACGCTAAACGTGCGCTTGCCATAGTCGATAACGATATCCGCGGCCTCCACGATCTCGGGCTCAATATCCTCGAGGCGGACCTTCATCCCCGACCCCGAGATATTAGCCGATGAACCGAGCAGTGGTAATCCCGCAGCATGGCACAGTCGAATAAGTTCATCCTGTAAGGGTCCTCCATTCACTAGCATGGAGAGGGTGCCGTCGTGCGTGCAGCGCGAGAGCAACTCAGGGCCGAGTTTCTGGATGATTGGGTGGTCGGCCCGAAACGGGGCCGCAACGCCGACGGGCACATCCAGATCCACGGTTAGAGTCCGAACCATGGACTCTTCGCGGGCCGGGAGGACGTGGATTTCTTGGTGGAGCGCGTAGCTTCCGATCATGGCGTGCTTCTTGTGTGGTTTGCGGCGCTTCGTCGTGAAGAGCCGGTCCAGGGCTGCTGGGTCGCTGGCGACTAGGCCGTAGCCGATGCTGCCGGGAATGAGGGCGATGCCTTGGTTTTTGATCACTTCGAAGACGCGTTCAGCGTCACGGAGAACGTCGATGGGGGTGGTTGAGTAGGTCATTGTGAGTGTACTTGTGTTTGAGTCTGGGGTAAGGGTAGTAGAGTGGAGAGAAGGATTCTGATGCTGGTGTTGGTGGGGAGAAGGATTCTGGGGCGAGGATCCGGGGGAGGTTATAAGTTATGCGTATTACGTGCGGGGTGCAGTAAACATGGATGGGGATGGGGAAGGGTGTTCGTGTGACTGTGATCATGCTGACGCCACTTTCATCATGTCTCTATGTCTGGACATCTAGGGATAATTCTCCAGCAATCGGGTGGAGAAGTGACCATAGGCAGCAGAGGTAAAACAAAGCAGTCAAGAGCAATTGCCTCGGGTAGAAGAGGGTCAACATACCGAGCACTGACTTTGAATTGCCTCGTTCGGGCTCGCCCATACTCTCCAGCTGGTGGTTGGTCGTTTGGTTGACCGGACCCTCTGTTGCTCGGACGGTGTAGCGGTGTCCTTGGATAAACGGAACACGCGGCAGCTGGAACAAGGTTTCATTCATGCCGGCAGCCGGAATTTCGATTAAGTCGTTTGAGCGTCTGCATTCGGCACTTCGGGATAGACCAGTTCAGGAAGGTGATGAGGGGCTGTTGTTGGTCTTGTTCGTGTTGTGGACGGTCACTGATGGTGACGCACTGATGGGGTCAAGTCGGGTACCCATTGTTGTTTGCGTCTGCAATTGGAAGCACACAGAGGATATGGGAAGTGAGAGTCAACCATAGACGCTGGGATGGCCAGTATAGGGTACAGGCCGCATTGATTGTCGTAAATCAGCTTGATACTAGGTGGTGGGATCATTCCTCTTCAGATGCCCTGGCACTATCTGCTTCACCATGGCACGGAAAGCCTACTAAGTTGGCCACCTGCTCAATAAGTATTCTGTGAGTGCGAGAGAGAAGTCCAATATAAGTTAAATAACCAAGCAGTAACACTGGACAGGTGATACTACTGTCGAAGTATATCAGTCCCTCAGTACAACAGAGTGTGGCCATCAGACTCTGGAATGGCTATTCCATGGGTCGGTCAGTGCTTCCGTCAATGTATGAGGAGCGTGCATTGTTTGAAGGTTAAGCTTGCTTGTCCTCTCGCGCTGTTCGGAAGGAGGATTGCAGAGGCTTCACCGGCTCTCTATAGCCCGCAATGTGTCTTTACCGGGCTCGTGTAAAGCTCGATGGCAGCCATGCGTATAAGAGACAAGGGATTTACACCACTGAGGCCTGGTGTGACCAGCGGAGAAGATTTTGATGAGTTAGACTCAGTAGAGAAGTCAGTGAATACGTCTAGTCTGAGACTTCTACGCTATATGTTCATGGATCATGAGAGCAATCTTCTTCATCTTTTGGCATAATCCATCTAGCACACTGTTTTGGGGCAAGAGCTACTGTCTGCGTTTGTAATTAACCAGGCAACTAGTACATTGGTAATGATATGTCAGTGATACCCGAAATTCCCTCTATTGTCAGATGTACCGGAGGTGATTATTTCCTCAAGATATGACAAACTATGACGGTTTGCAGTGGGGATCATATGATTTTGGGGAGACAAAGTCATACTATAGAACAAACCGATTGTGCAGTAAGTGTTTAGCATTTCGGAAGTCTCGGCACGATGCAACCAGAGTGTATTCCTACAAAGGTTGTCTTCGGTAATCCTGTACTACGAAGCATTAGAGCGCAATTGGTGCCCACAGTATAGGGACTCTTGATTGTGGGAATCGATCTGGCTGGAAACCGCAGCAGAGCAGGGGCAAGGGATATAACAAAGCGGAGGATTCAGCTACAGTCTAGATCCAGCCATAGACGTACTAGAACCCCGGCATCAAGTGACAAAAGACGTTACCGAGGTTACAGCCGGTATACCCATGCTCGTATTGCAATCCCTGATTCTCCTTAGGATCGAAAGCAACCAAGCACCTCAGTCACAATTTCCTTGTTGCTCCCGAAAAGGCAGCATTGACAACAGTTTCACAAACACAAAGATCGGTCACTCCGTCATTCTGGCGGTGAGGGCTTGGGCAGGGATTAAGCAGCCAAGGAGAGGTTGCAAACTGCAGAGATAGTCTATGTGTGTATACTTCAAGTCGCACCTAGAAAATGCAGGAGCTGATGGATAGATCCAGTACGAAACTGCTCTGTACTATACGCCATACGTAGGTACGCTACCTGGACTCTGTGGTTGCGCTCAAAAAATACGTAAATGAAGTTGATAGATCCAACGGAGCGCGGGGAAGCATATGCCTATGATAAGCTAAGTAGAAAAGAGGAATGTGGCTGGCTCTCGTTTCCGGGGGCAAATGAAGTACCCTTGATCCTGGAGAAGGGTTGGCATATGATTTCAGCCTGTAGCCGCCCAAGCCGACGTTGGGACAAGGATCGTATCTGTGATGTATCGTGAAGGTTGGATTGGGGGAAGGTAAGCTGTAAGGGTTGACTCGGGAGTGGTTTCGCGCCGACTCGCTTGCTTGCTGGATCGCTGGCTACGATAGCTTCCTACATCTCGGTTTTGCTCGAAGGCTGCAGGGAAAAGAGTGGATGAGGACAAGAAAAATTGATTAGCTCGAACAAGTTCCTGTTATGCAAGCCGGGCCGAGATCGGGCGGACTCTACTCTTGCCGCGGTCAAAAGCGGCCCTAACTCAAT
Source organism: Aspergillus welwitschiae (assembly GCF_003344945.1). NCBI lineage: Eukaryota > Fungi > Ascomycota > Eurotiomycetes > Eurotiales > Aspergillaceae > Aspergillus > Aspergillus welwitschiae. The sequence continues at coordinate 635,743 of NW_020798713.1, forward strand.
TTCTCTTGCCGAAATAGGGCCTAAATAATCCCTTTTATCATCGCTTGGTGTTGCCCGTATTGGAACTTCGCAAAGGAGGACTTCGTGGGTTGCGTTCCCACGATCTCAAGAGCACTCGATTGAGGGATCTGCATGATGTTGTTGAGATCCGCAGAAGGCGGCTCGAGCCGGCCCATGGCGTCTGGGAGTCACTACTGGAGCTGATCGCCAGAACGTCAGGTTCACACTAGATCCGCAGCGAAACTGCCTTGCGTTTCTACAGAAACAACGTTGGGACGAATTGAGAAGGTTGCAGACTCCGAGTCTGGCAGGTACCATCCTTGTGTAGTAGCAGAGAGTCTGCTGATATGACTACTCGCATTTTAGTCGTCAATTCAGTTTAAGGAGTTATTATTTCTTTATACAATCTTATCAGCACACGAAGTACGGAATAATATCGGCTCAACTGCAAAATCCTTCATTTTATCGGAGTGTCGAGTCTTCCAGCTGGCCCAAAGACAGACTACCAGTGGACATGTCACTCAGCTTGGGTCCTGCAGCCCCCACCCACATATGTCACATAGAGAGGATGTTTCAGTACCTGCTTGCAGACCCACCTCCCTACTCAGTCGTCAGGTAAAATGAACCATTCATGGTATATCGGATATGTCAGACACAGATTTTGCTCGGTGCCTGCGTATAACCTACCCACCAGTTGGCCAGATCACACCAGACAGGACAGTCAGGGACATACGACACCCTTGTGCCTTTACCAGCCACTCAGAGAATCAAAGAACTGTCTATACATTGAGTGAGGATGTCAGATTGCTTTTGACTACGGGCAATTCCTACGTCGTGTGCGCTGAAAGGATTTTCTCCTTAGGCCGCAATATAAGACGTAATAAATTCCCTATTCAATTTCCACACTTCAGCAACACTTAACTAGCCAGTTGTTAGTTTTGCTCGGCTCCCACTTCTTTTGTGGCGGTTAGAATTGCATACCACCATGGCCAGGACTTCTTCGAGACGTCAAACCAGGAATAGGCCTGAGACGCCTCCACGCACCCCGGCAGTTTCCAAACGGCCTCCGATTACATGGAATTATATGGAAGACTGTATGCTATTGAGGGGAATGATCCTGGCTTTGAACGAGGGAACCCTTTCAAAGCAGGTTTTCGAAAAGCTAGTGGAGAGAAGAGGAGATGATCGTTATTCCGCTGATACTGCGAGGTAAGTGCGTGCTTTTGACTATAGCCCTTTAGAACAAGTTACAATCCTGTTCGCCACGATTACTAACCTTTTGATAAGAAAGCGTTATAGGGATCTTACCATCATGTGCACAGCAGTCGAGAGGGACCGCCGCGACCTCTTTCCACAGGTGATCATGGTAAAGCCCAAGTCAGAGAGTCACGCGGATGATGCCTATATAAGTGCCCAAGAGCCAGAAGACTATTTTCTCTCGCCAGATCAGACTCCATGCTCCATGGCGAGCTCCTCTCCTTCAGCTGAGTCCTCTGCAACCCTGACCCCGAGCCCTCGCCGCAGTCAGCGTCGGAGCACTCCCGAAGACCCTGGCACACCCACTCGCCAATACCGCCGAAGGGAATCTGAGCGACGGCAAAGCGGTGCTCCTTATCAGCGTGGCGTTTCATCGCGAACGAACCCCCAACCGCCCGCAAGAACTCCCGCCCCTCCCAGGCGTCCTCAAGGAACGAGTACCTCGCGTGGTTCTCGTCAGTCACAATCCAGGTATCGAACACCAGCGACCAGTCAGAATGCCCGATCCGAGAGTCAACAATGGAATTTTCAGGCAAGGATCAGCCATGATTGATGGGGAGTCTGTCCAATCACTTCTGACTTTATGCTTTGCACTCATTTCGGCTTCCCGTTTTGCTTTCGTTGAATGGAGTCCAGCAGTTGTTGGCCTTGTTGCTTCCTTGTTTATGCTCGGCTATCTACTTTCTGTTTGAATATTCCTTAGTCTTTTCGTCTTGACCCTACTGGTTGGGATTCCTTCGTATGTTCCTATACTATTATGTGTTCAGTTTGGTCTTTTTGGATTGCAAAATGTATGACAGAGGATGATGTATTAGTTAGTCTACTCATAAAATGCTATGATATATAGAAAGAAAGCCCTATTCCATAATTCCATTTCTTTTCTTTCTCTCATTTTATCTCTCTCTCCCTCCCTCTCTCCCTCCGTCTCTTTCTTTCTTTCTTTCTTTCTTTCTTTTTTTATTTTATTTTATTTATTTTTTTTCTTTCTTTTTCTTTTTTCTTGTCCCTTGCTCGATCCTAAGAAAGGTTCTTATTAGCTTTACACAATGCTCTCCCGACTACTAGACTGTCTCTTAATATCAAGCAGGTCTTCCTGAAAGTAGCATGAATACATGTTCCTGAATGACTACTACTATTCCTGATAGATTCCCACAATGGCTCAGGCCCGTGTTTGCGCTTACAGCGACATACATCAAAGCCTCTCGAACTTGTAAGCCTCGTCGCCCGATAGAGGTGGTACAGCATCATGGAACTACATAATCTGGCAGGGTCACAAGATCACCCCGCTTCTGTACTATCTCAATATATGGATATATTGTTGGTAGTCCTTGATCTCTTGTGTTTCGATCGAGACTTATGTATCATCTTTATCGGTGGATTTACTCTAGTAGATCCATAATATTGAGTAACAGCAGTATGCCAAATGAACCGCAAAGCATCTCTCCGTTAAATTCCTCTCAAACAAAGTCGAGTAGTAGTACTAGCTAATACTCAGCTACTAGATTAAGCCCAAACAAAAGCGATATTAACCATCCCCCAGCCGACAATCAGCATGAACCATGAACCGCATAAATCTCAGCTCACTCATCATTCATACCCTACTTCACCTACAACACACCCACACAAATATAATACCCCAACCACAAATTAGTGCAACCCGTACCAACGGCCGGATTCCAAGCGATGATATCCGTCACCGACACACTCTTCTTCTGCGCCACTGTCGTACAGGTATCCCCAGAGGCGACCAGATAGAAGGCATCGCAGTTACTCACCATCCCTGACTGAGTGGGCAATGGGGTAGTCACGGCTGTTGTGGTGGAGGTGGTCGTAGTAGATGTGGTCGTAGTAGTGGTGGTAGTGTCACTAACTCCAGTGCAGACATAGTACCCCAGCCAGAGAGTCTCGCAGCCGGAGCCAACACTCGGATTCCACGAGTAGAAGTTGGCAAGCGAGATGCCAGCACTGGAGGCAATGGTGGCGCAGGTATCGGTGCTAGACACTAGGTGGAAGGAGTCGCAATTGCTGGTCATGCCGGGCTGAATTGGAGAGGGGGTGGCCACGGCGTTGATGGCTGCAGCTGGGGCCGCGAGGAGCGTGGTGGGAGTGCCAGCACGGGGAACATGTGCTGTAGCGAGGGAGGAGAGGAGGGTGAAGATGGTGAGGTATGTGAGATACATGATGTAGTGGATATACTAGTAGTATCTTGAGGGTAGAGAATCTGTTTCTGAGGATGAGAGATGAGTCTGCATGGGAGGATACGGCATGGTTTATATAGCCATGATGGCAAGGCTGTCTTCACGGAAGACATGGCTGAAATAGTACTATAGACGCCTATCTTGCCCTCTTCCCTCGTCAGGCAAGTCATGTCTTGGAACTATCTTGGCTGGTGATGCTGTATAGCGAGGATACTCTGCAAAAGTCTCACCACGACGGGAATTCCGGGTAAACCGGGTAACGAGGTCTCTCTTCCGGGTGTTACCTTGTGACGTGGGATTCATGCATTCAGTGGGACTCATAGCGGTAGCCTTCCCTTTCTGCACGACGTCTCTTCCTATCCGTAGTAGTATTCCCTCTCCAGACGGTCAACACCGGGTATGTCATTCTAGGTCGAAAGACGGGCCTGGTTCTCTAGAGCCTAGGACTAAATTTAGCTTTCTTCTAATGCAGCACCAGGTTTGTTCCGCAGTTGACCGAGACAACGTTGAACCACTCGGGAGACAGGGAACTGATATTCAGGCGTCCTAGCGACCTGGATTGCATGGGTCCTGAGAGGGAAGGCTTGACGCGAAAGCAATATGTCTCACAAGTACAGAGTGCTGACTGGAGAGGTTTTATCGGACCCTGTTCGAACTCAAGCTAGCTTTCGATAGTTGATGAGTTTGCATCCGGCTTGACCCCTTCTGGACCCCGTCAGTTGTCTGACACTTCCTAGTTCGGAAAAGCATCGCTAATGGTCAGACTGGTCCTGCTGTCTATTTCTGCAATGCGACAACGCCACTCCTGTCACTATGGGTCTTGGAGCATTGAAGTGCTTCGAAGCGGAGGACGGAAATGCGGGGAATTGGCCGCGGGGAACGGGCCGGAGCCATGGAATGGGTCAGGAACCACGCCGAGAGCATGATTGCGTCTTGCCTATTGGTAGTTCACTATACTATTTGTATTGTCTGCAGAGCAGAGTATATTCTCAGCCGATAGTTATTGAACCACTTAGAGTCAGTCGGGTACTGCTTCGATACGATATGACGTGAGATTTCAACGGTGGCGTCGGTAGTGCGGAGGGACTCCTGCTTGATTACTTGCTTGCTCGGTCGTACAGCAGCATCAATCACCTCTTCTATCACATCAACCCATCATTTGGCTGCTCACATGGTCGTCAAGCGTGTGAGACTCGCGAGCGGGGAAGTGGAAATATCTTAAACTACAGCGAGTGGAAAGTTCACCTCATGGACTGGCTGTATGTAAGGCAGATGGTAACTGACTAGTTTGGATCAATGCTTATGATAGCATCAAATTTAGGTTAAAAAACCATTGTCGATGGTTCCATAGACTCTTTATGGTGTCCGACATTCAGTCTATCAGCTCAGCCTCTTCTATCTCTGGCCTGGGAGGCCATACAGCTATCCCCATAGATTGTCTCTTCTTTTCGTGAAGGATAACGAGTGGATCATCAGCATGACATAACAACAACAACGACAAACGATAAATTAATTTCAATGAGTCCACACATAGTGATATCCTAGATACATTATTATGATGCTTGTCACAAATAACTGCATATTCCTACAGCCCTCCTCACGTGACCCGCACCGGGGATCTCCGCGGCGATTGCGGCAGGGCATCCCCACTGATAAGAAACAACATCCAAGCTTTCTCCGACTCCTTCACTCAACGCGCATCAAGGGACGACTCTTCGTCTCCATACAATGACCCTATAGCCTACTGTCTGCGCCGGGCCGGACTGTTTCCTAAAAGAATAAAATGACTGACCTTTTGTGGCGCGGGCGGGGAGTCACGTCGCTCCTGTCATCCCTTCGCCGCACCAGATTAGCAAGCTGCAACCCCATATTAGTTATTGGTGGGTAAGCATGAAACTGTGAATCCGTTCTCCTTGTTGCGATGTCCACTTCAATGCTCGCCGCATGACCTATCATGAAACATGAATCATGCATATGTTCTCCGCTGATAGACATCAAATAGATAATCCATCTTCGCGAACCAACTATAACCCTACTCCCTCCATCTCCAGCAAAGTACCATGGCTGAGCAATTTACCACAAAACCTCCCGCAATCGAGATACCACCACACCAACCATCGAAACAATAGCAATGCATCCTCCAACACCCCCAAACCCATCTCCCTCCCTACAACCCCCGACCCCGACCTCCCACACCTCAACGCCTCGCAAAACGTGCACATGACCAAGATCTCCAGCAAACCCATCACCTCCCGCATCGCAACAGCAACCTGCCACATTCAATTCTCCAACACTCGGCCATGGGAGATCCTGCGCGGCGGCGGAATGACCAAGAAGGGGGACGTATTTAGCGTAGCGCGCATCGCGGGGATCATGGCTGCGAAGAGAACACCAGATATTATCCCTTTGTGTCATCCGGGGATAGGGATTACGGGGGTGGAGGTGGATGTGGAGTTGGTTGCTCCGGACGCTGCTGAGGATGATGGATGGGGTGGATGGGATTCAGGGCATGGAGGGATGCGGGTCGTGGCTAGTGTGAGTTGTGAGGGACGGACGGGGGTGGAAATGGAGGCGATGACGGCGACGATGGGGGCGGCGTTGACGGTATATGATATGTTGAAGGCGGTGGATAAGGGGATGGTGGTGTCGGGGGTGAGGTTGTTGGAGAAGAAGGGGGGGAAGAGTGGGCATTGGGTTAGGGATGGTACTGCTACTGCTACTGGTAGTGGTGGTGGTGGTTCTGAGAAGTGAATTAGTTATCTATATATTGTCTATACTAGTAGATATATATGGATGATCTAGCTGGTGTACAGATGGGCCTATCATGTCGTCCTAGTAGAGAATGATACTGTCCAGACTGGAAAATCCCGTGGCGACGCCTCCCTCGTTGACGTCTTTGCCCTTGGTCCGCATGAGCCAGCCTCCCTGTTCGTTGTGCAGGATTTTGCCTCCGGCTTGGTCCCAGAGGATCGTGCCGTAGATGCCCAATTCTCCGATGACATTTCCGCTGAGGACTTCGCCGTCTGGTCGCAGCGCCACGTTCTTGGCCTCGGCGGGCGGCTGGATCAGCTCCATCAGGATCCACCGCTTCCATTCTGTCTCAGGGAGGGATCGCAGGAAGTCAGGGATCGCCTCTTTGTAGATGTTGTTTCCACCTCCCTCGCGCTGGGGTTTCAACACGTGGTTGGCTGCTGTTTCAGAGGTCAAGGCAAGCTCTCGTCCACGGCCATTCGAGGAAAGATCATATTGCGGAGCAAAGGTGGCTCGTAGCCTCTCGATTGTAGTTGAGTCGGTACCGGCCAAGAACTTGGCAAGATGATCCGGCCCCTGGGCTTCCGCGAGCACCTGCTGTACGATCTTCGATCCCGCTAGCTGATTCAGGACAGTGGGGCATTTGATGGCGGCGGAACGCTCTAGATGAATGCGAGCATCCCAGTCACGCTCGGATTTGTAGTCTGTCGGTGTGTAGAAAGAACGGAGGTACACAGTTGTGACTTCGAATTCTACTCCTTCGGCGTGAGGGGGGCGGTAGATGAGCGGCCGGGAAGGATTGGAGGCGGGAATGTGAGTGTGAGTGAAGACTTCGGAGCTGAGCAAACGGAATACGGGAATCTTGTGAACCTGCGCAAGTTGCCTCGAGAGAGCTAATTGATCGAAGACGTTCCGTTCACCTTCCTGGACAACAAAGACGATGCATGTAGGTAGAGCTGGTGATGACTTGGATGGTCCATAGGCAGAGTGTGCTGCAGCTAAGCCCGCCGAGAGGGTCTCCACAGAAGTGTTCTTGGGGGGCTGGCTGGTGCTCAGTAGGGGATGCGACGGATACGCGATGGGATGACCCGGTGGGGAGTTGAGAAGCTCGGTATGCAGGGACGTTACGAGCGTTGACAACCCGCCGAAGGATGAGGAGATGGTGTTAAACTCGACCTGCTTCAAGGAGGGAGGAGACGAGGCAGACGGCATGTGAGGCATGTAATCGGACCGATAGAGGCCAAGGGAGAGGTTCTGAACGTAACCTTCCTTTTTGACTGCGAGGTGGACATTCCAGAGGTGCGAGATGAAGTCATCCACGTCAATGAGGCTAGAGTGAAGAACGGTTTAGCATCTACATCTGGAGATTCAAAACCAAACGAAGTGCAACAGAACGCAGCAAAACTGGTCCCATGAAGCTGAGAGCAAGATGACAGATAAGAGGTGCCCCTTACTCTTCCATGATGTCCCCAATCCATTGTTCGTCACAGGTGATTGCGGCATAGAGTTGGTTGTACACCGTCTGGAGGGCCTGGGCCTCTTCGAAGCAAGATTTGGGGAAAGGACTGGGGAATAAGGTAACCGGGGCACTGGTCGCCACAACGCCTTGAGGGTCTGACTCCTTGGAGATGAATGTCGGTGCAGGACGGATCATCAATCCATGTTGAACAGTCCAGTCTTTCACGGTCCGAACCAGGAACTCCTTCTGTGCGGGGTTCAGGTGGGGAGGATAATCCGCGTAGACGGAGTCGGACATTGCGAGAAATGACTCAAAGACGTATGTGACAGCACCTGACAAGATCCACGGTAATGGTAATGATGATTGAGTGATCCAATTCACAAATAAGAAAGTTGAAGATGAAGAAGCAGTAGCAGAAGAAGAAATCTAGTAATCTGCGGGGAGGCCGCCGATCACAAACGGCACAGCGCGGAGGGGCATATCGGCACTGGATTATTAATCCGGGCCGACTGCAAGTCAGCACGTCAGAAAGTCAGGTGACCACCGGGTTGTTGCGCAAGTGCACCGTCTGGCTCCCCTCAACCGACCAGCACTACGGCGGTCCAGAAGCACGACGGATTCACAGGCGCGACTACGGGGCACAGCAAGCACCCCCAGTGTCTTGAGCAATCACTCCATCTCTTTTACCTTCCCCAACTTCCTCTCCACTCCACCCAGCTGGGCTGGCTGGGTTGCTGTCCCCCCAGGCACTACCTCCGCTGGGGAGGGTGTGTCACTCCCCCGTTCATCCCCGTCACCATGGTTTACGACTGGGATGGCAAGCGGGAAATCTGCTATCAGATGTATATCAAGGATAAGAAGGCCCTGGAGGAGATTATGGAGTATATGAAGAATGTCTACCAGTTCGCCCCAAGGTGAGTGACTTTACGCACGCGCCATCTTTGACACGACACTCATTGTGTGCTCCTGTTCATACTTCCAATCTCAAACATCCCAAATTTATCCCTTCTCGTCTACTATTTTGTCTAACCTCGCAATTTCATAGTAAACGTGCCTTTCAGACTCAATTTAAACGGTGGGGCTTCCCTTCGAAACAGAATCCTGCGCATAAAAACGCCAAGCTGGTAGCACGAGTAAAGCAGCTATGGGAGAAGAATACAAGCCAGCGGGATATGCTTCGCATACTGAATGAGGAGGGCTTCGAGATCAAGGAGCGGGAGCTGATGCGGGTGCGGGCCAAGAACCGCTGGCTACTTCGGGTCCCTAACGGGATGAAGTCGCAATCGCGCATTCAGACCCCAATCCAGCTGCCCGAAGATGAAGGGCTCCTTGCTCTCCAGCAGGAAGTATACAAAACCGAAGGACCGCCCTTCGACGAGACCGAGAACCTCCCCACCCCCACAACAGACGACCCTACCTCGCCCAATCTGCCTCCCGAAGTCCTTGCCAAGCGCAAGGAGCGCCTCGAGCGGCTCAAAGCGGAAAGCGAAGAGCGTTGGGCGAGCAGGAAGCGTCGCCGTCGGACTCGTGGATGGGCAGGGCTGCCGGCTGACCCGCCGGGACCTCCGCGCTTCCCCTCCGAGACGACCATTGATGAGAGCAAAAAGTATCTCGGGCTGGACAATGCGATGTATCGCCAGGTCCGGGATCAGTTCCAACGGATCTGTGAAGAAGCAGGCTTCATCAAGAAGACCGTTGCGGGACCCGAGAGATGGCAGGACGCCAAGAACAAACTGATCGAGGGATCACCACATCTCCAGCAGGTGTTCTGGCACGATCCCAACCAGCTAGAAGCTAAAACACTTGCCCTAGATGTGCTATGCACCGATGTGACGAAAAGGATGAGGACTTTGGAACGGCGAATGACCATTGCCGAGGCCAAGAATGTCCTCGGGATCAACCCGGAGGAGAGCCGCCAGATACGAAATGCGTTTTACAACACCCTGAAGGCGGACCATTTCACGAGCAAGCTGGAGGCAGGCGACGAACATTGGAAGGAATTAAAGGACCAATGGATCCAAAATTCGGAGCTCCTTCGTCAGATTCTTGCGCCCGGCCCCGCAGACCCGGAGCATGCGGCGAAAGTGAAGGCCCTGGAGGTGCTGTGCCGCGACGTCATGAAGCGGCTCCGGGATGACCAGACCAAGCGGGATCCCGCCCGCAAACCATCCGTCCCTCACGCCCCGGCTCAGTCAGAACCCGAGAGTCCTCCGGTCAGCAGCAGCTACGGGAGTGGCATTGCCAACGGAATCAGTACACTCGCCTCGCAGGCGCTGGCGAGTGCCCCAAGTGATCTCAGTGACATGCAAATCGATCCCTCCCTGCTGCAAGCTGCCAATGACCCTTCCTTCGCGACGGGCCCTTCGGATTCCGCAGCTGCGTTTGGCTATGTGGACCCGATGCTGGGGCCCTCCGTGGTGCATGTACCTGTCTACCTTCGTATCCATCCGCAGAGTCCACTGCACGGCGACTCGAAGACCTGGGTGGAGAAGCTGACGGCGCGGTCGGTGGCTGAGCTGCAGCAGATTGTCGGCGAGAAGTACCCGGACGCGGTGGTCACGAAGATCGAGGGGATGGACCGCGATGAGAAGGGCAATGAGATCCCGTTTGTAATTGACGAAGATCACGAGCTCGATGCGTACTTGACCCACGTGCAGGGGCGCAAAGCCACCTTTGTGTTTTGCCTAAACTAACATACAATTAATTCGTATACTCCGTAGCTAGCAAAAAAAGTGTTACTATAATAGGCCAATGCCAGAAGACATGATACTGTTTGTAACTCCTTCGCGGTTTATTCACGATCCTATAACAAGGACTTGCGTGTATGAGGCCATCCTCCAGAGAACCAGCTAGATGCAGAAAGCCGAGATTTATCCATGCGATAGTATCAATTTATCTCCGATCAGTAGGAAATAGACATACATACAAGCGCAAAAAATATAAATACATATATTAGACTACATCAAAACACTGATTCATCAATGACAAGCCTTCCCAAACTTCCTCAGCCGAAAATAATTATACGGCAACGGCGCCAAATAACCCGCCGCCATGGACGTAGCCGCAGCAGTCCAAAACATTGGGTCAGCGATATTCACCATCCCTCCCGTGAGATGATAATCGACCAGATTCTCCGCCGTCTCCATGGCCAGCATCGACACCATACTCATTCCCATGGCGGTGCGGGCAGCCGCTGGCCAGGAGAGTTGGTCCGCACCTCGGCGGAGAAGGACGGTCTCAAGGATGACGGAGGTGGTTATTCCTGAGGCCACTGTGCTCTTGGTCAAAAAGACGTTCGGAAGGGTTGAGTTGTAGAAGGGGATTTGGGAACGTACTTGAGGCACCCATTATGAGGCCCATTCCTAGATGGGGATAGTAGGTTTGGAGGATCCATAAAGCGGAGAAATCACCCAGTGTGCAGCCGACGAGGCAGCGGAGGGTGTTGATGCTGGCGCGCTTCCAGGCAGACTTGCTCGTCCAGAACTTGAAGGTGAGATGATTTTGGGACTGTGGTGGTCCTGTGGTTGTTGAACATGATGTAGTATTTCCGGTGTCTGAGGATGGTTTGTGACAGCTTGGGGTCTGGGTGGATCGGCAGGCTTGTGCTGGGGAGAGGATGGAGAAGAGGCGAGTGGGAAGATTTATCCGAAGAATCGAACTCGTTCTATGGATCGTTTTGAGAGTCATGGTGGAAGAAGGTCACAATCTGGGGAAGTCTCTGTGGTAGGAGTGGCTCTTCTCATCTTGTCTTTGAAGTTCTTTTTTTCACGCGAAAAAGACGCATTCCTGATTAAGTTGTCTCCCGCTTATCTCCGGGGTGGAAAGAAGAGCAGCTCCACCGGCATTCAAGTCGTTTAAAAGTTAGTATCGAGTAGCTTATTATTTGTGAGACACTCAAATGGGCACTCGGATATAAGACTTGCCTGCTACGGTAGCATCTTATCACCGGTCCAGTGCTGATGAATGCCTTCCCCACACTTTGGTGGATCAATATGTCTGATCATATGGATTCTATTACTCCTTCGCCTGGTGGCTTGCGGATACTGCCGTTCGGCTTGGTGAATCCTCATGCTACTACCATCAATATTGGGTCAGTAGTAGTGGTACATGCAGCCAGGTAGACCCTGGTCACACCCTGCAGCCTGATTAGTACGAGGAGTAGCACGACAGAAACTATAATAAGGCCGACCCCGCCCGGAAAACCAACTGGCACATCTCAAGCTTATCAGCTCAATAACATCCTGATTCAACCTAGATTTATCTCGTTCTTTTCGCTTTAGATGAGAAATTCATATCATCATATCATTCCACCACTATCATGACGGACGATTACTTCAACCTAGGCTCGTACAGCCGAACTGTAACGACCAACTCCCCCGATGCCCAGCTATGGTTTAACCGCGGACTTGTCTGGTCATACTCCTTCAATCACGAAGAAGCGTCCCGTTGCTTCATCAAAGCCAGCAAGGCCGATGAGAATTGTGCCATGGCGTACTGGGGCCTGGCCTATGCCCGTGGACCAAACTACAACAAGGCCTGGATTCGTTTCGACCTAGCGGATCTGGCCACCACTATTACGGAAATGAGACCCGTGCTCCAACGCGCCCAGGCCCTGGCAGCACAGGGGGCGAGTCCGGCCGAAAGGGCTGTAATTGAGGCCTTGAAGGCTCGATTTCCCAAAGATGATGATGAAACGAAGCCAGAAAACCTGGATCTTCATGCGTTGGATCGTGCCTATGCAGAAGCCATGCGACCTGTCTACGAAGCTTATCCGGAGGACCCTGATATCGTGGCTCTTTTTGTCGAGGCGCTCATGTGCATATCCCCACGGGCTCTGTGGAATCTTGACACAGGTGAACCCTGTGGTCCGCATACCACTGAGGCTCGTCGGGTTCTTGAGAAGGCCATGACCTCCCTTCCTGGGGGCAGTAGCAATCCTGCATACTGCCATCTCTATATCCATCTCATGGAGATGGCGCCGTATCCGGAGATTGCTTTACCAGCTGCGGATCGCCTTCTGCGACTCGTGCCGGATGGTTCGCATATGCTGCATATGCCTAGCCATATTTACGTCGCCTGTGGTGACTACCGGGCGGTCATTGATTCGAACAACCAGGCCATGATTGTCGACGACAAATACTTTGCCAGGGAGCCGGGCACCATCTTATATATTATGTACCGAGCGCACAACATCTACGTGAAGGTCTATGGCGCAGTCATCTCCGGAAACTTTGCAGAGGCAATCTCCGGTATGAAGCGCCTTCAGGAGATCCTCACTCCCGAGCTCTTGTCTATAACCAGCCCTCCGATCGCCAATTGGGCAGAAGGGTTTCTGGGCGCCATAGCCCATGTGTTGATCCGCTTTGGACGGTGGGATGATATTCTCGATTTACAGCTCCCCGAGGACAAGGAGCTATTCGCCTCTACGACAGCGATGATATACTATGCCCGCGGCATTGCTTTGGCGGTACTGAATCGAGTGGACGAGGCCCAAGAAGAAAGGAAGAAATTTGAGGCTGCCCGCGAAAAGGTTCCACCATCTCGCTTGAACAGTCTGCCCGTTCGCGAGGTGGACGTCCTTGAGATCGGGTCGGCTATGTTGAAAGGAGAGATCGAGTATCGCCAGGGCAACTTTGAGGAGGCTTTCAATCACTTGCGACAAGCGACAAAGCTGGAGGATAACCTGGTTTATGCGGATCCTCCGCCGTGGATGCAGCCTGCGCGACATGCTCTGGGAGCTTTGCTTCTCGAACAAGGTCACATTAGCGAAGCACAGCATGTGTATGAAGAGGATCTTGGGTTGAGTGAGACTCTCCCGCGTCGGAAGGCAAGGCTGAATAATGTCTGGAGTTTGCATGGCTTGTATGAATGTCTGGTCCGACAGGGATTGCACGACAAGGCCCGGTATATCCGTGCTCAACGCGACGTTGCGCTGGCTTCGGCGGATGTTCCCATCAATGCTTCGTGTTTCTGTCGTCTTTCGGCGGTTGAGTCGACCAGCGCTTGTTGTAAGTAGACAGCAGTATCAGATTCAGAGTGCTGTATAGAATCGGTACATGGTTTCCATACAGCCAAAATCATGCCCAATTGTTTCCTGTATAGGCTCACCTCCCATATCTGGTTTACCTCTTTGGGAAACCAGATTGGCCGACGGACAGATGATTACCAAAAGCGGTAAGACGCCGGGCCGGACTTGTAGATTTCCTAAACGGAAGATGCTTTAACACCGAAGGACATCAACACTACAACTCTCTGTTCTTCCACTTGAACCACCTGAATCTCCTTTTACTTCCCTTTCTCCTCCTTTTCGTTCATATCCGAAATTCTCGGATCCTCATATTACCACACATGTCCACCTCCGACTAGCGGGTCCTCCAGCCCATCCACTCTCGCCCCACGTCATGGCTCCCGCGCAGCCGGACCAGTTAAATGCAACCAAGCGAAGTATCATGAGAGTAAATCCCCAAAGAAGGCCCGTCCCTACTCGAAGACACAGGAAACTCCTCTCATGTACGCCGTGTCGCGAACGCAAAGTTAAATGCGATCGCTCAAAACCTTGCGCTCAGTGTGTGCGCGCAAATGCCCAAGATGCATGCTTCTACCCTCCAGCTACTTCTTCTCCGTCGCGATCTTCCTCGGGAACGATATCCAGGACTGCTAAGAGGTCTACCATTATAAAAGGAGATGTGCTACATGAGGGTGCGGGCCGGCATTCATCTACTGGGCCTTCGCTGCATACACCGCCGTCTACTGTCACTGATGGGAGTACGGACAGTATTGGAGATGCCGCTGTGAGAAGATCTATCTTTCGATCGTCGCCGTTGAGTGTGGTGGGTTCGACGCAGGGAATAACTGCCCCTCGGTATTCTCAGGTACAGTTTCATCGTGACGTGGGGCAGGTCTTGTCCTCGTCGGGGGATGATAGCTTTTCTCGTAATCTGTCCCCGTTGTCATTTCGAGGCAAGCAGCAAAGAACCCGGTTCTTTGGACGGAGTCACTGGGCGACCACCCTTGGGATGGTAAGGATCAAGCTATTTCTTTCTTCGATCGATTGATCATCTAGCTAACGAGTCAACTGAAGTTCCCCGATTTCAACGCCCATTTGCATGAGTACTATCGAAACAAGCAAACTCCCACCAACCCAGGATTTACGGATTATCTGTCCCTGAGACGACTCAAGCACGATCTAAGGGGACCTGATAGACGACGGCAGGGGGGTCAAGTACCCTCCTCAAAACTCAAGCTAGTTGAATTGTTGCCCGAACGTCCTCTAGCTGAGTACTTGATGCAGCTGTACTTCTCAACCTTCGAGACCACACTGCGCATATTACACGTCCCATCATTTACCAGCGAATGGAACGCCTTCTGGGATCGTAGTGTATCCCACACTGACGGATCCCTCAACAGCAACAAGACCGACGTATTTATCGCGAAACTCCTCATGTTAATGGCATGTGCCAGCTGCTTCGCTACCAATAAGGCCGAACCACTAACATCCGCCGGCTTCAACCCGCATTCATTGATACAGAGGTGCCAGAAATGGATCGAAGCAGTCACCACATGGCTAGCATCCATGACAAGCCACGCCCAAATGAATTTAGACGTGATCCAGATCAAATGCCTATTACTGCTCGCACAGCAAGCAACCGCCCAAGAGGGCGACCTAGTCAGCATGGCCTCCGGCTCACTACTCCGCGAAGCGATGCTAATGGGCCTTCATCGGGACCCATGCAACTTCCCCAACGTCTCCCCGTATTGGGCCGAACTGCGAAAACGCCTCTGGCTGACGATCATCGAGCTGGAGCTCCAAGCCTCTCTATACAGCGGGATACCATTGGCAATATCATGGGATGAGTTCGACTGTCCCTTGCCATCTGATATCGACGATGAGGACTTTAGCATCGACTCACCACGTCTGCCTCCCTCACGACGATCTGATACCTTAACCAGAACGTCCTTCCAGATTGCTCTCGCGCAGACATTAGAAACCCGAATGGCAATATCCAAGATCGTCAACCGGGTACGTCTGAGCGCAACATACGACAATGAAATCATGACCCTCAGCGAACGCCTCACAACAGGACTGGCGCAGGCCCCGCCAGATCTCCGCGACGACACCAGCACAACAACCACCGCAGGTGGCTCACTCGACAACGATAGCAGCACCTCATCCTTCCGCCGCTCATTCTTCCTCTTCCTGCACTACCGCAGCCTCCTCGCCCTGCACCGACCCTTCTTCCTGCGCTTCGCAGAAACCCCTGACGAACCCTTCAACTATTCCAGACGAGTATGCATACAGACCAGCCTAGCTCTACTTTCTCAGCTAGAACACTTCTCAAACCACCGCCCCAACAACAACCACACATCACCACCACAACCACCACCAGTAGTTAACAACCATTTCCCTCCACACATCCTGCACCTCAAAGGCGGCCTCTTCCGCGACGACATCTTCCACGCCGCGGCAACCATTTGCTTCGAGCTGCGCTTACAGGCCAAATCCCAGGACCGCGTAATCGATCCTCCCTTACCGGGGAGTAATATCTCGAAATACATGGACCAAAGTGTCCATTATCAACGGATGGCACTGTTCGAGAGCGTGGAGAATGCGATTAGGTACTCCGAGGGAAAGGTGCGGGTGGAGAAGAGAGCGACGAAGATGTTTAGTATCTTGATGATTCTGTTTATGGTGGTTAGGAGTGAGATGGAGGGGGTTCAGATGGATGGGGGTGGGGTAAGGGATGTGTTGAGGGTTGATGATGCTTGTCCGATTGCGTCGCGGAGGTGTAGGGAGGTGTTATTGGAGGGATATCAATATCAGGATGAACATATTCAAGAAGGAGAGAGTGGTGGGATACAGCAACTAGTAGGTTTTATTCACGGTCTTCGGTTGGTGTTATTCTGGATATACAAGCTAAGTATGGGCAGGCATATTCATCGCAAATGCAGGGTTCGGAGACAGACGGCGTTGGAGATGCGTGTCATCAGACGAATGCTCTGCGGCCTATGGGTTGGGAAGAGGCTGTGGGTGGTGATTTGGTACGTGTTTGCATTCAGG
Source organism: Aspergillus welwitschiae (assembly GCF_003344945.1). Taxonomy (NCBI): domain Eukaryota; kingdom Fungi; phylum Ascomycota; class Eurotiomycetes; order Eurotiales; family Aspergillaceae; genus Aspergillus; species Aspergillus welwitschiae. The sequence goes on from NW_020798713.1 coordinate 652,466, forward strand.
AGCTCCTGGGTTTGATGTGCCTCGATTCTGACTATCTTTGATGTAGAGGCATCTCGATTTCGACTGGTGTTTCGCGCTAGATCCGTTGTCTCCTTATCCGATGAATAACTGGTCGGATTTGGATCCTTTGGTTATGTGAGGCGGCCATTTCAGCTTACGTCGAAGATTGGCACATTGCCTAGGTTTTACGAAACAGGTTGGTTGTGTCAACCATTTGCATAGAGTATGGGGTTGTAGAGGTCGATCCTTTAGATAAACCTACCAGTGTGGTTCCTGTCGGCGTATGAGCAAACCCCGCCCTGACCCCAGAGCAGTGGAACATAACTTGGACAGCCTACCCCATACTGGTGGTGCATGTCTCAGTGCATACTCCCAGGATGGACAGAAAATTGATGCAGCTGGTGCATAAGGAATGGCGGCCTACGAACCTCCCTGTGATTCTACAAACTACTATAGATACCCCTCGGTTGAAAATTACGGCAGCGCGACCCCCATCATATCCGGTCGTGCCTTGACCACATTACCGTGATCTCTGCTCAGTCGGTCTCTCCTCGGAGACTGTTTTCTGTCGACCCTGTCTAGAATGTTGGGGCTCAGCACGGCAAAAAGCGGGCACCCCATCCGCACGTGACGCCCGGGATTGCCGAGTGTCTCAACAAGGGAGGCGGGTGCCTGCACGGCCGAAGGGAAGGCCACCACCAACTCGTATAGTAGCCTCCCTGGAAGCACCCTTATCGGAGCAAATTGGTTAGCAATGTAGGATATGCAGCTCCCCTAGCTGCTAATCTGCCTATCTCTAGAGGTCCAATTCGACCAAAATGTGACCGATGGCGCCTTTGGGTGTCCGGTGAGTTGGGGTGTTTGCACTGTTTGCATGGTTGGGGTGAACACTGCCGACGAGAATCCCCAAGGAATTGCCGGCGGGGGGCAAAGAAAGAAAGGGGAGCCTCGTAGCCAACACAAAATACTCAGTATCCTGAATCCAACAGACTGTCCGACAAGCGCACTGCGAAATCTCACTTCAACATCAGCTATCATGGCGCCCACTGCTACAGGTACGTGAGCATCAGCACCAGCAGAACAGAACCATCCATTCTTGGCGTTTCTGGATAGACTCGCAAAGCGGCGGCGGCCCACAGATTTTACCTTTTCCTCATCTTTTCCCTCAACTCCCCTGCCACCGAACCCTCAGCGTGTCGTTTTGCCCCCGTTCCTGTATCACTGTGCTTGCTTCATCGTATGCGAATTTGCAAAACGTATTGAGATCCTTGCGCTTTCATTTGTGATTTCCGTTCCTTTTCTGGGGTTCCCCTGGCAGTGACTCATCCTCGAGGTGCTGCATTTTCCGTCAATTCTGTTGTCTTCGTACCCTCTTCACACCATCATGGAGTCCACAAGGCTTGTTTCGCGACTGCAGCGGATGTATTCCAGAGTCGGAATATATACCTCTCCCCGGTCGGGGGTGCAGCCAAGTTCTCGAGCCAGCCTTCCTCTTCCCTCCCAGCGTGTCTCCTTTTTCCCACCACGACAAGCCGCCTGCTTTTCCACCACCAAGCCACCAGCGTGTGCTAATACAGACTCAGACCGCTTCACCTCTGCTCTGCACCAGAACAAGGACTGGGCAGCCCAGATCTCCAAGGAAGACCCCTCACTGTTCCCCACGCTCGCGAACGGCCAGCAGCCCGAGATTCTCTGGATCGGCTGCTCCGATTCCCGATGCCCCGAAACCACTCTCCTTGGTCTTAAGCCGGGCGATGTCTTCGTCCACCGCAACATTGCCAACGTCCTGCACGCGGGTGACCTCAGCTCCTCTGCCGTGATCGAGTACGCGGTCCGTTACCTGCGCGTCAACCATGTAGTCCTCTGCGGTCACACCAGCTGCGGCGGTGTTGCCGCTGCCCTGGGTAACAAGCAGTTGGGAATCCTGGACCCCTGGTTGCTTCCCCTGCGCCAGCTCCGGGCGAAGAACCTGGATCTGCTGAACTCGCTGCCGGCTGACCAGGCGAACCTCAAGCTGGTCGAGCTGAATGTCCTGGAGGGTGTCAAGCTGTTGAAGGAGAAGAGCGTGGTGTTGGAAGCGATCCAGGAGCGTGGGTTGCAGGTTCACGGGCTGATTTATGATGTTGGAAGCGGTGTTCTTCGGGAGTTGGATACCGACGAGTCGGAGGAGGCAATCAAGGCGCGGCTCACATCGTTCAAGACGGATGTTTAGGAGGAAGAAGGGAAGGAGTTTCGTTTCAGATTGGGGTTCGGGTCGGGTTCAGTCCATCTGTTGTTTCGTTCTTGTTATTGTATTCAGCGAACCGCGAGTGTCAGCCAATGTCGATGCGTTTTCATCTTTCAACTTCCATCCGTCCATCATGGTAAGAGCGATGAGCTCATCAAGTAGCAAGACGCCTCATCGTAGATGATCAATAGAGTTAATGAAGAAAAGCAGTGTATGTGTGTATGAGTGTGATGGGGACAGCAGTGTAAGGTGTGGAGTCAAGGAATCAACAGTAGCAGTTAGGAAGAAAGTAGACGGAAGTAAGAAGATGAAGAGAAGAAGAGAGAGAAGCGAGAAGAGAGGGAGGGGGGAACTCCTGTTCCAGAGTGTCTCTCGCTCTCTAACTTCCCACTCCCTCCCGCATTCTCAATATTATTAGTTCGTCTGCCTCGCCCGGAAGGACCGCGGTGGAGCCCCCGGTTGTCCCGATGAGGGATAGTTCCGGCCGAAGCGGGAGTTGCTTCGGGATTGCCTTTCGGATTCTGGTTTCCTTTTTTTTTTTCCTTTTCTTTTTGACTAATCTCTTATTCCATTTTCGATTATTATTATTTCATACTTATTGAGGGTTATTATTATAATTCTGTTACAAAGTATTTATTGTATTCTGGTGTTCCCTGGGCAAGTGTTGGGACCTGAGGCAGCAATCGACTACTTACTAGCCGTCCTCACTATTCTGCACCCAACGCAGGTGATCTAGTACAGCCTATCTCTCATTACTCCTTGGACAATATACCATCTACAATGAAATATTTTGAACACTATCGCACGGTGGAAGATATTTGACAGCAGATGGATCTGCAGGGATTTTTTCCAATCCCAAAATTGTATTGGCTGAGAACGACCTGGACCTCATTCAGATCGTAATGCGAACTTCTATATACATACAGGAGAGATTATATTATGACAGATAGTAAAATTATATCCAAGGGGCGTAGGTAGGGAAGGAAGGAATGGTGGGACGTATGTAAAATGTTCATGCCCGGTGGTGCCCAAGCGCACCACCACATCATTAAGGCGTTCAAGGTTTGGAAAGCTGCTCTTTCCGGAAGAAGAGGAGGAAGCCAGCACACACCAACAGCTGACAAAACAGGGCCACCCAGAACCACGCATTGGCCACTGCACTTCCTCCAAAGGTAGGGTCCGGCGACACAGGGCCGGGCCCGACGTTATTCGGGGCAAACGCCCGCGCACAGATGGTGGCAATGGAACCAAGCACCTGCGAGCAGATCAGGGTGAACAGCATGTGCATGCGGGTCAGGGTCTGCAGGAGGATGATACCGAACCCGAGACCCTGGATGGAATCCAACACGCCCAGCCAGAGCCAGAGACTCCTAGAGGCCAAAGCTCCGCCGAGATAGCCTCCGGAGACCCAGGGAAGGAAGTAACCGATGCCCGAGACACCCCACCAGATTTGTATGAAGCGAGGCGCTCCAAGTCCGCACGCAAACACGGGCAGGAACCAGCTGTGGGACTTGAAATAGCGGCTGACGACGAACAGGAAGCCCGCCCAGACGAACCCGTAGAAGACGATACAGAGAATAACGATTTGCCAGGCCTTGGCGTGATTGGAAGACCAAAGGACTGCGGACTAGAGTTAGCTTATCAATTCGACACAATGTGGCAGGGAAAGTTAGACTTACAGCCCCAGTTGCGGCCGTACGGTGCGCTGAGGAAGAAGTTTTGCAGGATGACGGCAACGAAGTTCCAGAGGACGATCTTGCGGCGGAATACGGACTTGTAAAATGAGGCCACTTTGCCCGGGGTTTGGCGATAGTAGTTAGGAAGTCCAAAGAGAAGCAGCAATCCAACAGCCCAGAGGAAGATTGCAATCGGGTAACAGATGGCACTAGAGGAGATCAGTGTTAGCGGGCCACAAGATGAAATGACTGGCTGATTGATAAACAATCAGAGGGTTCGATGTACTCACCTCATCTTCCAGCTATTGGCGATGTTGTTCGTTGAGGTCAACAGACCCTGGCTGGATGCCTTGGTCAGAGTGGAACCCCAATACCACAGTCCGATGATATAAGCCGACTGGATACCCTGAATGAGACAAGCCCGGAAGATCCAGGTTTCGACCGGCGCACCACCTTCGTCACCAAAGTTCAAGGCGAAGAAGATGGAACCGCTAGACGAGGCAGCGGCGTAACATCCACTTCCGATGTTCTGAATCCAACCCCGGTTGAATGAATTGGGTTCAAAGTGAGCGGAGCCGATCAGAAGGAAGGCAAGGCCATAGAAGAACCAGGGAGCCGAGAGGCACACCACCGATTTGAAGTAACGGAATACAAGCCACCAAAGGATCGAGGTGATCAGGTAGGTGGTTGCGATACCATAGAGCTTCTCGGCCGTCTCACCAACCTCACCGGTAAGCAAGGTCACCTGATAAGAGTTGGCTGCAATGATCTGACCCAAGGCAAGGAATAATGAGTAGACTGGCCAGTCTCCAACACGAATCTGCATCCACTTGCGCAGACCCGTCGGAGGCACGTAGTCCTTGCCCAGGAGGAACTCGTCATCTTCCGTGTCGCGGGACTCCCGGTCATAGTCACCACTCACCCGGGAGCCCGTATCATCGTAGTAGGAGCCAACAGGGGAGGCACCATGCTTGTCCCGATAGACAGACGACGCGGGGGATTTTAGACGACCCAGTCGGGCATCGCGGAACTTGTCGAACCATTCCTTCTCACTCTTGATGAGATATTCCTCAATGCAAAGCTGGGATTCAGAGTTCGAGCCGTTCAAGCCGACCAGCTTCTTGTCGAATGCCTTGTAGTACTCGCCAGTAGAATCCGTAAAGAAGGGGTCAACCTTCTGGAGCTTGAAGTCCGTCTTGGTACCAACGACCGAATCCAGGGACAGGACAGACGCGCTACTGAGTCGGCTACCGGCATCCCCAAGCCTGGGTGGCGGAAGCAGGCTCTGTGTAGGAGTGGGGACGGGGCCAGGGCTGCTAGGAAGCTGTCGCGGATGCAAGGAGTCTTGACTATAACGGCGGACGCCCGGACTCGTCGGCATACCCACTCCCTGCTGCTGGACTGCCTGCAAGCGACGTCCTTCCTCGACCTGAGCCGGGGTGAGAGTGTACTCGTCGTCCGCATCCTGCTGATCCCCAATGTCCTCGTGGTCTTCTTCGACGTCGGTCATGGCCCCTGCGGTGTCTTCGTGTTCGGGGATGCTGTCGCGCTGGCGACCACGACGGCCACGGCGCTCTTGATGACCAGGTCCTGAGCGAACACCAAGAGAAAGCTGTCGTTGCAGGCCGGACCGCGGCTTTTCCGTCCCACTGGGGCTGATGTCTCGACTGTAGTTTGTTTTCGGATCTGTGACATATTCACTGAGACGGTTCAGGTTAGAATAGCTGCTTTCCCGAGAATGAGCCAAGGGAGTCTGCATTCCAGGGGGCATTAGTGGACTTGACGGCTGGCTTAAGATGCCACCCGGCGTGGTAGTTCCAGACGGGGTGAAGGGTCGACCGTTATGTTTGACCAATTCCTTGTTGTGCACTTGGATGGCGGTGGTTTGCAGGATCTCCAAGTCTTCCACCCACTGGGCGACCGGGAAGCGCTGTTTGGCGGACCGGGCACGCATCATAGCACGAGTTTCCGTTTTCGAACTGAGAGCCGCGTCGATAGCCAGCTTGAACTGAACGAGCAAATGGGAGGTAGCTGTCGATTCCACATTGTACCACCAACCTGGCATCTGACCGAGACCACCAACCCGGGCACCGATACCCAGAGCTCCCTTACGTCCGAACTCGACGGCGACCAGACCGAAGGGCTCGTCACGAGAGGGAATCAGCGCGAATTCAGCACCAGAGAAGATGTAGGGGGGCAATGCCGTGAACTCCGGTCTAGAGAACACTCGTCCGGGGTAGACCTTCATCATGTGATCGAGTTTGAGGGCCGCGAATTTACCGTAGAGATCGATAACTGGTCCAACACAAATGAGCTGAACATTGGGGCGTGCTTCCAGGACAGCAGGCATGACGTCGGCGATCAAATCAACACCCTTCTGCATCGACCAACGACCAACGAAGACAAGCAAATCGGCGTCAGGGTTCTGTTCAAGACCGGCCCACTCCTGAGCTTGACGCTTGAGGTCGCCTCGACTGGCTTCATAAGTCGGGTCCACGCTCACATTGTCACCCATGGCGCTGGCCTGTTCCTTGCTCCACTCACCGACATCAGACGGATCAGGGTTAGGTAGGTTTCCAACCTTGCGAAGACCCCAGAAAATGGGGTAACGCGCGTAGGACCGCTTTCCGTACTTCTTAGACACACCAACAGCACCGAAACCTTGTTGGTGAACACGGAGATAACTAGCACCCGAGTGGAGCAAGTTGAACACCTCTCCAAACTGCACGTAATGCCTCACGGTCTCGATATCCAGATTGAACACGGAGCAAACTTCCTCCTTTTCTTTCTGCGTCCGCATGGGCCACAAACCTTGGAACTCGGCGTTATGCAGGGAAAGACAGGCAGGTACTGTGTCAGGAAGTAGATACAGAGGAGCCAGGGAACCGTGGTAGTCGTTGATATGATACAGGTCGATAGGGAATCTCTTGCAGGCTTCCGCAATGCACTGATTCCAGGCCGAGTAGTAAATGGCGCTGTTCAGGTCGTCCATGCGAGCCGGGTAAGGCTCTGACTTAGACTGTTGACGGAACACAGGGGCATCCAGCAGAACGTAGGTGATGTTATTCAAGACGTGATACTGGACCTGGACCTCGTACGAATTGCCAAGAATGGTGACATGCATGGGCTCTGCGGGTTTGTCCACGGGGTAATCGACACCCCCAACGCAAGGCACCACCCAGATCAAGTCTTGATGACCCAGAGTCTTACCCATGAGTTGCGCCATGACACCAAGACCACCAATCTTGATCTTGATGGCCCAATCCTCAATGTCGTACTCCATGGTGGCGATCAGGACCATGCGACGCTTGCCGCTAGCAGCACCGCCAATCGCCGTGTCAGTCTGGAGGAACCCGGACTTGTTCGCCAGACGCATGAGAGGGTTTGAGTTTTCCTCATCACCGCCACGATTGCGATTGCGCTTGAACTTCCGCCGCAAGGCCAATGGGATCATCTGGTGTTTTTCGGTCACACCAACCTGGTTGAATTTGACCTTGTAGAAAGACTTCATGAAAGCCCACACACCGGCTGCGCCCGTGATGACGGGGATGATCCAAAAGAGCACATACATGGCGATCTGAGTATTCTGATGCCCGACGGGGAACAGCTGGAAGCGCATGGTCCCGTCATCAATGAAGATATTCCACGAGATGTAGGGAGAGGGGGGGTGTTCAGTGATGTTAATCAATGTCGCGGACAGCGAAGAGGGCGGCATGCGATCGAGAACCGAATCATTATCGGCATCTCCCAGGACCCAACTCTGGTCAGGCTCCCCATCAGGGTTCATACCCCAAATGTTCAATTGAGCTTGAGCAGGCCATTCCGCGGTGAAATGATATTTCCAGAGACCGTCAACGCTGTCCTGGCGGACCACGTTGTCCAGACCTGCATCATACCCATACTGGTTGTAGGGTCCGTTGAAGAAGACGTGAGGGAAACGGCGTGGAACATTCTCGTTCCAGCCCGCGTCTCCCTCTTGGACGTAATCGCTGCTGCCGGTCCAGCGACTCCAATACTCCACGCGAACGTGGTTTCCTTTCCATGACTGCTTCTTGGTTCCCGACCATTCGAGTTCCTCAATAGTGTCATTTCCGCCTCTGTAGTCAATCCAATCGGAGAAAGTGGTACCCCAATTCGTAGAATAGCGATACTTATCAGCACCAGCGGCGTGGTGCTGGATGAAAAGGGTGCCGTTGGATTCCTTATGGAGCAAACTAGTTGAATAGTTCGCACTGCTGAAAATCATCGGATTATCGATCTGGCCGATGCGGAAGAGGAAATGGTCGACGGCGTTGGTGGTTGCGTTCCCACTCTCCGTGCTGACATTGTTGACTGTGAGACGATGAATGCCGTTGTACACGCCTGTCAGGTTGGCCGCCCACATCCACACTCCGGGAATCTGGCCGGTCCAGCTGGTGTTAGTGGCGGGGACTGACTTGCAGTTGACACTGCCAGAATCGACAGAGGGGGCCTTTCCAATTTCGGTCGATGATGAAAGGGTAATGGACTTTGTCACCGAGTCGCAATCCATTTCTTCGGAGAAGTAAATTTCGACCTCCACGTTCTCGTCTGCGTTCGGGGCCACGGTCGAGCGGATCGGGACATCGTGTCCCGGAGTGAACTTCGTAATCATCGGCCTGGGTTTAGTAAAGCGGGTTTTAGGCACGTAGGCCCGGAATTCATAGGCGGACATGGTCATATTAGCCAAGCAGCCACTGTATGCAGTTGATCCGTTCAATCCCAACTTGGTGGGGGAATCGATCAGCTGGTGCTCGTCATACGGGTGGAACAGGTTTTTGACCCAGGTGCCACTATCGAAGGGGGCAATCAGAGCTGTATCATTATCCGAGCAGTCAAACTTGTAATCAATGGTGCGGTTCGTGTTGTGGTAAACCAGCCAGACGGGCTGGTTCTTTGCATCGGAGCCCAAATCCTGCACATCCGCGTTCACATCACGAAGGATCGACCAGAGTCCGGTCTCGGTGGCTGTGCCGTTGGAACCGAGATAGTACACGTCCTCGGTGTGGTTCGAGAGCTTTTGAATAGTATAGCCGTCATTGAGGACGGGGAACTGTTCGCGCATCTGATACATGTGCTTAATGATATTGCGCACGGGATGAGACGGGTCACGATGATCGTAGGCCACCGTGGGGTCGTGGCAGCCCTGACGGCCGGACTCAATGGGCCAATTATAGTACTGAGACGATTCCAAGGAGAAACAGCCATGATCCCTCCATGCGGTGGCAGGAGACATGGCCTGCCGACCGTAGATGTAGTTCGATGCCGTGGCATCCAGTACGTAAAACGCCTGTTCCTCGCCCCAGAGAAGGAGCGGAATTCCGGGGAGGAGAAGAGTCGTGATGTACAATCCAAGCAACTGACGCTCCACGCCCTTTTCCACAGTGGGCCAACGGAAGACATCCTGGTTGGTAGCCCCGTACATGTGGCGGGGGTCGAACTTGCCTGTATTCGCATTGACCAGATCGTTGGACTGCAGCATGAGATTCCAGGCATCAACCCAGTCGACTGGCACATCGTAACCGGCAGCCAAGTTACCATCCATGCCCAGGAAGCGGGTCAGCGCTCGGTAAATGGAGTAGTGGAAGGCTGCACCATCAATCGCCTCATGTCCCACTTCACGCAGGAAATATTGGGCGTCGGAAGTGTTGGTCAGCTTCATGGCTGCCTCCGCCGAGTCAGGGAACTGGTTTGGCTGTCTTCCTCGGCCCAAGTAGATGGAACCAAAGGTATTACCACCCGTGATTTCGCCCGCAATGAAGAAGTTCTCTTTTCCTACGGCGCGGGCGCACTCGCGGTACGCATTGGACATATCTCCGAGGGCGTCGACGGTTGCCTGAGTCGCCTTGTCGTACCGGAAACCGTCAATATCGAGCGACTGAATAATGATGCAGGAGTGGCGGATCAAACGCTCGCGCACGGAGGGAACCCATTCACGGAGTCGATCCTGAACGGAGGCGAATTTTGCCAGCTGACGTTGCCAATCGGGGAAGACACCAAAGGCCTCAATGTCACCGTACTGGTCGAAATCGCTGTTGTAACATCCGACAAGCTCCTCGGTGACTGACGCTTGAACGGGGTAGCCATCCTCGAACCAGAAGCGGGGGTAGTCGCACGTCTCGTTGTAGTCATTGCCAATGTCGAAGTCCACATAGCGGCGGTCAGTCTTCCACACCGTTTGGTGTTCCTTCACGGAGAAGGGGGTGGTGGTGTTCAGATAGCCATCAAATCCGATCAAATCACCCATCCTAAACAGTGCAAGTTAGTTTGTTGGGTGGGGAAGAGGAACAAGGCAGCGGTAAACTTACGTTGCGATGGTGTTATCGAAGATAACATACATCCCGCGCTTGTGAATTTCCGTGATGGCATTGCGCCACGTCTGCAGATTACCATAGTGTTGATCCAGCAATGTCGTGTCCAAAGCCGAATAACCGTCAGATCCCCAGGGCTGATTCATGAGGATTGTTCCGGCGAGATAGAGACCCTAAACCATCGTCAGTAATCGATCGCAGCATCGGACAAGCCACGGGGGACCGACCTTGATTCCCATGCCCTGCAAGTAATCCAAGGTATCCAGCAGGCCGGCAACATCGCCACCATGGCGCATCTGATTCGAGCGGAGGTCATGTTCGAACAGGGTGCCATTGATGTTGTCGTTTGTGGGGTCACCGTTGACGAAGCGGTCGAGAAAGAGGGTGTAGACGGGGAAGCGCCAATTGTCCGGGGAGGGGAAGTACTCCCCGGTATGATTGGGCCATGTTCCCCAATAGTCCGCCGGGTTCGTAGCGGACTGGTTCTGATTGAAGTTGTAGTCGACGAGGGACTCGTCGTAGGGCCAGGCCGTTGCAGTTGTTGCGAAACAGGCGAGCAGCGTGCCGGAAATAGCCCACTTCATGCTGGGTGGGAAGGTCGCGGCGACCCGGGATGACCACCGGTCAACAAACCAGGAACACAACGTTGAGCCAGGTCGATGCGATTATTGAGTTCGCCAAAGACTGGAGGGAAAGAATGGGTTCTGACTCGTCACCAGAATTGATTGCGATCTCTCTTCGCTGGGGGGTGCAGGTCACTCAATGATAGTCGGTTGAGTGGATAAATGGGACTGATAACGAGCGATAGATAGGGTGCAGATAACGAGAGAAACACAGGCACGCTTCGTTAACGAGTGAAATCTATGGGGAATCACAATGCAACAACAACTAAAACAAGAAACGATGCATGAGATCAGAGATAAGAGGGATCAAGCGAGAGGAGAGGAAGTGGAAGAGAGAGAGAGAGGAAAGACGATACGAGGAATAGGAGGAAGAGAAAGTGTCAGAGGGGATGATGGGGAACAAAGGCAAGAAATCCAAATGGAGAAAAAAGCTAATCACACTCCAACTAGTAAGGTAATTAGCTAGCAGCGATGCTGAGGCTCAGCAATGAGAGGCTGGACGGGGGGGGCACACATCGATATCCGCGATAGTGGATCGAGGGAGGGGAGAAACGATGAAATGAAAAAAAGAAACAGAAGCAGACTAGACGTCTCGTCTTGTCTCGTCTATGTGTATTTTGCTAATAATAACCCCCAAGCTGACTGGAGAACCACTCTGAATGGCTTCCCGGTGCCAGCTCACTCGTATAGGAATTGTTCCCCGGGTAAGAAAGATATCGAAGCCACGCCGGAGGGACTCTAGCCTTGTCCAGAGCGAGTGGGAGGGGCGGTTCCCTTTGGCTATGACGGAATACTTTTTGCCTGCTCAGAAGAGGACTAGACCGCGGCAGTGCGGTGCAAAGACCAAAAGGGGAATTTAAAAATAAGTATGAAATGAAAAATTGAAAATTCAGAATGGACAAGAGTGAATAAAAAAAAAAATGAATAACGGAAGCGGACCATTGGGTGGTCCGACAGCCATCCTATGGAAAAATATGAGCCAATTCTCGTATAGTAAGTAGGCTATTCGGGAGCCGTTAGTTAGGTTTCCTCTCGGACCGGAAAGCAGTTTAGGGTGGAGCCCAAGGGGCAGTTGGACTGGATCACTGGATGTCTTGAAAGAAGGGTTCTTTCCGCCCACTTGATACCGCCAGGCCCTCACCAATCCCCATTGAGATATAGTCCCTCCCTTTTAAGCCCCCCCGAAGACTGGACCCTTCGTGGCCCCTCCGAGGACTTCCTTATTGTTCCCATCGCCTATATCCGTGCCATGGGAAAGAGATGAAGCAACAGACCCCTTCTGCTGCTGCTGCTTCGAAAGGTATTTTCGGGGCCAATACAATCAATTCAGCCAGATCGTATTCACGCCCAAGCGAAACGATACCTGAAGAGGCAGCAATACGGTGGCGTGCAGCCAATCTCGGTAACGAAAAAACTTTATTGGCCCTCTTCTAAGACACTCTACACAATAGTGCAGGTGATGTCTTACTGTCATCAAGTTGCTCGTTTTCCCTCAATTTCTTTGGGAGGAAATTTTGGGTCTGATAAGGACGGACCCTCCCGATTGGTGGCGGAGGGACCGGGAATTGACTAGTCTACTAGTAGTATACCACTTGAGAGAAGTTGATGGTTGTGATACCGTAATAGTGGTGGTGGTAGTCCGGTAGTCGTTTTTTGTATACTTTAGTTTGTCTGGTGTAAAGGATCAGACGTATACATTATCTGCTGCCCGTAACTCGCAGAAGGGGGAGGTGAGCCATCCCATGCATGCAGCGGGTTTGGTGGTGTGTTTGTTCCTGAATATGGTATGTGTGTGTCTGTGTGTGTATTTTTGGGGCCAACAGTATTATCCCAATCATCATCAATCCGCCAACTTCCGTGGCGTTGATTTCGGGCCTCCAACTGCAAAGAGGGAAAAAATGGAAAAAAAGAAAAGAAAGGCAAAGAAATGAAAACAAGAAAAGAAATACCAAAAATACCGATGAGCCAGTCATAACCCGGAGATGGTTCCATGGTTGATCCCGAAGCGATCCTGACCGGTTGAAAGTTTCCAGAAAGCTGTCACCGACCGAGAGCGGGCCCCTGCACTCTTTGCCTGCTATTTTGGCTCGTCTGCCCGGTTCGACTGCCAAGCCCCTGTGTCACTTTTTCTTACCCTCCCTCGCAGCGGAGAAGGGCAAAACAGAAACATAACATGGAATAAAAGACAGAAAAATCTGACGCGGGCCTTGCCACTTGTTATTCTCTCCAACAAGCCCGAGGAATGATTGATTAAGCATACCATCACCACTGCCTAACAGTACTCGCCCCTGCAGGGTGCCTGCTTTTCTCTTCATGGCACACAGACCCGACACTACTGAGTAAGATGCCAGAAGAAAGATTTGTTGGTGCCACTGGGAAACCATCCTGGCCAGGCGGAAGTGGGTCTCGGGCGAAGGATTTACGGGATCGCAGATTCGAATCTGGATGGTCTTTGGTCGGGTTCCCGTGAGGCTGGCAGCCACACTGGGCTTGGAGAGAGGGTCTTGCTACATGGGTTGGACCCTTGGCATCCCGGTGTGCTATTCTTTTCACACAGCACAGAGAGAGATAGATAGATGGGACTAGTCTTTTTTCAGTCTCGCGGGGGACTAATGAAGGACCCAAGTGGTGACCACTACTGATTTCTGCTAAAGGTCTGATCCAATACAGGCAGCGCCAACCCACTACGAAGCATCGGCCCATGCATGTCTTACTCACTTGGCTTATTTCCATCCCTCGCGGGCCAATGGTCGCCTGCACATTGATTATCAGCCAGGGCAGAATCATCCAGGAGCGAACATTATATAATTTCCGAGCAACACCACCGTTTCCAATAATAAGATTCATACTTGGTTTTTCTTCCTCCCTGGCCCCCACTTGGCGGTAAGGTACCGTCAGTACGGTGAAACTTGCAGCGGCCGCTGGTAATTTCAATTACCCAGATGCTGATTCGGGAAATGCCGCTTTTCCCAATCCTGCCAGGCCAAGCCCGCCGCCAAGACCCTGGCGGTTGGACCTTGGCTCGCCTGGGAAAAGAATACTGAGAAGATCCATCAAATTTGCTCTCGAAAAGGGTGTTCCTCTTATCGGGTTGTCCTGTGTGTTCCAGCCTTGCATTAGATATGAAGTCTATCCAGTCAGTCAATTTATACAAAAGGAGAAAAATATCGCAAGCCCTTCCTTATCTGCTGCCAAGCATCTGGGGTCAACCGTCAAGGAACATGGCGCAAGAATACGCCACGCTTTGTCCTGCTCGTTCCTCTTTTCCCCTTTGTCCACCACACGATCTCCGTCTCAAAATTGGGGGTTTGGAGTCGTCCTCTGCTTTCTCGGACCAGTATATCCGCCGTTGTCTGACTGTCTCACATTATTCAAACTGGTCATAATGTTTCCCCTGGTGGACTAATTCTAGTTACCTACTAGTTGGTTAGTCTCTACCTGGTCAGGGTTCGGAGGTGGAGTCCCTGGCCCTCTTCATTGGATCACCACATCGCCTAAGACGGTGTCTTCCCGGAGATTCCAAGTAGGGCAGACACCACAATGGTTCTACTAAGCTACTAGTCAAGAACATGTCTCACTGGCCCCCTCTTTCCCCCGAATTCGACCCATCGGAATGGCCGGTTCGCTCATCTGCCGCTCTTTGTGCCTGGCAGAAGCATTAGCCCCAGCTCGTGGCAGCGTGACAGGCTTGGTCTTGGAGAAGCCAGAAGCCATTCCCTGGCTGAAAGACTCGTGCCACCGTTGACGCCAGTGGTGACATCTGCAGGGGGAGGGGGTAAGATGAGGAGAAATGTCCCATCTTAAGACCAATGGGAAGGACCAGCTGGAAAACCAAGGAAGTAAGTTAAGTAGTGGTAGTCTGGGGGAGCTGCAGAGGGAACCTCGGTACCACCATCGGCAGGGATCATTGGTTCCTGGTCCTGCGCGGGAGTTCGCCCTGGGGTTCCGGAAAATTTTAAGATATGACCTCGAGGGTTCAGGGGACGCCTCTGATGCCTTTCACACATGGCTGATAATGATGATGATGCTGATGGTGGTGGTGATGATAAGGGAGATGGTTCCATCTATAATTTTCCTCCGATTGGCAATTCCCCCCCCCCCCTCGTGACCTGGGACTTATACTCTACCAATCTGCACTGCACACTCATTGGTCCCCTCTCGAATTGAACTAAAAAGCAGACTAGTTTACCTGTTTATCATCCCATCCAGGGGATTGGACCTGAATGCAGTTAGTGAGGTCCCCTTGCTGCTGCTGCGCTGCTCCACCGGCATTTTGCACCTGCACCTGATGTTCAGTCAAGCTCTTCCCCAGCATTCCACTTCTTCTCGCTTCCCCTCTTCTCTCTCCTCTCCCTCTCCTCTCCTCTCCTTTCCCTTCCCTTCCCTTCCTTCCTCCTCACTCATTCTTTCGCTCTCGTCACATCGACCAATGCATCCTTCACTGAAGTGACCCCCTCTTCCTGGGCTATTCCCTTGCCATTCATTTTTTTCTTTGGATCTGACCATTGCCATTCTTTCTCTACAATCTGGTCCCACTTCTTTCGTTCACTCTTTCATTTCGTGCCTAGCCCGTATCCTTTCTTTTAGCGTAAACGGCTATCTCCCAGCATTCGACGGTCACCTTATCGTATCTCCAAGTCGGGCCCCGCAATTGCTCGGCAGGCACATGTACGCAAACCTTGATCATTAAGATAATTCCAATCTCCCAGTGACTGTAGCCATGGTCTCAATGTCGGCCCTGCGGCACGGGCTTGGGGTCCTCTATCTTGCTAGCTGGCTGGGGTCGTCGCTGGCTGCCAGCACCGAGCAATGGAAGTCCCGGTCAATCTATCAGACCATGACGGATCGGTTCGCGCGCACTGATGGCTCAACCACCTCCCCCTGCAACACCACCGAGGGTCTGTACTGTGGTGGTACCTGGCGCGGCATGATCAACCATCTGGATTACATCCAGGGGATGGGCTTTGATGCCGTCATGATCTCCCCTATCATCGAGAACGTCGAAGGTCGCGTGGAGTACGGAGAAGCCTATCACGGCTATTGGCCCGTGGATCTGTACTCCCTCAACTCGCACTTTGGAACGCACCAGGATCTACTGGACCTGAGTGATGCCCTGCATGCTCGCGACATGTATCTGATGATGGACACGGTCATCAACAACATGGCCTACATCACCAATGGCTCCGACCCCGCCACCCACATCGACTACTCAACCCTGACCCCCTTCAATAGCTCGTCTTACTACCATCCCTACTGTAAGATCACCGACTGGAATAACTTCACCAACGCCCAGCTGTGCCAAACCGGTGACAACATCGTGGCCTTGCCCGATCTGTATACCGAGCATGCCGAGGTGCAAGAAACCCTGAGCAACTGGGCCAAGGAAGTCATCTCCACCTATTCCATCGACGGCCTCCGCATCGATGCAGCAAAACATGTGAACCCCGGCTTCCTGAAGAATTTCGGCGATGCGCTAGATATCTTCATGACCGGCGAAGTGCTGCAGCAAGAGGTCAGCACGATCTGCGATTATCAGAACAACTACATCGGCAGTCTCCCGAATTACCCCGTCTACTACGCCATGTTGAAGGCCTTTACCTTGGGCAACACCAGCGCCCTGGCCACTCAGGTCCAGTCGATGAAGAATTCCTGTAATGATGTGACCGCCTTGTCGTCATTCTCCGAAAACCACGATGTCGCGCGATTTGCCAGCATGACCCATGACATGGCTGTATGAACTCTGCTTGACTTCACAGACTCCTTTCCTAGCTAACATTGTCCCTACTAGCTCGCGAAGAACATTCTCACATTCACTCTTCTCTTCGACGGTGTTCCCATGATCTATCAAGGTCAAGAGCAGCATCTCGACGGCCCCGGCAGTCCGGAAAACCGAGAAGCGATATGGCTCTCTGAGTACAACACCGATGCCGAGCTCTACAAGTTGATCGGCAAGTTGAACGCCATCCGGAAGCACGCCTACCGACTCGACAATCACTACCCGGATGTCGAGACGTATCCCATCTTCGAAGGTGGCAGTGAACTGGGATTCCGCAAGGGAATCGAAGGCCGACAGGTGGTCATGCTTCTGTCCACGCAAGGCACGAACAGCAGCGCTTACAACCTCTCGATGCCGGTGAGTTTCACGGGTGGCACAGTAGTGACCGAGATTCTGAACTGCGTCAACTACACGGTCAATGCCCAGAGTGAACTCGTGGTTCCGATGGATAAAGGAGAGCCACGCGTGTTCTTCCCGGCGGATCTGATGCCCGGCAGTGGACTGTGCGGACTTCCTGTCGCGAATGTCACCTATGCTGCCTTAAGGACGCAGGGTGCAGCGGCGGCGGAGGCTGCCTTGTCGCTGGGTATCAAGACTGATGCAGCTTCTAGTGCTTTGCTTTCACTGGGGCTGTCTGTGGTGGCGGGTCTGGTTGTGGGGATGTGGTAATATGCTGATAGCTACAGATGGGTTGAGATATATTATCATGTTTCTGTGTTCTTTGTATGTATTTGCAGTAACGATACCCTTACCTAGTATTTTGTATATATTCACTTCGCTATATCCACTACTACTCGCAGATACTAGCCGCATCTCACTTTATTCCACGCTAGTTACTAGCACTTCGGCACTAAGCAATAAACAGAACGAAGACAAATTACTAGTCCAGTATATATATATAAATAGAGATCACCTGTAAATTCTTCAGAAAACCCAAACGGGTACCTGCATCCAACAACTGTTGACGATCATGGCTGGCTGATCCTCTGGAGGCAAATCCGTTGGGCCTCGGTAGCTTTCCGAGGAAACCGCCCGAGCTAAAAATACTCGCTCATCAGCCAAACAGGCCCACTTTAAGGACCCATTGAAAATTGAAATGAAGTCATGCACACCGTGTTAACTAGCTAACTAGCTAGTTCTTCTTAGTGTCAAGACAGCAGCTATTCTAACACTCTTCCGTGCTTACACCACAGCTCAGCTCCGTCGCTGCATCCGACTCTTCATCTCTCATCCATCATCCATCCACGCCACATGGACACAGACATAGTAAACCTAGCTAATCCCTCCTCCGCACCGCAGTAAAAAAAAATCCTCACCTCCTCCAGAACCACCAGCAATCCACAAACATAACACAAGAAAAAGAATACAAGCAAAATGTTCAGCTTCCTCCCCTGCTTCAAAACTCGCCGACAACGCACCAAATCCCAAACTCAATCCCAAAAGCAAATAGAGGGTTAGCCAAACACTCCCAACTACCCATACCAATTCAAACCATAGTAACAAATCAACCTCCCAAATAGAAAAAGCCAACGCCATAGAATCCCTCCCCTCATGGCACTCCCCCACGGAAAACACCCTCCTATTTCAAGCCTTCGAATGGCACGTCCCTGCAACCCCCAACACCGCGGACAAGCGCAGCCACTGGCGCCGGCTCCAACATGCCTTACCAGCTATCCACTCCCTCGGCGTAACCAGCATCTGGATACCGCCTGGTTGCAAGGGCATGGACACAAATGGAAATGGGTATGATATCTACGATTTATATGATCTAGGCGAATTCGACCAGAAAGGAGCAGTGCGGACGAAGTGGGGCACGCGCGGAGAATTAGAGGATCTTGTTCTGGATGCAAATGCCCTGGGTGTAGGTGTATTATGGGATGCGGTGTTGAATCATAAGGCTGGGGCGGATAGCGTGGAGAGGTTCGAGGGCGTGAGGGTTGATGATGATCGTATATTCCCCTTTTCATCTTTCCGTTCTTCTATGTTTAGTGTGTATATTGACAAATGCTTCACAGGACGAGATATCGAAGATGGTAATCCCCAACAAATCTCCGGCTGGACGTCCTTCACCTTCCCCGGCCGCGGCACCACATACAGCCCCCTCCAATATCACTGGCAGCACTTCAGCGGCGTCGACTGGGACGACGCCCAACAACGCAAAGCAATCTACAAGATCCTCGACCCTTCGCGCCCCGACAAGAACTGGGCCCAGGACGTCGGCACAGACGAGAACGGCAACTATGACTACCTGATGTTCGCGGATCTGGACTTCTCACACCCGGAGGTCCGGGAGGATGTACTGCGCTGGGGGAAGTGGATTATGTCTGTGCTGCCGTTGAGCGGGATGCGGTTAGATGCGGCGAAGCATTTCTCGACGGCATTTCAGAGGGACTTTATTGATTGTGTGCGGCAGGAGGCTGGGGACAGGAAGGTATTTGTGATCGGGGAGTATTGGAGTGGGGAGTTGAGGGCGCTGCTTAGGTATCTGGAGGAGATGGAGTATCGGGTGGCGGCGGTGGATGTGCCGCTTGTGGAGAGGTTCTCGAGGTTGTCGAGAGTGAAGAGGGCGGATTTGAGGGGGGTGTTGAGGGGGACGTTGGTGGAGAGGAGGCCGGGGAATGCGTTGGTGAGTTTATTCCAGTGATCCAATTTGGGAGTGGTGAGGCTGATGTGTGTGTGTGGTGTAGACATTTGTTACGAATCATGATACGGTGAGTGAATTCCCTTGTGAAGTGAAGGTATATGGATGAGTGCTGAACTGATATCACAAGCAACCGGGACAAATGCTCGAGGTGAGTTGTTACCATTATCAAGTGTCTGATGACGAGCAACGAGCTAACATACAACAGACCATCGTCGAGCCCTCCTTCAAACCCCTAGCCTACGCCCTAATCCTCCTCCGCCAAGGAGGCCATCCATGTGTCTTCTACGGCGACCTCTACGGCACCTGCGACGGCGACCACCCGCCAACTCCCGCCTGCGAGGGCCAGCTTCCGAATCTGATGCGTGCCCGAAAGCTGTACGCCTACGGTGAGCAGGAGGACTACTTCGACCAGCCCAACTGTATTGGTAAGTCAAGCCCTATCCAGTCTGCGACATAGTCTGATAAATGAGAAGGATTCATCCGCTACGGCAACGCCGCCCACCCCTCCGGACTGGCCTGCGTCATGAGCAACGGCGGACCAGCCACGAAGCGCATGTACGTGGGTCGGAAACATGCCGGCGAGAAGTGGACGGATCTGCTGCAGCGAGGCGGTGATCACCCGTGTGTCACGGTGATTGATGAGATGGGGTACGGGGAGTTTCCGGTTCAGGGTATGAGGGTGAGTGTCTGGGTGGATAGTGCGGCAGATGGCCGAGAGGGTGTCGGGGCAGAGTTGTAAGTCTATACCCTATTCCACTTATTGCTCTTGGTAGTCGTGGGGGTGGATGTTAAAAACTGATCCAGGGGATGATGATGATGATGCTAATATTGGAACTATAGTGACGTCGATATCTACGGCATTCAGGCACAATAACTAACCCACCCGGTACTTACTCATTATTGAGAAAATAATGGTGTCCATATATATCTCTAAGACACGATGTAATTAATACAATTCACAATGTAACTATTTTCCAGACTAGTTTTACTATAGTAAGACAATACAAGACAACCAAACAATAACAACAATACTACAGAGTAATAATTAATGTATCCACACAAACTAGTCTACTCCATCCTTCCTACTACTAACTCCAAGACACACAATCACACACAGTAAGACACAATCTCACCCAAAAATAATCCCTCCGTTCATCCAAGCGAGCGAGAAACCAAAAACCCAAAACCCGAAAACTAAAAGAAAAGAAAAAATAATCTGAACTGCCGTGGACCCTCCTTACCCAATCCAGTAACCCATTCGGTGCTGCCCGACACGGTAACAATCTAGCCGGAAAAGAGACTCAGACTAATACGGGCTTCCGAAACTTCCTACCCGTATTTTTCAATTCCACAAATACCGGCCAGGTCTGCTAGTATTTGCCATTGATTGCCCTACAGGGTCTGGGTTCATTCCCGAAAGGGTCCAGGGCCGAGTGAGTGATCCATGGATCGTCAAACAACACAAGTATGGTGTGTGTGTCTTCGGACATGTCCTTAATTGGTATTTACCTAGCTGCCTAACTGTTCTTTCTCGGTTGGAGGTGCCGGGGCCGTGGCTCTCTCTCTCTCTTTTTCAGTCACTCACTCACTGTCTAACGTGCAGTGCAGCACATGGTAGACCGGTCGCACATGGAACGGAACAATTCCAGGGATTTTGACTAGAATGCCGAACCACGGATACCAAACACCAGGATCTTCTTCGGTGAAAAGAAAAAATAAAAGTAATGGATATATGCTATAGACCATTAAGTAATAAGCTACACTTAGCTAGAAGTAATCTATACAAGCAATAAACTGGCAGTATTGCTTTCACCAATCGGGTAGTAGAAGAAAAAAAAAAACTCCATCACACACTCATTCACATCCCCACCATACTACATCTCATCCATTCCACAAAATAGAAAGCTGGCTTGGGGTCTGGTCTGGTTTGGTTTGGCTTACAACTGCATAGCCACAACACCCAACACCAAACCGGCAGCAACAGACACCGGCGCAGCAAGAGCCATACCCGCGCCCGTAGAAGCCGGCGCCGTGGTCTCGGTACCGCTGGCAGAGGCAGTAGAAGTACCCGAAGCAGAGGCAGAACGGGTCGAGGAAGCTGTAGTCGATAGAGTGTTAGCACCCGAGGTAGTAGTGGTTAATTTGCTGCTGCTGCTGCTGCTGCTGCTGGAGGAGGAGCTAGTGCTGGAGCTAGTAGTGGTGATGGAGCTGGATCCAGTGGAGGATGAGGAAGTGGAGGAGGTATCAGTACCAGTAGAAGTTCCCGTGGAAGAAGAAGAAGAGGAAGAGGAAGTAGAGGCGGAAGTAGTCATGGAGGCGCTGGCGGTGGTGGTGGAGCTAGAGCTAGAACCACCCTCGACGGTGAACTGCTCGGACTGAGCGAGAATACCGCTGTTCGTGGAGGAAGTGGAGAGGAGGTTGATTTGGTAGCCGGAGCTGTAGTTCTTGTTAGCATATGATATAAAAAAAAAAAAAAAATGACAGGGTGTAGGGAGAGAACATACCCATCGGTAACGCCGGACAGGTCGGACACGGTGTAGGAGCCCTTGGAGGTTTCCACGTCGGAGGCGACCTTCTTCTCTACGGTGGGGTAGACGGCGTTGTTGACCAGGTAGAGGTCGAAGGTGGTGGGGTCGGTGCTGTTGTATGAAGGTGAGTATATGTTGCATGGTTTAGGGCTGGTGAAGGGAGAGGGAGGGAACGTACGAGACGGAATCCCAGGTCACAGTGAAGGAGCTGGAAAGATCGACATCTTCACCCTTCTTGGGGGAGGTGACCTCGAGGGCTGCATAGAAGTTAGATGACTGTATCAGAAGAATTGAGTGGGGGGCAATAAGAGTGTGGACTAACCGCCGACGAAGGCAGCCAGAGGCAGAAGAGACACGGCGTAAGAAAGACGCATGGTTGTAGAGGTAGATGGTTTCTGAAGAAAAAAGGGGGAAAGGGTATCAATTGATTATTATGATAGAAGAAAGATCGAAGAGTGATGGAAGGAAGCAAAAGAGACAGAAATATGTCGGAGGAGACCCTGGTTAAATAGAAGTGTTAATGGGGTATCCAGTTTGCCATCATGTCTCACAAATGCTACTAGTTATGGCCGAGATGACCAAATCTTGAACGGGTTCAGTTCAGTTCAGTTCTTATCCACCCCCAAAGAAAATCTCGGAGAATGAACCGAATCAATTACATGACAACAACTACTGCTACTACTTACACTTAAGTCAAGTAGATCCTCTGATGGTCTGTGAGTGGGTGGCTTCTCAATTCTTGGATCATTCTGTAAAACAGACATGCTATATATAGCCGGGTGGTCAGGAACCAGGGAACGGGGCGAACGGGGGATGGTGAGGTTTCTGATGACAGGCGATTGATGCTGGCGCAGGATTGGGCTGGTTTCAGGTGGACAGGATGCAGCGTGGACCAATAAAGACTCGATTGATAACGCATGGGGCTATTTGCTTATGCGGATGGACTGGATAACTAGTTACTTTACAAAAGATAGGGTAGACTGGAAAAAGACCTGTCAGAATCACTCCCTCTGTCTGCTCTCCCTCTGCTCAAATTCTCTTTCTCATCGCACCGCCACTTCTCGTAGTCCCACCTTGGCAGAGTTAACCCCATGCATAGGCAATAATGCATTCGACAGCCCTGATGATAATAATTCAGTCCTCGACTGCTCAGGTCCAAAACTTAAAATCCCGACCAGCGCAGAATAACTTTCCCCTCTCCATCAGCTCATCCCAACCTACCCCTAGACCTCCTATATTGCTTCCCATGTTGCACTTTGTGCTTCTTATCAGTTCTGAGAGTCGTCATCCTCCCAGTATTACTTGTTTTTCTTTTTTGCCAGACGCAAGGGGGCTCCACTCAGTGTGTGCCTTATCAAGCCTGGCGGTTAACTAACGAACTAGTCATCACGAGACTAACCAACTTCTTCACTAACCCTGTATCTGCCCGCCCAATCAACCCAGCACGATTGAGTCTTTGTTCAGTGCCCACGCAATCCTACATTTTAACTCCGCGCCTTCGTATTCCCTGATAAAGCCGAGATTGAGTGGCTGGCAGCCTTGCCTTTCTTTTACTTATTTGACTGCAGGAACACATTTTCCCCGCCCCCCTTAATTGCAGATTTCCTTGCACAAGAAACGATACTGTGCAACATCCTCACTGTAGATGTAAATGTAATGTGTTGTCGATCCGTTCCTGCCGCCCTATTGAAAAGATGGAGTTAATAGCGGGGTTATCTGTAGAGCAGACTAATGGCTTTTACATTTTGATGAATTCTGGTTGTGACTGGCCAGTGTGCCATGGACCGTTAGATATGTACTTTTAACTATAACACGTAGGTTATCAATGCATATCTATCTATCTGCGACCCGCTGATACGTCTTGTTGTTTTCAGTCAATTCATGTGTTGCGATTGTCAGATGCTATCCAAATTGGACCAATATATCCAAAACCGTGTCAAAGCTGATAACCAGTTCTGATATGCACGAAGGTTTATATCTTGGACCTCAATCCTAGCCCCTGTTGCAGGGTTGCTACACACATGTTGTGTCAGCTAGGTACTAAGTTCTTACTGGAAGTCAGGGGGCGGTCCGACGTGGTACATTTAATTCAGCTGAGACTGAATGTATTTGACGCATGGTGGGCATATTCTTGGAAGGTGGTGAGAGAAACTACTCTCGCGAAATATGCTTCAATTCCTTCTGATGATCGCATTAAGTAGTAGTTATCCTAACATACACTGGCAGATAGATTAATTACTCATTTTCTCATGAACACAGAGTATCTCATCATTACAATTTACACCCTTGTCCGGGTCCAGGGCTTGAAGCTGTTTACCAGGCAACCGTCGAGCTCAGCCCATCCAACTCGCGCTGGTAGTTCCGGTGCTGCGCGATCTGGTAGAAGAACATGCCCACGAAATCCTTGGCGCCCTTCGCGATCTGCACGCTTTCCTTGAAGCTCTCCGGCTTCTGCACGCCACCGGCCGTGACCACGCCATACCATTCCACGGGCTGTGGGTTGGAGCTGGTGGCCACTTGCACGTCCAGCACGCTACCCAGCGCCTCCTTGATTAGCTCCGCCGCTTCACCCGTACCAGCCAGTGGCTTCAGGTGGCCAAATGTCTCGGCAATCCAGTACCGCATCTGTCCATTCTTGCGGAGCGTCTCCACATGAGGCCCACCGGGAATGAACGTCGCATCGAACATGGTTGATCGCTGTCCATCATACTGGTGGTCGGCGATGATGCCCTGCGACGTCTCCTTCGATTCTCCGTCGGCATAAATGGGTGACCGCTTAGTGCCGATGACAAACGGCAGAGCACCTGCCACCTTCACGGCGGTTTGAATTCCCTTGAATGCCACCGGGTCGTATCCGTCGCCAATTACGATGGCAATGCGCCGACTAGCGATGGTCGGAGACTTGGGGGGAAATTCAGTCTGGGAAACATGGATCGTCTTCCGGCCGTGGTTGGCCATGAGGGCCTTCTGAGGAATCGGCGCGCCCACGACTTCCGCCACCTGCTGCGCCAGGGTCAGGTCAATCTCCGCCAGACGCTTGCCGGCCATGCGCTCGTAAACGATAGGGTCATCGCAGTGGTCCAGCTCGAACCCGAAAGCCTTGACGATGTGCAGCTTTTCGTGCTCCGACATGGAGTTGTAGAAAAGTTGGGCCTGGGAGTGGTGTTCGCGGAACTTGGGGCTCAACGCGCGCCTCTTGCGGTCTTGTACCGGTTCTGGGTAGGACTCGAAGCCACCCCCCTGGGGAGCGGGCTCGTCGGGCTTCGCCGCTTCGAAGCGGTTGGGCCAGTAGTTGACAGAACCCTTGGTGATGCGGTGTTTCATGGCACCGTCGCGGTTGTGGTTTAGCACGGGACAGACGGGACGATTGATGGGCAACTCCTCCCAATTGATTCCGAGACGGCTAATCTGGGTGTCGAAGTAGGAAAAGTTGCGACCCTGGAGGAGAGGATCATCGGAGAAGTCGATACCGGGAACAATGTGCGATGTACAGAATGCAACCTGCTCTGTCTGTGGGAAGAATTCATCCACGTTGCGGTTAAGCTCCAACACACCAATGGTGCGGGGCGGAACCAGATCCTCTGGCCAGATCTTGGTCGCATCGAGAATGTCGAATTCGAAGTCATCCTGTTTCTCTTCAGGGATGGTCTGGATAGACAGATCCCACTTTGGATACGCGCCATTGTCAATGGCCTCCATCAGATCCTTACGATGGAAGTCCGGATCTTGACCCGCCAGCTTCAGAGCTTCATCCCAGACGAATGAATGTACTCCTAGGTGAGGCGTCCAGATGAACTTGACAAAGTGGCGCTTGCCCTCTTTGTTGATAAGCGAAAAGGTGTTGACACCAAACCCTTGCATCATCCGATAGGACCGGGGAATGGCACGGTCCGACATGGCCCACATGAACATGTGAGTGGCTTCTGGGTGCAAGTAGCAAAAGTCCCAGAAGTTATTATGAGCGGTCTGCGCTTGAGGGACCTCATTATGGGGTTCAGGCTTCACAGCGTGGACTGCGCCAATTAGTCAAGTCAGGGATGAGGAAATGAATTGGAATGGACGCACCGAAATCAGTGAACTTGATAGCATCCTGGATGAAGAAAACCGGGATGTTGTTTCCGACCAGGTCCCAGTTACCCTCGTCGGTGTAGAATTTGGTTGCGAACCCACGAACATCACGCACCGTGTCAGCGCTTCCCTTGCTGCCCTGCACGGTGGAAAAGCGGACAAAGACTGGTGTGTTCCGCGATGTGTCGGTTAGAACCTTGGCATAGGTCACGTCCTCGCAGCTTTCGAGTAGCTTGAAGTTTCCGAAAGCGCCGGTTCCACGGGCATGGACGACACGCTCGGGAATCCGCTCGTGGTCGAATCGGTGAATCTGGGATACGATCAGCCATCTGAAATTTCCATTGTATCAGCGCAGGCATATGGAAGTACCTTCTCGCGCGCAATCTGATCCTCTAGCAACGATGGACCAGTGCGATGGTCGTCGACTGACCGCAGCCAGTTGTCGGTATTGCTGATGAGCACGCCGTGGTCGGTGGTCTGACGCTGCTCGGTGGTGACATCGACCAGGTCGCGCTCCAAGTCGACCGTCTTCTTGTTCTTAGAAGAGGCCGACTTGACAGCTTCGTGAGCCTTTTCAAGCCCTCCGGCAATGACCGTGGCCATAGTGAATCTGGGGGGTTGCTGGGAATAAAGCCAATGGTAAGGAACTCGATGAGAGCTTATGGATGGCAACAGAACAATTCCTGCGACCGGGGGATGAGCCTACATTATGTATAACGATATATGACCATCGGAACACTTCCCAGTTCTGCGAGCCAGTCAAACATTCTCTGTAATGAGGGTTGTCGGATTGGCTGTCTGGCACGTAACCATGACGTTGCGACCGAGACGTCACCGTGACCACTTTCTTCCCCCAGCTCCATCTGGTGCTTTAGAATGCTTAGAAATCGGCAGGCTTGTCATCTAACCGACTCAGGGTCTAGGCATGGAGGCCAAATCAGGCTGACTTCTCACGAACGAGTGGTGCTCAAAAGCGCTCATTGGAGAGTTCACGGGCAGTGGTAGGAGTGATGTTAATGATGTTATCCAAGTCGGTCCTCATCGGCAAAGGCGCTCCGATAAGCGATAAGGAGTATGATGCATTCGCCATCCATCATCCACCGCATCATCTTGCAATTTCCAGGATAAATGAACCCTAAAGCCTGAAACTTGACAGTGGAGCACTACATTTAGTCGTGCATCAATTTGCAACACAGCCATGCATTGTACCAGTACCTCCGACCAGTACCTCTGCGCGATAACTTGAGGCTTGGCCTCCCGAGAGCATCCATCGTTAGTAACCTCGTATGGATTAGTTAGCCCAGTCCAGTTTGACCGTCTGCTAGACTAGCGGCTGAAACGCGGAATTGCCGATTACTTGTACCCCGCATAGCATCCGGTTTGTGTTCATCCAGACGCGTCACAACTAGTATCAATCACAAGCTTTGCCGTCGTGGTGCTCGTTGCCGATCGACTCAATCTGTCGACAAGCTGACACGCCATATCAATGCGACAGAAGATCAAGCAACTCGACCTAGACGGTCGCGAGGGCCATGATGCCATCTTCGAGGCCTCCTACCTGGAAGATATCCCGGCCGCCCTGCAGGAATGGGGCGCGTCTCGCATCCTTCTGGTCGTGAGCACGACCCTCGACACCAAAACATCCATGATCAAAGACTTGGAGGCCCGTCTATCCCATTGTGTGCTACAAAAGAAAACGGGAGTGGGAAGTCACTCCCCATACCGGGACATCATGGCTATTGCCCATACCATCCAAACACAGGACATTCAGGCCGTCATCTCTATCGGGTCCGGTTCCTACTCCGACGCATGCAAGATCGCCGTCATGCTCAGTGCAACTCTCCCCGCCGGCTTCGGCATTGACGATATGGAAGCCCTAGTCGATCAGGTTCACGGTCTGGCTGGCCCCGGCGGGATTAAAGCACCCACCACCAAGCTCATCTGCGTGCCGACCAGTCTCAGCGCCGGAGAGTGGAACCACTATGCCAGCGGCACCAATGCTCAGGGCAAGAAACAGCACTTTGTGCACCCCGAAGGATCCCCGAGCTTGATCCTGATGGACCCGCGCATCGCGAGTACCATGCCCTCCCACCTGTGGCTGGCGTCGGGGGTGCGGGCTGTGGATCATTTCGTGGAGACACTGTGCAATCCCGAGTGCCACGAGGAAGCCACGGCGCACATCAAGAAGGGGCTGCCAATCCTGATCCAGGGTCTCAAAGATTATCACACCGGTCAGGAAAAGCATAATGAGGAGGAATTGCTCCAAGGCATCTCGGAATGTCAGCGCGGTTCACGGGATGCTCTCCTGCCCTTCATCCAATGGAAGATTCCCATGGGGCCAAGCCATGCGATCGGTCATCAACTCGTGAGTCCGCTCTTTGGTGGCGCATCTACGTCGACTGTACCGCGATAATGATCTACTAACCACCAAGATTCTGCGTAACAGGGGAGTGTCGCTGGCGTGCAGCATGGTAAGTGGTCCAGCAATCACTCAAAATTGCGGAAAGTAGAAAGCCACTAACCGTTCTACGTATATCCAGGAGTAACGGTAACTAAATCCGAGACAGCCACCTACTGTGGAAACACCTACTAACCTTTCATGTGTTATGTAGAGTTGCATCATCTTGCCCGCAACATTGCGATACACCAAGCCTCAAAGCGCGGCTGCCCAGAAGGTAATCCTCGACATCTTCAACTCGGTGTTGGGGTTCCAGGAGACTGAAGCCGCTGACGCCATGTTACGGTTTGTGCAACTCCTGGGGATGCCATCCCGGCTGTCCGAGGTCAACGTGACCAGTGACGAGCAGTTGCACAAGATCGCCGATATGAGTTTGACCGACGTCTTGGCGAAGAGAGTGAACATGCCCGACAAAGCTGGTGTGCTGCAGATCCTCGAAATGGCTCGGTAAACAAGTATTGTGCGGCGGGTCGACTGAGGCGTCTTCAATTCCCACTTCTCCGTACTGGACTTTTAGGAGGATATTTCACCACGAGGAGCGGAAGACTGCCCGAGAAGTTCAAGCTGTTCTTGAATTCCCTTTTTGTGCTTCTGTTTTGTTCAAAGGTCCAGCAACTGTGGGATGGGTCGTGGACGCGCGTCCAGAAAGCGCGCGGGAAGGAATGGGAAGAAGCAGCGCATCCGAGACTCCACTGACGTCATAAGTCACTGCACCTTAGTTAGTTGGCAGTCAGCAGTTAGACTAGTTAGACAGTATATCTTTGAGACGCCATCTGGCATATCCGGACATAGATGCACATAATCGCGAGCTGCTGCCCATTCGAACGTGACAGCTTCTGAGGTATGTAGTCAGACCCACTCACATAGGGATTGACACTGAGCCATAAGCCCCACAAGCAGATACTTGTCAAATTCTGTATACGGCAAACAAACCATCACCAGTTGGAAAATACCAGACTGCAGCGAACATGCCTTTTAGTTCTCAGGATTCCGGAGTGACTGGCGCCGCCAAATTCGTCACATCGACCCTCGGCAACGCGGTCGGGGGCGTCTCTCGCACCGTTGGCGGGGTGACAGGCGCCGCGGGGCGAGGTGTCGGCGATACCATCACCGGCGCCACGGGGAGCGCAGGGAAGCCCGTTGGCGATGCATTGGGGAGCGTGGGAAGCGGCGTGGAGGATGGAGCCCGGAAGGTTGCCAAGGGAATTGAGGATGCTGGACAGTGGAAATGAGAGGGGTTGAGGAGATCCGGATGATGAGGAGTAGAGTAAACAATGATGATGTCGGTCGGTAGGCGGTGTGTCAGGTTGAGTGGTCTCCCTGCACTTTGACGGACTCTTATTATATTGCTCGCGATTGGTGAATAATTACCTAGGAGCAATCTGGACGACCCTTAATGAATATATTGCTTCATTGTTACTCCTTTTGATAATTCCTTACATCTGCAGGTACAGAACCTCTACATAACTGTGCTTGCATATATTGGCGGCATAATATCCCCTGGAGGAAAGCGGTCAGTACTAGCAGCACTAGGATGGCGGTCCAATATGCAACTGTTACGAAGTACTACTACTATTTATGTTGGCTAATAATATTATTATTTGCTTTTTTTAAGGGGGTACATCATGTCCACAGTCGAAAGATCCTGATGGTGCTTACTAGTAGTTCCTGTCAGCTTAGTAGTGAAACTACTACTGGTACTATTAGTAGTATCCTCCTTTGTCCTTATGCGGCTGTGACACTCCTGCCGAGTAGTAGTATATATTTAGCCTTTAAAATGCAACTACAGATTACGACATCACCATGCTGCCCTGAGCGCAAGGCACAGCCCCTCAATAGTAGAGATACATTGCAGTAGCGTGTTCAGTACGACTACGACAAGTACTGTGGTAGTTGTCACCTACTGATCCCTTTCTCTGACACAGTAGTAGCAATAAACCATTGCATGAAAAAGTGAGATCGTTGGGATCCGAGCTGGCTATAGCGGAAGCAATACCGGATAAAAGTGCATAGGTTAATATAATGACGGCTATTCTGCGCAAGAGAATACTGAAAGGGGCAAGATGGCCCATCCCGGATTGATAAGCAGCACACTGCCCCGTCATCCGGAGGGGCAATTCACAGTTAGCACTTGGTAGATGCTGGATACCTCGTGTTGGTGGTTACTTTGCTACTACTAAGCAAGCCGTCAGCAGCAAAATCGATGTCGACCCAGCCTTGCGGATCCAGGGTACAAGGGAACCGCCACTGGAGCCAACCCTTGTTTTCCTTTTGACCTGCTTGACTCCGGCACCCCGACTCCGAGAACAGAACGGATAGCGGAAGATGGGAGGAAAACCTTAAACTCCGAGCCAAATTAACTAGAAGAAGAAGGCCAGAGAAAACCCGAAGAAGGGCATGGGCTTAACTAAGCCGACCGGGGGGACGGCTGAGTCAGCGCAATACTAACCAGATGGAGGGCTGTGAGTGGCTCAATGGGGGTTAGTGGACGGGTTGCCTCAGTGCGGCATCCACGAATTGAGGCCCGTCGCCGGCCAGTCCCGGCTCAGGCTTGAGCTCGCCTCCTCACTCTACTGACTAGTTCTCACTACTAGTATTACTCTCACTGCCTCCTCCTCTTCTTCCAGCCCCGGCCTTTCTGCCAGCCATCCTGCGGCTTCTCTTCCCCCATTCTGTCTCTTCTGACTCCTCCACTTCCCTCCGCATTCCACCTCCTGGCATCTTACTGTTGCTGACGCTCAACTGCCCCTCGATACATCCCGCGTCGCTTTTCCCCCCCGATACGCGCGTCAAGCCCCGTCCGCCCTTGATCTACCCTGCTAGCTCCGCTACACTTGATTTTCTGTTACTCTCGCCGAACCCTCCGATCGTTGCGATCTCGCGAACAACCACCACCCCCGCCTCTCCTCCCCGCCGTTCATTTCGTCGGGTTCGAAGAAGCGACCGGGTCTGGAGCGGACTATTGCGACAAATTTCCGCTCCCTGTCTCGAATCCGCCATCCTTCGTCATCCGGTCAATCCACTGCGCGACTGTGATTGCTTGCTCCCCGAAGGCCTGCGTGGCCGCCTCACGCAGGGTCCCTCCGTCCTAGCCGATCCGATGATTGCCGTCCGCCGTTGAACATAGTCCGGGAATCACCCATTGTAAATGGATCCCATACAAGGGAAAGGGGACGAGGAACTGAGTCGGGCCTCCGACGAGGTTCCCCCGATTCCCAACCAGGAAGCCAAATCTACTAAGCGCGCACGATGGGCGACAAAACGCATGACCGCCGCCAGCGGTCTTCGGAAGAGAGTCTCCATTCTGGAACGTGGCAATCGACGTAATACGCGGAACAACACGACTGATGCAGCAACCGCAGGGCCAGAGAGCAATGAAACAGAAACAGCTTCATCGCGGAAAGTCTACTTCAACCTCCCCATCCCGGACAGTGAGCGGGATGAGGAAGGCAATCTGAAGACCGTCTATCCCCGCAACAAAATTCGCACCTCCATCTACACGCCATTGACGTTTATTCCGAAGAACCTGTGGTTGCAGTTCCACAACATTGCCAATCTTTACTTCTTATTCGTCATTATTCTGCAGTGCTTTTCCATCTTTGGAGATGCTGACCCGGGCCTGAGTGCCGTCCCCCTGATCATCATCGTGGTGGTCACTTCAATCAAGGACGCAATCGAGGATTGGAGGCGAACAGTGTCCGATAACGAGCTCAACAACTCCCCGGTTTATCGTCTGACCGATTGGCACAATGTCAACGCCACCCTCGACAACGTGTCCGCGTGGCGCAAGTTCAAAAAGGCCTGTACTCGGGCCACCATTTACACTTACCGTGGCATGAAAAAGCTCGTGCGCCGCAAGTCCGCGGACAAAGACGTGGCGGGAGATGTTGAGATGGCGGATGCCCGGCCATCCGTGGAACCCACCTCTCCGATCGAGTTGAGGGCCGTGTCCCTCGATGCCCGTGCTTCCGGGGATTGGCCGGATCCTGCAGATCAACACGGTAGAAATGCGGCCTCGGGCCGCGTCAAAGGCGACATCCTCAATCCGACCAAAACTGCTTCCGGGCAGGCTCGCTTCAAACGTCAGCATTGGAAAGATGTCAACGTCGGTGACTTTGTGCGGCTATACAACGGTGACCAGATCCCAGCGGACATGGTCATTCTCTCAACCTCTGATCCGGACGGTGCCTGCTATGTGGAAACCAAAAACCTGGACGGGGAGACCAATTTGAAGGTTCGCCATGCCCTTAATTGTGGTCGCGCGGTACGGAATGCTCGCGACTGTGAAAGAGCGGAATTCATTATAGAGAGCCCTCCCCCGCATGCGAACCTGTATTCGTTCAGTGGTGCCATTTACTGGAACCAACAGGACGATCCTGAGGCGCCCCCCCAGGAACGCGTGGAGCCCATTACCATCAACAATATCCTCCTCCGTGGTTGCAGCCTTCAGAACACGGAATGGGCGTTGGGTGTGGCCTTGTTCACCGGTTCAGAATCCAAGATCATGCTGAATCAGGGCATCACCCCGACTAAGCGACCACAAATGGCACGTAATATGAACTGGAACGTTCTTTACAATTTTGCTATCCTCTTCATCATGTGCTTGATTTCCGGTTTTATCAACGGCTTTGCTTGGGGACTGGATGATGCATCCTTGGCTTTCTTCGAATACGGCTCCTATGGCGGATCCGCCGCCGTGGAAGGTGTTGTTGCCTTCTGGGTGGGTGTGGTTCTCTTTCAGAACTTGGTTCCCATCGCCCTGTACATCTCATTGGAAATTGTGCGCTGGATCCAAGCGCTCTTTATATTCTTCGACCAGCACATGTACTACGAGCGGCTGCAGATGTCTTGCGTTCCAAAAGCTTGGAACATCTCCGATGACATCGGGCAGATCGAATATATCTTCTCGGATAAGACAGGTACTCTGACACAGAACGTTATGGAATTCAAGAAATGTACGGTCAACGGGGTCGCATATGGCGAGGCCTATACCGAGGCTCAGTTGGGAATGCAGAGACGACAGGGTTTGTTGAACGTGGAGGAGGAAGCTGCCAAGGCTCGTCAACGTATCAGCGACGGTCGCGTGGAGATGCTGCAGCGACTGCGTCAACTGCACGATAACCCATACCTTAAGGACGAAAACCTGACCTTTGTCTCGCCTCAGTACGCAGCGGATCTAGGTGGTGCGTCCGGCGATGTCCAGAAGCAGGCTGTCGAGAGTTTCATGGCCGCGCTGGCGTTGTGCCACACAGTGGTTACGGAACGGATCCCAGGCGACCCTCCGCAAATCGAGTTCAAAGCCCAGTCTCCTGATGAGGCTGCCTTGGTGGCTACTGCTCGAGATTGTGGGTTTACAGCGATGGGTCGCTCGGGAGATAGCCTCCTTGTCAACATCATGGGCGAAGAACGCAGTTATCGGATTCTGAACATCCTGGAGTTCAACTCGACGCGTAAGAGAATGAGTGTCATCGTTCAAATGCCGGACGGAACCATCCGTTTGCTGTGCAAGGGTGCTGATACAGTCATCTACTCTCGCTTGGCTCCTGGTCAACAACGGGAGTTGAGGGATATCACCTCCCAGCACCTTGAGACCTTTGCTCAAGAAGGTCTTCGTGTGCTTTGTGTGGCAGAACGTATTCTTGACGAGGAATTCTACCGCGAATGGAGTCTTAAGCATGACGTGGCTGCAGCGGCCATCGTGGACCGCGAAGAGAAACTGGATGAGGTCGCTGGTATCATTGAACAGGATCTGATGCTCCTAGGTGGCACAGCCATTGAAGATCGGCTGCAAGATGGTGTTCCCGATACCATCTCTTTGTTGGCTGACGCCGGTATCAAGCTCTGGGTCTTGACAGGTGATAAGATCGAAACCGCCATTAACATCGGCTACTCCTGCAATCTTTTGAACAACGACATGGATATTATGGTATTGAGTGCACCGGATTCTGATATGGCTGCGAAGGAGCTGGACAGCAAGCTCGAACAGTTTGGAATCACTGGCTCCGACGAGGAATTAGCCGCGGCACGCCAGGACCACTCGCCACCGCCATCGACCCACGCCCTTGTCCTCGATGGGGACTGTCTTCGATTGATGTTAGACGATGCCTTGAGGCAGAAATTCTTGTTGCTTTGCCGGCGCTGCAAGTCCGTCCTTTGTTGCCGTGTCAGTCCCGCCCAAAAGGCGGCCGTTGTTGATATGGTCAAGACTGGTTTGAACATCATGGCTTTGTCGATTGGAGATGGCGCCAATGATGTCGCCATGATCCAAAAAGCGGATGTTGGTGTAGGTATTGCAGGAGAGGAAGGTCGCCAGGCAGTCATGTGTGCCGATTACGCCATCGGTCAATTCCGGTTCCTGCAGCGTCTCATTCTCGTGCATGGACGGTGGTCGTATCGACGGCTGGGTGAGACCACGGCCAATTTCTTCTACAAGGTAAGTAAATCCTCTGGTGTCGGAGTGGAGTCATCGGCGGGTTATAGCTTGGGTTAGATCTCTGATACTGATTTTGCCTAGAACTTGGTCTGGACGTTCGCGCTGTTCTGGTATTCGATTTATGACAACTTCGACGGCTCCTACCTCTTCGAATACACGTATATCACCCTGGTGAACGTTGCGTTCACTTCTCTACCAGTCATCTTCATGGGAATCTTCGATCAGGATGTCGATGATAGGGTGTCTCTGGCCGTACCGCAGCTCTACATGCGGGGTATTGAGCGTAAGGAGTGGACGCAGTTGAAGTTTTGGTGAGTCTGCCTGCTACATCCCAAGTCTGCGGTCATGAGTTCAAGCTAACGGGTAGATCAGGATCTACATGCTCGACGGCTTCTACCAATCCATCATCTGTTTCTTCATGCCATACAGGCTGTACTCGGTGGCCAATTTCCAAACAGAAAACGGACTCAGCATCGATGACCGGTACCGCGTGGGTGTGTTAGTCGCTACCTGTGCTGTGGTTGCTAGCAACACTTACGTGATGATGAACATGTACCGTTGGGATTGGCTGACCAGTTTGATCAACGCGATCAGTTCACTGTTGATCTTCTTCTGGACTGGTGTCTACTCATCTTTCGAGTCCTCCATGACCTTCTATGGCGCTGCCCGTCAGGTCTATGGTGCGCTATCATTCTGGGTGGTCCTTCTTCTGACCGTAGTGATGTGTCTCATCCCACGATTCGTCATCAAGTGCATTCAGAAGGTCTACTTCCCGCTGGATGTCGACATCGTCCGAGAACAAGTGATCCTGGGCCAATTCGACTACTTAAAGAAGTACGAAGCATATGTGCCTCCCGGTGTCACCAAACTGGCAGCTTCATCGGACAGCGAAGCCTCGACCATTCCCTCGGACGGGGGCCATACCCCGCAGCCTCACGTTAGCCGCGACTATCCCATGCCTCATGGAGTCGACCGCACGGCGGACTCGACGCCTGTTGCCCCGTTAGTCGATGCCCAAGGCGCGCCAACCAACCTGGGCAGTCAAGTGACCAGCGCCAACGCGAGTAGCGTGGCCTTTGGACTCCAGCGTCGTGAGTCTTCCGAGAGCACCAGCCGAGACCAATCGGCATTTTCAAGCCAACTTCTAGCCGTCGATTCCACCAGCATGGAACCCCAAATGCCTCACAGTCCACTCAAAAGCCGCAGCGATCCCTCGACATACCCTGTATAGATAGAGTCCGAGTCACTTTACCCTGCTTCTTTCCCCCCGAAAACTGTCGATATACACACACACCACATCCGACTCGTTGCGATTTGACCAAAAGCTATTCAGCAACTTTCTCATTATCTATTTTCCATTTTTGATGCCTTCTATGAAGTTATCTGCCATTGTTTTTCTCCTTTTCTTTTCTTTCTGAGTTACCCTGGAGTTGGTCGGTTTTCCTTCGAATTTCTTCATTCTATTGGTATTCCCCAACTTCACGGTGCATTTTCTTTTTATTATTTCTTTCCTCTTACCACCTCTCGTCCTGCCGATTATACACCTACCTACCCCCTGAGCTCAGCCAGCACCGGCTTGCCTATCGGGCACCCGTGCTGGTGTGGCTCATTTCTGTTCAACCACATAATGTCTGAATTTCTTTACGATCGTGAACAGCTTATTTCCTTGCCCATGTTTATACCGACCTCGGATATATACACACAACGCAATGTTGTAATATAGACAGCCATCTATTAGTGAATTACAGGACTTTGCAGCATACTATTACCCTCTATAGTCAGCTAGTGATAAGGAAACTGTAATCAAGTTCATTAATATGACACCAAAGTTATCATTACCACATACAAAAATGAAAATCACCAAACAAACCCAACCCGTAAATACATATTTAAACCTCCCCATCCTTCAACTTCTCCTCACTTCCAGAACCACCACCATCCACAACCTTCAACCTAGCCGCCACATCGCCCGTAAACCTCCCATCCACCCCCTCGGCAAAACACGCCGCGATCACCGACAATCCGCCAAACGCAATACTCGCCAAAAACACCGTGCGAAACGACTGCGAATACGCCGTCTTCACCGCCTCTGTCACAGCCCCCAGAATACCATTCGTCATGCCGGGAACAGCCTCATAGGCTGCCGTCGTCCCCGCCGACACCGCCTCCAGCAGATCCGTCAGCGAGGATGAAGGCAGTCCTGCGTTTAATGCGGCAGCAGATACATCGCGCGGCAAGTCCACCGTGACGCGGTTGTCCAGGATGGCGACGTAGATGGCGGTGGCGATGGTGCCGGCGACTTGCTTTGCAGAGCCGAGGAAGCCGCTGGCTAGCCCGATGTCCTGGGGTGAGCAATACAGGGGGCACATGATTATGGTTATCAGTTCGAGGTAGCCGACGAAGAAGCCGCCGAGGGCGGTGAACTGTTTATTTCATCGTCAGTTTAGGTGGTTGACAAGTGGGAGGGTTTTAGGGGGAAGGAGTGCAGGGGAAGTGAAGGCCGTACCGCGATGCCGTATGCCTGGCGGTATTGGTTAATGGATGCTAGGGCCCCGGAGAATGCGGTGATCATGAGAGTGGTGATGATCAGTTGGTATTTCGTGTATCCCACGGGTTTCATCAGGATGCCGGCGGCGACTTCGCCGACGATGACGCCGGCGCCGGTGGAGATCTATGTGTGGGATGTGATTAGGGATGATGATTTGTTGGTGGTGGGGAAGGGTATACTCACTGAGAGCCAGCCCGTTTTGATGGTGTTTGTGGTGTAGAGGTCGGCGATGGCGGTTGGCCAGAGGAGACTGTAATGGTTTGTTGTTAGAGTGACATCAAGGAGATTGGGGGGTATAAGCATACCTCATGGAGAAGTAGACCATGTTTCCTACTAGGGCCGAGCACACCGCACCGGCGTATCCGCGGTTTCGGAGTAAGGACATGGGCAGGAGAGGCTGCTGCAAGGGGACGAATATTTCTGTTGGTTGGGGAGCAAGTGAGTCAGTTTACTAAGTAGTCTGGAGTGCATTGCTGGTTCACGTACCATATAGGGCAAAAGCGAGCAAGCAGACGAATCCAATGACCAGAACAGCGATGACATGGGCTGAGTGCCATGCATACGATGAGCCGCCCCATGCTGATGGGATTGAATTAGC
The DNA here is from genome assembly GCF_003344945.1 of Aspergillus welwitschiae. Taxonomy (NCBI): domain Eukaryota; kingdom Fungi; phylum Ascomycota; class Eurotiomycetes; order Eurotiales; family Aspergillaceae; genus Aspergillus; species Aspergillus welwitschiae. Next base: position 690,374 of record NW_020798713.1, read on the forward strand.
ACCATGGAAAAACCGAGTAAGAGCTGGAACGGGAGACTCACAGAGACCCAGCAGGACCAGGATCAGTCCGCCGGCGTACAGGAGAAAGCCAATGTAGTCGAATTTCTTGAGACCATCGATGCGGCTCTCATTTCCGCGCTTGGCATCCCAGCCTGGAGGGAAGTAAAACAGCACCAGCAAAATGATAGAAAGACCGCAGGTGATGATGTTCAGGTAGTAAGTCCAGCGCCAGGAGCGGGCGGTGTTGGCGATGAACAGATCTGCAATCAGAGAACCGAACGCTGAGAAGGGCAGCGTTGTGATGAAGATGCCAGCATTGACGACCGGACGAGCACGGTTGGGGACCAGCTCGGCGATCACGAAGCTGAAAGTCAATTGCACTGCAGCAGCCAGACCGCAGAGGACACTGCCTCCGATAACGGTGGGAACGGTTTTGGCTGTTGCACAGACTATGGCGCCGATAAGGCCAAGTAGTTGCCCTCCAATCAGGATGTATCGGCGGCCAAAGAGGTCTCCTAAGCGGCCTACCAAGAGAAGACCGACCTAGAGCGGGTTTAGCAAGTCTATATATACATGGAAGATGCATGGTTTGCCAGAGAGAGGGTGCTCATACTCCGGAGATCAGTGTGAAAACGGTCGAGATCAAGCTGTAGCTGGGGTCTGGCCCTGCAAGTAGAAAGACAGTCAGCAACTGCTGGACAATACGTCCCAGGTAGTCCGAGGTAGAGGGAAGATAAACTTACCCAGGTCAGCATTGATGGCGCTCAAGCTATTTACCTGTTGAATAATCAGCAAAAAGCTTGCCGGAGGAAACAAATAGAAAGACCGACCGGTAAGACATAGCCCAGGTAGAGACTGATGGCCATCAAACACACGGCAATAAGAGAGCCAACAAAGTTCTTACTGCAGTAGTATCCGGCCGGCAGTTCATCCAAGTCGACAGGGGTGGCCGTTAGCTCCCGGGCATTCTTCTCGTCCGTCATCCTGCCCTAGAAAATTTACTGGCGGAGTGGATATGTGAAGAGAATGAGGGAAGGAAGGAGACAGGGGGATAGAATTAAAAGAAAAGCCGGTTAAAACGTGGGAAGAAAAATGGCCGATAAAGCAGCAGCAGCAGAATGAAGCCATGACGAATCGGAATGAAGACGACTGATCTGGGCCCAGTCTTAGACATCAAACCATCTGCGAACGGCCGACTCGAGAGGGGTGAAATTAGGGCACTTCTTGATCCCTGCCTAGTGCCTTCGTGGAGCCCGACGGTGTCACGGCGCCATATTAGTTGGACAACTAGCATTTCTGTTCCTAAGAGCGGGTGGAGCACACAAATTGTTCCTTGCCCATATGGCCAGGGTCAATCATGTTAAGATCGTGTCCAGATGCCGTATCATCTAACGTCCATGGATCGTGGTCTCTCCCCCCTCAGCCAACCGAAACCTCGAGACGGGTCGCTCGGAGAAGTCCCATTTCTGCATCCTGCATCCTGAATCCTGCATCCTGCGCCTAGTACTATCCATGCATCTGGAATAATGTTTCGAAATACCCGCGCGAATGTAGACTCCGAGACTTTGCTCGGACTGCGATTTCTCTCGCCCTTCTTTCGTTCTTGCCAGGCCAGATAGACAAATACCCTTCCATGGAAGTTGTGTGGAAGGACGTGTCGTCGACCGGAGGGTCGGTCGACTTGCAGGCATCCCGAGTGTCATCAATTATTGCCTGCAATACTGTTCTTCTCGTGATTGCGACCGGTGGGCTTTTAGTCCGTCTGTTCGTCCGACTTCGATATCTCTCAGGCATAAACTTTGATGATTTGTTATGTGTAGTCAGCTGGGTACGCTTCCTGGCCCGTTGAATTTGCTCATGTCCTCCCAGAAACTGATGCTTCGTTGCCCAAGATCTTCACATTTGTTCTGTGCTTTGTGTGTATCTGGAGTAAGCTGCCATGAATCAAATGTATACACCCGATGAATGAACTTGACGAGTCTCATTCCCACAGTGACCCGATATGGCTACGGAAAGCACATTGCTACAATACAGAGCTCGGAGAAGCTGGAGATGTTTCTCAAGGTTTGGGATACACTAATAAATGAGTCTGTCTATATGCTCACTCAATTCCAATGATTTACAGCTCGACTTTGTCAGCATGATTGCGTATCTTCTCGCCCTCGGCACCGTCAAGGTTTCCTTCTGCCTCTTATACCTGCAGATCTTCCCTGGAAAGGGGTTTCGCATCGCTTGCTGGACTCTCCTGGGCCTACTTGTCGCCGAAACCATCGAAGAAACATTCGTCGTGATCTTCCAATGCTCACCGATTCACAAGGCATGGGATGCCAGTGGCAACGTCAAAGGCCAGTGTCTGTCTCTTACGGCCTTCTACTACATCTCCTTCGGGATCCGCTTGGCTACTGATCTGGCGCTCTTCGCTCTCCCTCTTCCGAAAGTGATGCGATTAAATATGACGCTAGGCAAACGAGCCGGACTAGTGATGATGTTTGGATTGGGTGTTCTGTACGCTGGTTCCCTCTTAGCTGAAATTCACCTGAGAGCCACGAATAACCGCGAGTTCTAGGGTCTCCATCACGAGTATAATTCGAGCGACGTATATAAGCAACTTCTCTGACGACCACACCTGTATGTTGCCTCTCCCTTTGTGCCCTTATGTGTGCTGCGACTAATAGATCACCTACTACTTGAACAGGGACACTCGTCAACACTCTCAATTGGTCCAGTGTCGAAGTGGCTGTGGCCATCTTCATCGCCTGCATCCCTTCTTTCAAATCGCTCATTAGCTTCCGATTCCCTGCTTTACAACGGCTACTGGGGCTTTCCAGCAAGGGAGACTCGACCGGTCGGTCGAAGATATATGGAACATCGACGCGTCGGACCAATAACGGGCGATCCCTCATGGGTCACCAGAGTATCAAGCTGAATACTGTGACGGGGCAGAGCCGGGCCGATGTTGAGGCTAGTCGCAATGGCTCGGAGGAGCGTATCATCGGGGCTCATGAAGGCATTCACGTTACCACCGATGTGAGTGTTAATGAAAGTGATTGATGTGTGGTATAGCTCGATCGTCTCTTCACAAAATTCTTATATAGTCTATAATCTTGTAATCTATGATTCTCAGGTTCATCCCTATTTGCAATGGGCGGATCGATGTTGTGTGTGCAGACCATTTGCTAAGTTAACACAAACACATACCCCCATCGATCGATTAATCTAGCTGCAATGGTACCATGCGTGATAGCGACCAAGGGTTAAAGTCGAGATGCTATCGGATCTAGCGCCGAAGTCAAGCCTTTAGGGCATGGGAGGTGGACCCGTTCGGAAAAGTTATTTATCATCCGAGAAGGATCCACGGACGACTTCCGGGGGGCGCTGCTCTTTTGGAGAATCGATGGGAACCCTGGAGCGAGACGAAAATGAAGGGTTGGTACCAAAAGAATTGGGCAGACTAGCCAGTTTCATGAAATTAGATAAAATTGACATTCAAGTGGTGCTTTACTATGCTCTCTCGTTTGTGAGTTCTGAGCTCGACGGGCTGTCTTCCAGTCATACGCGGGACGAGCAATTTCAAGCTTAATATCGAGGAGGCCCACTTAGCGTGGTGGAATCCAACTCTCATTATCTCCGAGCCCAATGAAACCTCCATAATCAAGCCTCCTTTACTTGCTAAGGCAAGATACCTGCTGTCGGTGTTTCTCCCCGGGTTGCGTACGCGTTGGCCAAAGTGACTATTAACTAGCATGTGCGCCACTTGAGGCCACGAGCAGGTTTCCCTAGGCCTGCCATGTCTTGGTAAAGCTCCCCAGGGCGCTGTTTGCCTCCGTAGATGCTGCTTCATGGCCCTCGGAGATAGTCAGCTCGAGAATCAGGGAGAGTTTGGCTTGAATGCTAGAATCTGTCTTCCGCCAGCCACTCCCTTCCCCAACATAGATCGGAAAGCACACACGACTGGGTCCTTCACTTTCCTCGACTACGGCCGAACCGAGCATGGCGGCCTTAGAGCGAGCTTGTCTCGGCTGACCATATATCCCCGAGGAATCGGAGGAGCCAGCCGTGGGATGCCAAGCCACGAAGGGGTAGCCAATTTGATTAAAGCTATTTAGTAACTGACAAAAGCGTCTTGGCTCTTAGTCGGATAGTCCACCTATCAAACCTTCCTATCTCTGAGGCCGTAGTGGTATAATTGAATCGTCCGTCTTCTCTCCGGCTTTCCCCTTTCTGGTAGTACCGGGCAAGGCTCAATGTCCTTTGTATCAGTCGTCATCTATGCTCATCAAATCGCGCGGTAGAAAGGATTATTGATTCACCCGACCTGCTGCTTCTTTGCTCTCGCAAGATATAATCCCTGCTGGACGTGGCCGCTACTGCATCCAGATTATAACCAACCGAAAATTTCATGTTAGCAGCCGAGGGCCATAGTGCAGTCGACTAACTGCGTCCGCGAAAAGATCCTTGCTAACACGATTCGTGCCACTCTAATGCTACTAATGTCCTACTAAGCCATTGTCACTCTACTGAGCCCTTAATACGCCGCGATATATCTCCCCGGAGCGATTAGCGTGGCGGAGTCTGGCCGACATGCGGTATCGCAGCGCCACAAGTCTGATGTTTGTCCCCACCATGATGGGTTGATGCCGGTCAGCGGTTCTCCCATAGGCACAAGAGAGTCAAGCCAACAAGCAATTAACCGATTAGCCTGGACAGCAGCCCGATGTGTACAGAAATGTGCAATGGGCCAGGGTACCTGGGTAAACTGGGAGCCAGCATGGCACCCCCTGGAATCAGACCAGACCCCCTTGCCCTTAATGCATGAAGCTCTGTGCCGTCTCCCTGGTGAGCCCTTCTCAGCATAGAACCTGGGCCCCAAATCAGCCCTGCTCCCCTCATTAGATTCATCATGCAGCAGCAATCCCAAACCTCTCAAGGCCACCATGCCATCGTGTTCGGCTGTTCAGGCATCAACGGCTGGGCCCTGATCAACCAGCTACTCAACAGCTACCCAGCCCCAGGGACCTTCAGCAGAGTGACGGCGGTTGCGAACCGTGCGTTCACGGCTGAGGAGGCCCAGTGGCCAACAGACGATCGTCTCCAGATTGTCTCCGGCGTGGACCTCTTGGTGGGCGACGATGCAGCGCTGGAGAAGACCCTGGCGGAGAAGATCTCCTCTGTCGAGACGATCAGCCACGTGTACTATGCTGGTATGTAGTCCGCTTCCTTATCGCATGCATACCTTCTCTGTTAGTGCGGCTAACCGTGCGTGTTTCAATATCTGTGCAGCATATCGTGCCAGCGATGTTCCTGAGGAAGAATGTCGCCTGAACAAAGAGATGCTTCGAGCGGCGGTTCAGACGCTAGAGAATCTCTCGCCCAAACTGTCTTTCGTTACTCTTATTACTGGCACAAAGGTATGTCACCTACATATCCATATCGGAAACACATAATTTTCCACGTGCATAAAGCTAACAACACTTGTATTATCCAACAGGCATACGGCGTCTACCTCCTCGATAAATTCCCCTTCCGGAACCAAATACCCCTAAAAGAAGACCTTCCCCGCGTGCCAGCCGAATACGCCAAAGACCTCTTCTACTACCATGAAGTCGACCTGTTGCAAGAGCTCAGTACCGGAAAGTCCTGGTCATGGTGTGAAGTCCGTCCGGACGTGATAGTACGTCCTTACACCCCTTCCACCACCCCTTTACCAAACATACTAAACAACAAAAAACACAGGTCGGACTCGCCCCCTTCGGCAACGCCAACTGCATGGCCCAAACAATGGGCATCTACCTCTCCCTGTACCGCGCCCTCGAAGGCCCCAACGCCCGCGTCCCCTTCCCCGGCAACAGCACAACCTGGACCCTCCAATCCACCGACTCCAACCAAGACATAATCGCGCGCTTCTGTATCCACGCATCCCTCCAATCGCGTGTAAAAGTCCATACCCGAGCGTTCAACATCGCCGACAGCGCACGCCCCGTGGCGTGGTCCGAGCGATGGCCCATCCTGGCGTCGTATTTCGGGCTGGAAGGGGTGGGGCCTGAGGAGGGAGGATCTCTGCATCCGACGGAGTATATCGATCGGAACTGGGAGGAGTTGAGACGGTTGTGCAGCGAGAGGGAGGGGGTGAAAGAGGAGGTGATTTATCGCAGTATGCATAATACGGGGGCCAGGATGGGGAGTCTGAGACTGATGGACTTTGATCGCCCGTTTGATTTGGGGAGGGCGAGGGAGATTGGGTTCAGTGAGGAGATGGATACGAGGACGTCGTGGTTTGGGGCGTTTGAGAGGGTGAGGAGGGCGGGGATTATGTTGTGATGATGAGGCTATATGAGTTGGGATATGTGCTGTTGTTGATGATGGTGGTAGTAGTGGTTGGTAGTAGGAAAGAGAAGGCATCGGTGGGAGTTTGTTGATATCACACCATACGATTATATAGAAGACTCGAATGTAATGGTTCATGATGAATCCAATAGCCAATCATGTAATGGTGGATTGATTCTATTATAGCTCAGTCGAGCCTTCAACGATGTAGTTAGATGCCAGATATACAGAATTCCAATAACTACTATAGCCTGTAAATCTATATAAATTTCGCATCACTCACTGACTACTACCGAAAACCATAAATCTGTCTCCAACACCACATTATGATGTATATATATGTATTACTAGTAGGCAACCGAACCTACTATAAGAAAGTCTTCATACTCTGTAGAATATTCCTATCAATAGGCTTAATATTATTCAGTGGCAGTGCTATAGAGTCGGCCTGTAGAGACATAGATAGTAAGAAAATAAACCCCATGGGAATCTCGATAATCTCCATGAGCCTCTTCCTAGTACTACTGTTGGGACTTCTACTAATCTATGCACAGTCACTCTTCCTCAAACATAGTCGAGAATATATGTAGCGGCTGCAGGACTCGAGCCCATAATACTTGAGGAATTTATTATGCCTCGTCAGGACCAGTCAAGGTAATTACCACTACACCTGGTCAGTCACCAGCCAATGACGGTTAAGGTCATGAAGTAAAGGACGGGTCTATGACTGGGTCGATCATGTCGGGAGAGTGATGAAGAGAAAAACGATTGAGATAGAACAGAGCCAAAAAGGGGATATTATAAGCTGGCTCCAACTACGTCGCCTTCACAGCCCCCCGTTTGTCAACAGTCACCCACATATCGCGCCAGAATCCCACGCCTCCCTTGATCACAAAATGCGCGGAAGGCTTGCCCGCAATCGAATGAAGCTTGAATTTGCGGAAGAGCTGTTACTCGAATAGTCAGATATAAGATGAATACGAAAGAACGTGAAGGTGGAAGGGACGGGGCGAACCTGCAAAGGACCCTTAAACAGCTCCATCATAGCAATATCCTTGCCCAAACACACTCGCGTCCCGTACCCAAAAGTAAACATATACTTATTCATGACCTTTGCGCGCTCCGGATCCAGCCAGCGCTCCGGGTTGAACACATTCGCATCTGCACCAAACACTCCCTCATCGCGCTGAACAATCCACGGGTTAGACGAGATCTCCGTGCCCGCGGGCGCAAACTGGCCATATAAATCGATACCCGGCTCGGAGACGTATCGAGGGAAGATGTTCGGCGCGGCAGGGTTCATGCGCAAAGTCTCGCGGACACACGCGGCATAGTAGGGCAAGTGCTCGACGATCTCCTGGTACTGGGCCATGGGACTGATGAGACCTTTTCGGGCAGCATCATCAATCTCAGCCATCATGCGCTCGTACACCTCCGTGTGGGTCATGAGGTTGTGCACCAGTGCCTGGAAGACAGTTCCGGTGGTGTCGGCGCCAGCCAGAAGGACCAACAGAACCTCTGCGCGAATGTAGTCCATGTCGAGAGGTTTGCCCTCCTCGGTGCGGGCCTCGAGGAAGGTCTGGAGGAGATCGATCCGGCCGATGTCCTTCTTTTCTTCGAGATCGCGCAGGCGCTGGTCGATGAGTCGGTCGCGGAAGCGCATGAGGACTCCAATACCCGAGTCGTCTTGGGGAGTCGCAACTAGGTATTTCTTCATGAAAGTTGTTTTCATCCAGCTGGTGAAGGGATGGAGGCGCGCCAGGAGACCGAATGCTGGGAGTCCGTCGTGGAAGCCTTGTACTAGACCGCCGACGTCTTGTCCTTGCTCGACAAAGCCGAAGGGCGCACCGAAGCCGACCTCGCTGATAATGTCGTATGCCATGTAGCTTGGAGGATGTCAGTATAGTTTGCGGGATGAAGTGGCGAGTCTCTGGGAATGGCACTGCACTCACACTGCCCACCATGAGAAGTCGAAACCAGCGCCCGTGCTGGCGAATCTCTCGTCGATTTTCTGTAGCCAATGCTCAATGTGGGCGTCGAGCAGCGGCTCCATGCGCTTGACGCTGCTAAAGCTGTACTGTGCAGGGTATCAGTCGTGTGGATTCTGGAAAAATTCAAAGGGTCGAGTTGAACGTACTGGGCCTGCGATGTGCTTCCGGAATGCCGCATGCGTCTTGTGGGAGCGCATATTGAACAGAGACTCGGTCTCGCCGAAAGATCCGGTGATGTAGTGTCCCGTTTTGTCGGCATTGCGATGGTAAATGTCGGGGAGCTTTTTGGGGTCGCTGACGAGCAGGAGCGTGGGAGTGATGCGTACTACGGGGCCTGCAAACGATAAGTCAGACTTGATTTCTTTCGTGAACTTCTATCCGGGTAGTGCGACGGTCTAGCATACCATATTTCTTTGTGAGATCGTACACGGTCTGCAATTCAGTCTCGCGCAGATTATGCCATGCAATCCAGAGTCGGGTGACGCCGCCCCAGAATGGACCAGGAAATTTCGACGATGGATGGAAAAAGTGATAATAGACGATTTGGCGCACAAACTGAAGGACCACATAGACAACCACACCCAAGATCACATTGGTCACCGTGACCTTGGAGAGGAGGTCTTCGCCAACGCTCATTGTTGTTGATTGCGGTTGGTGAGCGAACAGATGACAACGAAAAAACACCGAAGAGAGACCCCGAGCTCTTAAAACACCGTCATCTACAGCCGCTGGAGGGGAGCTCTGGACTTAGGCCCGCCCTAGGTCCAGCACCGGCATCCGGCTCCTCTCCTACGTAGATAAATGTGGCCAGACAACGAATCAGTTAGCCTTGTAGCGGTACCACTGAAGAAGCGATGGTGCGCCATCTAACCATCTTCCGGGACTCGATCCGAGGAGAACAGCATTGAGGCTACTGCATTGGGAGGGTGGACAATATGACCGGAGTGTCGATCCAACCAGGCTGGAGCCATTGACAAGCGTCACTCGGAGACATCCCCCAGTGCCGACAGACAATGACTAGTCTAGTCTGACAGAGAACCGACAGCGTACTTAGTGGTGCGGGGACAGAGTGAAGTCTCATGAACAGGGAAAAATGCGCGGCCGAGGGTTTAGCACCTCCAACGGCTCCTAGTGTCTCTGATGGAGTGGGCTTGCCGAGTCGCAATGAGCCATTATTGGCCGTAGTTTAGCTCTCGGGGTAGCAGTTGACACTTGTCAGGCTCAAAGTCTGTCAGAGACTGCTACTGGGATCATCATGTCCCGATGTCACGACCATGGAACCACTTTTATTTTTATGAAAGGGACCATTCCTTCCGTGACCTTCGCGGAGTGCCGTTCTTGCCATATATATATCTCTTTACTATCCATCCATCCACTTATTTATCTACCGCATTATCGAGATATCGCCGGATCCCACAAACAAAGCAAATCCCCTTCTTTGTTCGCTCGACGTGTTCGACAAAGTACTTTGTGCCACCAGGAAATAAATTGTGGTCCACTGGGAGCGGCGATGTGAGAGGCCAGATCCACCCACAGACAACCCCCTAGCAGGCCCTAACGGAGACTAACTTTGACGCCGGTCTGCCGCTGGGCCGCGATCGGCACCCCGTCCATGGCTCAGAAAAAAAAAATAAAATGATTACGGCCTCTGCTAAGTTGCAGAGCGGGCGCCAAAGCAGGCCCAGAATCGTAAAAGCAAGTATGGCAGGCAAAAGTTCCAGGACTTCCAGGAGAGAAATTGCTGGCTTATTGGCGGCTTGCCCATGGGGCTTGCTAATGGTGTAATCCGTTATCCTCTCAGTCGGTTTTAGCCACAGACACTATTGACTACTTCTGCAAGTGTCGGAAGTTATTCGAGACTGAAGTTTAGGAATACCTTCAGCTGGGAATGTCTCATTGCGCTTGTTGACATATCAGTGTTGATCCTAACATCGCTATGGGGGGCGGACTTGTACACAGCCTGTAGGGGCGGCTTTGACGACTTGGAACGGAAGGAGCAGTATGGTCCTCATACCAACTTGGCACCCATCCCTCCAGTTCACATGGATTTCAACGCAAATTTTCACCGTTGAATCGACAGAAATCGGTGGCTGCGACCACTGGATCGGGAGCACGGCCGATAGCCCGAGGTCCGTCCCCGAAACCATCCACTAAATTATTCCCCTTTCATTCCATTCGCTTTTCGAACACCAGCATGAGTCAATGAACCAGCATGAGAAGGAACTGCATTCACAAACCCCACGCTTGGTTAACTGGTGCATAAGCAGGCTGCCTCGAAGAGCCAAAAACGCATTAAGGGGTGGTTTCCATCTTTTGGATCTATTGACTGAACTACGGTGAATATTCGGTAGTACATGCTCCGCGTGTCAGGGCGACCAATAAAGAATTGCCCTACCCATCCCAGAACGTCTACCAAGCCACCAGGATTCGATCCTGCGCCCATCGTATTCGCAGGCATTTCGAAGACCAAAGGTCGACCAGTGTAGACCACCTTTTTGACCAGAGGACTCGCTGTCCAGAATTGTCTGGACGGGGCCATCCCCAGTGGAGTGGGTCAGTACTTGCGCTCAGGGCGACTACTAGTCGAGGCCCTAACCCGGTTGGAGGAAAGCCGGCAGCGATTCTCCTGCCTTTCAGACACCGGTCGTTTACGGTGCGAATAGTACTGGAACTTCCTTCCATTTTGCCCAGTCCTCCCGTGTCTTGCAGACAGCCATTAGCCTGCCATAGCGGTGCGTGTGGTAGCCTGACTTGGCGGGCTGCCATCGTGCATCTGGGTATGATGTTGTCGCAACCACTATCTAGATACGTGAGCACCGAATATCATAATACAAACGTGGTGGCAACCTAGGCAGCAAAGATACAGATCATACTCAGAAAACCTGTTCTACTTCCTACGAGCATCGGAATCACCCCCGGAGATATGACCCATCTTCAATGACGATCGTGTCCCGGCTGCTATTCTTGTCGCCGAAGGCCACTCATTTGACAACGACTAACACCCTTTAGTGCAGTGTACTGCTTCTCAGTGGCACCCGCCGATTAGCCGTGGAGCGATAGGTTCAACGACACATTTTCTGTATCAGATTCGACAAGCGGAGTCGGCCAGTGCATCCGGACGCGATACCCACCACTTCAAGACCCCAAGATGTGGGCTACGAACCGTCACTGGAGTCCCCGATTCTTGGTCGCTACTCGCGCGATAGCTTGCTTTTTCCATCCGTTCTTCCAGAGTCGCTAGTCAACTCTTGGTACCGTCTGAAAATTTCCCTCACGGTTTCCCCTTTTTGGAAACGCCACTGTCCATCAGACTCCAGTTTCTCCAACATGCGAGCTTGACCCGGACCGCCTGGGATCGTCCAAGAATGAGTCCCGGAGCCCTGCCAGGGGCATTTGATGCAGCGATGATCGCGATGGCGCACATGCGCCAGATTGCCTCCCGTTTAAATCGCAACTCAATCTTTGACCCCTCGGAGGTTCCCCTTCTAGAAATGACTGTCCTCTCTATGTAGGGTGTGTGCGGTGCATGAGGACTGCATCTGATGTGTTGCACTCGATAAATAGGCCTTGGACTTTCCCGATTTACTACCCAGCATTGTGCGTCTTGCCCTCATCTGTCCGCCTGGACTGTCAATATGGCAACTACACAGGGCCCAGTGATTGCTGGCGTTGCGATCAGTTTTGCGGTCCTGAGTTTTGTGACCATTTGCCTCCGGCTGTTTGCTCGAATCTATGTCTTGAAGCGAATGGGCTTGGATGACTGTAAGTCAATAATGTCCTGCCCCCCTTGGCTGCTGTCCGACCTGTGACTTACCTACTATTTCTCCTAGACTTGATTATTGGCGCCTGCGTAAGGGAATCGTTTCCGGATTGATGCAATTGAGCTGACCTCTCACCCAGCTTCTATCATGGGCGTTCACAGCAGTTACCATTGTTGGTAAGACGATTCCTCCTGTCAGCGTCTGAAGGCAGAGACTGACCCTATACAGCTGTCAAGCATGGCATGGGCCAGCACATGGCGGATGTGGATCAGAGTGGTCTAATAACATACTCTTTTGTACGTCACTTCAACCTCTTGAGCAGGATAACGTTGCTGATGATCATGATCAGGCCGTTTGGCTGAGTTCAATGTTCTACTTGGCCGCCCTGGGCTTCGTCAAAACCTCCGTCTGCTGGTTCTACACCCGACTTGGCGACAAGCAACTCACGCGCATGTCTCTCGTCATGTTGTGTGTGGTGGGTTGTCAGGCCACTTCCTTCGTCCTGACAGCTGCGTTTCAATGCAATCCCATCCCCCGCGCCTGGAATACTAGCATCCCCGGCCACTGCGTGACGATCAACGTCTTCTACCTCGCCAACGCGGCGCTGAACATTACTACCGATCTGATTACCTACTCACTTCCGATCCGTGTCATCCTAAAACTACACATGCCAAGGAAACAGAAGTTGGCCCTTGGTGGTATCCTCTGTCTTGGTCTATTGTAAGTAGTACAATACCTGCTGTCATTCACCGATGTCTTGTCTAACGGTTACCTCCAGCGCCTGCATATCCTCCATCATCCGAATCACCTATATCCCCGCGATGCTCACCTCCAGCGACTCCACCTACGCCATCAGCGGCGCCATGTACTGGTCCGCCATCGAGATCAACGTAGGCATCTTGGCCTCCTCCATCCCCTCCTTCAAAGCCATCGCCTCTCGCTTCCTCCCCCGCTTGATCGGCGAGTACAGCTCGAACCGCGGCTATGGCGGATGGTCGAGCAGCAACATGAGAAAAGAGGAATCGGGCTTCTCCAAGGGTCGCGAGCATCCATTCGATATGAGTATCCTGCAGACCCAAGATGGGGATGCCATGACGGGCACGCAGATCGGGAGAAACAACAGCCAGGAACGGATTATCGTCCCGGATGGGAAAATATACGCTCATACGGAGATCGAGACGAATGTCGAAGTCAGTAATGAGTATTATACGCGGGGGATGCAGTCTTTTGATATTCCTCGGTCTGTTGGGACGCATAGTTCTTGATCTTGTCTTGGTCCACTATACCCTTCCCTACGTTCTTCCATTATTTCATCCTCCGTTGATACTATTTTCTTGTGTATATTCATATACCCTTCTTTTTTTCCCTTCGCTCACTTTCATTCCTTTTCTCAGAAGGAAACTTCTATACTTCTACATTACCCTTGTATACTTCCACTATTTCCTTAACGGCCCTTCTCCAAATATCATACAGGAATACCACTAGCACGACCCTGGCAACAACCCTTAACGAAATCACCACCAAATTTAAGATAGATAAAGCAAGTAAACCAGTAACCCAAAAAAAACCCCCGTGATCGCCAGAGCGAGGATAATTCTACTGGTAGACACTAAGAAACCTAAACCTAAACCCCCGCCCGCCTTTATAGTCTATCTATCATATGCCCGTCACAGACAGTAGCAAACAAAGAACGAACCACAACAAAATTGGATGATAGTCTGTGACACATGATCTACTTGGCAGGGATGGCGATTTGTCATTCAAACACAGAATAACCGTAGTTGTTTGTTAGTACTCCGTAGAAAAATCAAGTGGATCCATAGTGGGCAGCAGGAAGGTGATAGTACGTATCATCTACTAAGATGGACCTATGGAATTACAAAGACACGTGCGTTGATCAGAGTTCATAGAGTAAAAAGTACAGCAAGTGAGCATCCATATTTTGGCCTTGCCCGGTTTACTCATTAGCCAGCAGAGCTGCGCAATACCTTTGCATGCAGTGAGACAGTTTGTTTGGAATCTCTGCGATTCCGGAATAAGGGGCTGTGCGGGCTGCAATTGTCAGATTGGGAGATCTGGTCTACTGCACATTTTACATAGTAGATAGGTTTGGCGGGGCACCGCCGGGCAACACTATTACCATCAATGAATTCATGTTTACTTTTATGCTGTTAGAAACTGAGTATGCTTTTACGGAGTACTCCGTTAGTGTGCAGCATCGCTGCAGTGTGTTGCTGCGCATCAGCAATAAGTCTATTTCTCTTGTTCTTACTCTCGGGCGCTTTTCGGAAATACGAACACTTCGCCACCAGTTCGTCCAGGATTGCTTTTCTTTTCTTTCCTTTTTATTTGTTTCTTTTTTCTTTTTTTCGGAAGGCAATATGCACGGTACTTTCTAAAGCTGAGAAATGTGGAACGTGAGCGATCTCGGACCTGATTGCTTATTCTTTAGAAAATAATTTTTTCTTTTCTTAGGGCTCGGAGGAACTGAAACTGTGATGGTGCTTTCTTTTCTTCTTCTCTTAAGTACAGTGAGTCGACAATCTAATTCTTGCCTACTTTTTGAGGTCAGTTCCGCTTGATTACGGGACCGCCGGGCAACTTACAGGACCCGCAATATGGGGACGCAGTAGTGGTTGCCTGCAACTTCGATGCTCTGTGCGCTGGGCTCTGCTTGACCGGGCTGGGGTGACTGACTAAATACTAGAGTTATTTCTTTTGGTTGCTGGCTGGCTGGACGGGTTGATTTATTTTGGGTTTCTGTCTTGATTTCTGATGTGTGAAATGGATGTTAGAGTGAGATTATTATGCCACTCAAGCTATTTCCATTGACTTGGTATCTGTATGGTTAGGCGGAGTGCTCTGCCCCCATTAAGCTTATTTCCATGTTTGTTATGGGATTTGATAGATAGTTGCATTGAATCTGGTGACATAGGTGTAGTTTGAATTGTTGATGGTGATATCTATGGGCGCAGACCGTATAGCTCTGAATCACTGGTGATGTAAGTTCACTTTGAGGAATCTCTGGAAACAAGAATGAACGAAGACTAATCAGCTGTACCCCTGGAAGCAATGTACCTATGCCTTGGAATCAGATCATAAGAACCGGGTTATTCAAGATTTCCGCAAAAAGTTAACATTGATAGAGGCAATATGGTTAGATCTATACATAATGACCGTTTCGCGCGTGATTTTGTCGGTCGACATCCGTCTCTACACCGAATATACTTCAGTCTTGATGATACAGCTCTCGAACCATGGCCCCTCCTTCAGAAAAGACCAAGGCTCAATTCAGATCACCGGGATCGAACATATAACTCGGCATAATCAGGACCCTTACAAGGTAAAAATCGAAAACTTCATCGGCTATACGCACGTTCCGGTCGGATTAGCTGGGCCGCTACATATCCGGACGCCCACAGGGCCCGACAAGGAGATCTGGGCGCCCATGGCCACCACTGAGGCGGCGGTAGTCGCCAGCTGCTGTCGTGGATGCAAAGCTGCCAATGCCTCTGGTGGGATTGAGGTCCACATGGGAGCGGAAGGCATGACGCGCTGCCCGGTCTTTCAGTTTCAGAATCCCAGATATGCTTTACGATTTTCACGCGTACTGCCTACCCTCCAGGCATCGTTCAAAGAGGTGGCAGAAAGCACCAGCAAGCATGCTCGCCTACAGAGCCTAACGCCGCACACGATCGGGCGCTCTGTCCATCTCCTTCTCAACTACACCTGCGGTGATGCGTCGGGCCAGAACATGGTGACCATAGCTACAGACCGGATCTGTGCCTGGGTATCAAAGAACCTAGAAAAGGAATATAAGATTGTGGATACGTTTGTAGAAGGCATGCTATCCTCGGACAAGAAGCCATCGTGGAGGAATGTGACCGTCGTTCGGGGTGTCGAGACCGTGGCCTGGACAGCTCTATCTGAATCGGCATGTCAGCGAATTCTGGGCTGCTCATCCGCAAAACTGTATGACTTCATACAGATCACCCAAGAGGCGGCGATTCGGAATGGCGAACATGGCAGTAATATGGACTCTGCCAATATATTGGCAGCAATTTTCATTGCTACGGGCCAGGATGCGGCGTGTGTCGCTGATGCTTCGTGGGCACACCTGACGCCAGAATACGATCAAGTGTCCAAGACACTAACGTTGAGCCTTTATTTCCCCTCTATGCCTGTAGGGGTAATTGGCGGGGGCACGTCATACGCGACACAACAGGAAGGCTTGCGCATCATGCAGTGCAGTGAGCCCGGCGGTAAGCGACGACTGGCCGGGTACATTGCTGCGTTTGCTCTGGCGCTGGAGATCAGTACGGCTTCTGCGGTGGTGACGAAGACTTTTGCTCGCAGCCATGAGCAGTTAGCACGTTGGGAGGCTAGTGAGAGGCCAAGATCTAAGATCTGAGACACGTCACTTAGCCAAAGACGATGAAGAGATGATGGAGGTACAGCAGTGTCAGTCCAGTATAGATGGGGCCGGAGCAGACAGTAGACATAAAGTAGACAGAAGGTACTACCCAGATGAGTCAATGTTACTCCAGGTGCGCCTGTATCTGTACAACGTCATTATTGAGAGACCGAGATTGATGATTTGCAGCAGAGAGAGATGTATTCCATGCAACTGTGGAGTAGTACATGGCGTAGTATAACTTCACTTGGTCGTCTTTGACCGTCTTTGTTTTCCACCCTGTTAATCATGTGATGGCCGTTGTGTCGCCCGGGTGCTGACTCAGACACCAGCCAATCAGACAGCGCAGAAAGAGCACGGAGCGAAGAGTGACGATCGACGGACCCAGTAAAAAGAAGGGAATCGACATCACTGACTGACTGCATCCGCTGGTCCTCCCAAAGTACTTACGTCTCCCTCTCAAAGCATCGGCTTCCTCTTTTGTATCCTCCTCTCCTCCTCGCCCCCCTCCTCCTGGTTCTCCCTTCAAATTTCCTTTGTTCCATCTGGCAATACCTCGACGGTCTACACGGCCGGACAATGCTTCTAACATTCTCCAGTCCCTGTTCCAACTGACCCCATCCTCTCCCAACCAGAAATTCGCCTCCGCCCCCCGTTTCCAATGGCAGATCTCTCCACATCCCCCGGTCGGGATCCCGACTCCGACTCGAGAGAAGCAAACAACGTCCTGTCCCAGCATCTACATCCTCAGTTCACTGCCTCCCTTCAGGATGAGCTAACTGCACCCCCGGCCGAGCCCCCAGCTGAGCAAAGTAGCGGTGATGCTCCCTCCGAACCCCAGTCCTCACTGAGACTGCAAGGCGGCGATATCCATCGAGACTTGTACCGTATCGACGCCAAATCAAAGATAGCTCGCCTGGACAAACGGGCAGCGACTTTCTCTTTCCTTCCGAGACGCACAGATGATGTAGTCGAAGAAGGCGTGGCCGCCATGGAGCCGGGGAGCTTCCGCCGTCACTTCGTTCAGAACAAGTACGGTCGGCTCGACCAGCCGGGCGTGACCTCGTCCTTTCTCGATTTCCTTGATATTTATGGCAACTTTGCGGGTGAGGATTTGGCGGACACAGAGGAGGAATCCGCCATCGTCGAAGAAGAAGAGGAAGAAGAGGAAGAGACGAGACCGTCCGAACGCACTGCTCTCTTGCGGCGACGGCGGAGCTCACGAGCCAGCCGCCCAGGCGATGCTTCCAACGTCAAGACCTTCTTTACCCTCCTGAAGGCATTTGTGGGGACGGGCATTATTTTCTTACCCAAGGCCTTCCGCAACGGCGGGATCCTGTTCTCCTCCATCACCCTTGTAACAGTGTCGTTGATCAGTACCTTGTGTTTCCACCTGTTGCTGGAATGTCGGAGACACTATGGCGGTGGCTATGGCGAAATTGGCGAGCGGATCGGTGGTCCTCGACTTCGGACGTTGATTCTCGCATCCATTGTAATCTCTCAACTGGGCTTCGTGTGTGCTTGCATCATCTTCACCGCAGAGAACGTCCACGCCGTCCTGGAAGCTGTGACAACAGACCTGGGCACGGCCTTGTCGACCGGTAAATTGATCGCCGTACAACTGCTGGTGCTCATCCCACTGTCATTGATCCGAAACATCTCCAAGCTGGGACCCATCGCGTTGCTGGCGGATGTCTTCATCCTCGTAGGCTTGGCGTACATCTACTTCTATGACATTGCCAGTCTCGCGTCCCGTGGTCTGGCCTCGTCGGTCGAACTTTTCAATCGCCAGTCATTCACACTGACCATCGGCTCGTGTATATTTACCTTTGAGGGCATCGGGTTGATCCTGCCCATCCAGTCGTCCATGAAGCGGCCAGAACATTTCGACAAACTTCTCTATACTGTCATGATCATCATCACCGTATTGTTCACGGCGGTTGGCGCGCTCTCGTATGCCACCTTCGGCGCCGAGACCAAAACGGAGATCATCAGCAACCTGCCCCGCACGGACCGCTTTGTCAATGTGCTCCAGTTCGTCTATTCGCTCGCCATCCTGGTCAGTTCGCCGATCCAGCTGTTCCCCGCTGTCCGTATCCTTGAGGGCAGGCTCTTCGGCCAGAACTCAGGCAAGCGCGACCCCATGATCAAGTGGAAGAAGAATGTGTTCCGGACCGGTGCCGTGATGACCTGCGGCCTGATCGGAGCTGTGGGGGCCGGGGATCTCGATAAATTCGTGTCGTTGATCGGGTCTTTTGCATGTGTGCCCCTGGTGTATATCTACCCGGCGTATCTGCACTGGAAGGGCGTAGCCGAGTCCCCGTGGGTCAAACGGGGCGATATCGCGATGATGGTACTGGGTGTGGTGTTCATGGTGTACACGACAAGCGCCACAGTCTCCGTTTGGCTAGAAGGATCCGCCTAAAGCGCCCAAACTACATGAGCATGCGTAGGGATACGGCGTCTTGGTTTCGCATCTCGCATTTGTTGGAGAAAGAAAAGATGGGCCCGGTGTCCTGGCTCAGGTTTGTCAGTCATTCAGCACACGATCACTATACTCCGGCCTGTTGACTGCCACTAACCAGCATAACACAGCCAGATTTTTATTCTTGTTTTGCTCTCAGCCGGCCACCATGGAGCTAACGGTTTGATTCATACAGCGGTAGTGAAGTTCAGCATTTCGCATGTGCAGCAGATCCAAAATCGTAAACCCCATTCTGGAGTTATGGGGAAATGTTTCCAGTTGTACGCTGTTTTTGCTATTGACACAAGAGGGAGGATCTGTCTCTCCTGTCGTGACGAGGAAATGAGTGAAATGAAATGAAATTGATATGAATTGAAAAAGAAATATCTACCATATGACGGTTACCCCACTTGTTCTGTTTTCCGTAGCGCCAGCTAGCTACCTGGTACTAGTTGCATCTGACACCCTTCGTACACCGCGACTATCGGTCTATTTTGGGTCGGGGTTCGGTAGCTCGGGTTAACCTTCGGATATTGTGAAACGCACCAGTTGTGACTCGAGTAGCATGATGCTGGGTGTGCACTGCGGCCTCGGGGGGACTTATTGTATCTGATTGTCGTAGACTTGGCCATGTCTGACACATCTACAAAGAATGTACTTCCCCTTATACACCTACAAATTATTGTTTATGTAATAGTATATACAATGGATAATGAACCCTCCATTTAAATGAAACCAACTAGGTGGTTTTACTATCCTAATCCGCTGGTCCACAGCATCCCAGGAAAGCAAGAAATCAAAATAGAGAGAGATAGATACTATACAATTCAGTATTTCCAACCCCTTCACCTACTGCGCAACCCACACAACCCAGGATTTAAGGGCATCCCGAAGAGGGGTAGTTGCAGCTATCATCGCTACCACCGGTGATGTCGACATCAGTGAAGACAAAGTTAGAGCAGCTGCCATCACCACAGAGGATGTAGTAATCCTTGCCGTCGCTCATGGTACCCTTGACATTGACGAAAGAGATGTTCTCGATCTTGACGCCGTTGGTCGGATCACCGGTAGCACCACCGTTCTCGTAGTCCTGCTGGATGTCGATGCCGTAGTCGCTGATGCCGGACAGAGTGATGTTTTCGTACTTGACGTTGTAAACCTGTATTTGCTCGGTGGTTAGAATAATAAGATGCTGATGGTTAAGATAGGACGGACTAACCTCGCCAGTGGTATCAGCATTGGACTTGATGCGGCAGCCGTTCTCGCTGTTAATGACCTGGGAGTTGGAGAAGGTGACGCCGTCGACGGTGTTGTTGCTCTTGCCGCCGATGGAGCCGATGGAGAGACCGTGGCCACCGTAGCAGTAGAGGTTGTCGACGACGATCGAGCTACCGCTGGTAACGGCAACACAGTCGTCCTGGTTGTGCACCCAGGTGTTGGAGAGGGTCAGGAAGTCGCTCTGCTTGATGTCGAAGCCGTCGGTGTTGTGGGCGGCCGGGTCGCCGTCACTCTTGCTGTTGGCGGCGTCACCGGCGGTGTTGTTGAGGATCAGGCCGGAGATGGTCAGGTACTCGGTGTCCTCGATCTCGAAGCAGTGGACGGGCCAGTTCAGGATGTTGAGGTTCTCGATCTTGGAGTTGTACATGTCCTTGACGACAATGAAGTGGTCGGGCCTGGTAGAAGCTATGAGTAGGGTTCTTCATGAAAGAGCTGTGGTGGTAGGCTCGTACTTGTCCTGTCCGCCGTTGGATCCCTCGCCGTCCCAGTAGGCTTCACCGTTACCGTTGATGACATGTCCCTCCTCACCGGTGATGGTCACGTCGGTACCGGAGATGACAATGGGGTCGAAGTCGCTGTCGTAGGTGTCACCGAAGGTCTGTCGGAGTCTCCGTTAGTATAGCGGTTGGCCCTAATATAGGAAGGATATGACTTACGGTTTCACCAGCAAAGATGACAGCCGCACCGGTCTGCAGACCCGTGAGATCGATGGTGCTCGATGCAGGGGCGTTGATGTTGGACAGGAGGATGTTGGAGCAGGATGCGACGGCAGAGGAGATCGAAGCGTACTCAGTCACTGTGCAGGTAGTGCCTCCGTTGCCTGCCACGGAGCTCTGCGCCGGGAGGACAGCCTGGGAGGTCACAGCCGCCGCTGCCGAGGTGGACAGGGGCACACGAACGGCAGTGGTGTGGAAAGTGGTCGGGATCGCCGAGGTGCGAGTGGCTGCAACAGCAGGTGCCTTGCCCTAGACTGAATCAGTAATCAAAGCGTGATGATGCATCTGGTTGGTAAACTCACTACCTTGCTGCTGCTGGAGACTGCCGGGGCAGCCGGGGTGGAAGCAGGAGCAGATCCATCGGCGGTGCCCAGGCAGCTGCAGGCACTGGAGAGGTGCTTGGTCTTGTAGTCACAGTTGGAGAGGAAGACATCCGGCACGCCAGTCGTGGCAGTCACGGTGCTCGCCGTGAAGGTGGCGCAGAAGCTAGCGGCGGCCGCAGAGGAGACGGAAAAGGCAGAGGCACAGGAGTGAGTCTCAGCGCTGTCGCACCCCAGGGCGAGAGGAAGGAAAGAGGCAAGGAGCGCGCTGCGCTTCATCATGATGAAAAGAATGAAAGACTAAAGAGTGTGAAGTTACTAGGGAAACGAAGTGAAAAGGAAGGACAATGAGGGCGTTGAATTCCAGATTTCAACCATGGACAGCCGTCGACAACCCAGCATTCTTATATGAAAGATTGATAGCATCGGATCAGTAGAGCCGAGAACCACAGTACCGTTGGTCTAGCCGGAAGTCAAGATTCAATAAGCTAAGCTCAGCCACCTCCTCCGGAGCTTAGCATGGATGCATCGTGAACCGACCCATCTTCTGCTTGAGTGGAGACGACTTTGGTTAGAACGTTCGGTCGGCCCCGCATAGCGTCCAGCAGGGGGTCCTGACTTGCTGGTTGATTGGCACCGTCGGCAGTCAGCGTTCCAGAGCCGAGCTCGAGACGGGGAGTCGCTAACTCGCTATACTATTGTTTTGATGAAGGGTTTTCCGTTGCCCCTGGAGCGTGTTTCACGATTGCCGCCATCACTTATCTGAGACCCGGACACGTCATGGCGCGAGTCATGACCATCCAGACACCATGAGGACCGATCCGAATTAACCATCCACCACCGTGAATAAAGCCCGATGCCTGCATAATTGACGACGTCGGCTAATTCGGGGCTCTCGGTCATTTGACACTGACTGCAGGTTTAATCTTGTCTTCCAACGCTGATTCGATGAACTACGCGACTCCCCTGAACTAGAGAATCCGTGCCTGGCTGGTCTGTCGTACATCCTCAATGCGAGACCCTTGGATGGCCGGGATTTATCACAGCTCACTTCATCAGCATCTGGGGTGGGTCTTCGGCGTTAACATGATGTTCAAATTAAGCACCCCAGACCCAGTTAGGGAAGGGTCACCGAGTAATCCAGGAACCATCCCCAGCACCACCGTTGACCTCCCCCTGTGGATTAGTAGTGGCACAGTATATTCAAGATGAATCTGGACCATCATCTGGATCATGAGGTTTTCAGGATCTGTGCGCGGACCCCTTTTTATCCGCCCATTTCCAGGGGTCAACAGCCAGAAATCCTCCGGGATCCCATTGACCATTCGATATTCTACAACGCCTTGTGAAATGAGTCAGCAACGTATAGGTGATCATTGTTCTCCTGTGTGCTTACATGCAGTTAACATCTGCAATACCTCCAGGCCTTTCATCCGCGGTCCCCAATATAATATTCTGTTAGTCCCGGCACGCAGGAGGGTCCAAGGGAAGGTAGTGGGCCAGACGACAAAACAAGGTCAGCAGCGGAAAATCGTAGCCGCTCTGTATCAGAAAGATGGGATCGACTGAAAATCCATTGTAGAAGCCGTGATTAATGGGGCAGTAGTCTAGTATCAGGAAGCATGAGGCGAGTCATGGTTCCAAGTCAACCTCTGATTGCTTTCCCGCCCCGCTGCACGTGTCATATGACTACCACCATCGAATCTCCTCCCGTTTCTCGTCTCTTTTTCCCATTACGTCCTGTAGCAGTTGCCTGCGATGCTTTGCAGTTGTTGATTGTGTTTACACCTGAGACTGCCGCTGTTGCTAGATCCAGATACTGAGGATGATGATCCAAATCTCTAGAGCCTCAAGAAAATGATGCGTCTAGGAGCTGTGACTCTAAAGGCTATCGATGACTGACCACTATTACTAACCTTCGCCTTTCAGGAGGAATCGAAAAAGCGAAGCACCGCAACGCTGATACGCCACATTCAACCGTCATCATATGCTCCAATCATGCTTCTTGAAGACGATGATGCTTTGATGACAGAGCTACCTGCGACTCCCATAACCAACGCCTCCCAGGCCATGCGGTAACGTTTGGAACTGACAAGTCTCAAGGTAAATTTGCGACAACTCTGTATGGATATGAAAAGGCCGCAGCTCTCCTATATTTAAGGCCCACGGCCCGCCGTTTCCGAGAAAGCGCATTTCAACGTGCCAAATATTGCGCGGATTCGCACGTCGTCACTTTGATAAACGCCTAAAGCCTTTCATGAACGCTGAGACGCGCCCTGTTGACCTCCCAAGCGAATTCAAGAAACAGCACTTCACTGTTCGGACAGATGTAATGGTGCAAGAAACGAAAAGTCTGATCAAATATTTTGCTACACCTAAGGGTCTGTCGCAATATCCAGCTGCCTAAACAGCCCTATAGTTACCTATAGGCTATTTTGGTTGAGCACTGGGTGGGTGAGGAGGATTCCAAAGCTCAAAACCTAGTGAACCCAATAATCTAGACCCTAACAAATTACAGAGCAATCTACGACTCCAGAGATGTTTTACAATTTGCTTCGGTGCTTATATGGGCAGATGCACCTACCAATGCCCGTGAAGAATAAGGAAGATGTGCGTGCCATCTCATCGGTGGAACCTACGATGCACTGGTCCGTGCATTCGGATTCTTTGCCTGATCAGCTCGTATAGGACGGACTAAGACTATAAAAAGCAATAAGACTGCAGAAAGCGGTTAACTCCACTACACACTAAGCCGAACATGGTTCAGCGTACGAAATACGATAGGCACAGTTCCAACTATCTCAACAACGGCCATTGAAGAATTCTCTCCACGCATAGAAAGTTTCAGGAGTCGCAGTCACTTAAGAAGTGAAATGGCCCAGTTCAATCCCAATCTCCGGCTTCCTTCCCGCCATCTCTATCTTAACCGGCTACGCTGCTTGCTATCATGGCTACCGGTTGGACAGCATACGCCTACTATCCCTCCGTGGGAGGCGCCGCGGTTATGATCATGCTTTTCCTGGCCGGCGTTATTGTTTTCACGTATCAGCTTATTCGAACGCGAGCATGGCTGACCATTGCGGCCTTGATCGGCGGATTGTGTATATGCCATGCTACACCCTGCCTCAGACCACTTCAGCTAACATTGGAATTGTAGTTGAGACAGTCGGTTATATCGGTCGCGCCATGTCCGGAAACCAATCCCCCAACTGGACGCTGGGTCCCTATATCATTCAGAGCACCCTTCTCCTCATTGCCCCGGCATTGTTCGCTGCCACTATCTACATGATCCTCGGCCGGATTATCGCCCTCGTGCATGGAGAACACCACTCGATCATCCGACTAAAATGGCTGACAAAAATATTCGTGGTCGGGGATTGTTTGTCCTTCCTGATGCAGTCGTCCGGTCCGTGATCCACCTACTACCAGCCGTCAATACTACAATATGCTGATATCCACAGGCGCCGGAATCATGGTCCAATCCAAATCCGCGACCGATAATACAGGCGAGAATGTCATCATCGGTGGACTTCTAGTGCAGATCATTTTCTTCTGCTTCTTCCTTGTGGTTGCCATCATCTTCCAACGTCGCATCTACCGACACCCTACCGTGCGCTCCGAATCGCCGATGATTCCATGGCGCAAGCACTTCTTCTCGCTGTACGCGTCCAGCTTCTTGATTCTTATTCGATCCATTGTACGGTTCATCGAGTATATCCAGGGACAGGAGGGATACGTGATTACCCATGAGGCTTTCATTTATGTCTTCGATGCGGTCCCCATGTTCCTGGTGCTGTGTATTTTGATCCGGTTTCATCCGAGTGAGATAAACGGGCTGCTGGGAAAGTCGAGGGTGGCAGCAGTGGGCTACGGGCTCCGGTTTGTCGATGTGTCTCCTGCAATGTAATGTATAGAGATATGGTGCAAGGATGGGATACATCCTAAGTGTATTATAGTTTGACAGATCATAGAAATATAGACTGCTTCTATATTTTCTTTACCCCGTGCAACTAACAAATCCGATATTGAGTCAGATGGGTCGCCCATCCATTATTCAAATCCAAGCCCAGCCAAAACCATTGTATACACAAAAAGGTGCACTTTACGTCGTTCCTTACTACATATCTTTAGCTACGTATTCTCACGGTATCTAGCCAGTAATAAGCTCTATATCTAGCGCAAGTAATGCATAAACGTAGCAAAACACACTACTCAAACAGGATAAGCAACCCCCAAACCGGCAACGAATACGAATACGAACACCACCTAAAAACAAAAACACCACCAACATCCAGCCACAACTACTACAGCCTAGATAGACTACTCCAAAATATCCCCTCACGTACCATAGATAAAGTAACCCCAAAATCACCATGCATCCCACCTCCACCTCTCACAAATTACACCCAACAATGAAATAAAAAGATGCCCTCAGAATACCGCCTCTACGAATACACCCCCTCCACCGCCGCCGCCATCACAGCAACCACCTGCTTCGGCCTCATTACGATATGCCATTTGATCCATTACTTTGCGCAGCGAACATGGTTCTTCACTCCGTTTATTATAGGGGGTATATGTATGGCGCTCCTCCTCAATTACGCATCCCAAATCACAGAGACTGAGTAAATATATATATATATATAGTCGAAACAGCCGGCTACACAGCCCGTATAATCAACAGCGAACAAGCCCCCCTCCAGTGGACTACAGCACCATATATAATGCAAGAGCTGCTTCTTCTCCTCGCCCCGTCCCTCTTCGCAGCGTCTATATATATGGTTTTGGGCCGCATTGTTCGCGTTTCAAAGGGTGAATCACAGTCCCCGATCTCGGCTCGCTGGATAACAAGGGTTTTTGTTATCGGGGATGTGCTTGCTATTTTGGGGCAGGCGACTGGTTAGTTTCTCCTTATTATTGTATCTTTCGTTTTATGAATGTTGAATAATCGTTTCTTCATTTATGACCATGGATGGAGTGCTAACCATGATGGTATACCAGGCGGAGGAATTCTTTCCCAGACATCATTCTCCTCCACAACCTCAGATTCCAAATCAAATAAATCCCGCCAGAAACTTGGTAATTGGATAATCATCGGTGGTCTCATAGCACAGATTATCTTCTTCGGACTATTCATTCTCGTCTCAGGGGTGTTTGATGCGCGGATGACACGGTCTCCCCCGCCGCCGCGGAGCCGCAGAAGACATCGTCATCGGTATCGTCGTCGTCGATATCCCCCATGGCGCCAGTTACTTAGGGTGCTGTATGTTGTTGATGTGTTGATTATAGCGCGCTGCGTGTTCAGGGTTGTGGAGTTTGCGCAGGGAAGGGCGGGAGTATTGCAGAGGAAGGAGGTGTGGATGTATGTGTTTGATGGGCTGTTGATGTTTTTGGTTATGGTTGTGTTGTTGGTTTGGCATCCTAGTCGGCTTGGGTGTGAGAAGAGGGAGGGGAGGGGGAATGATGTGGAAGGGGGGAAGAAGAAGAGGAGAAGGAGAAGGAGTTCGAGTCATCGGAGAGTGAGGGGATGGGTTGAAGGTGGGGGTATTATTTAGATTTCTAGTCGTCGCTATGTGTTGGATAGATAGCTTGGATATGTTGGCTGTCGGGGGCATGTTGATTATGAAGAGTAGTGGCTTGCTAGTGTCTCGTAGAAATGCTTAGGTTGTGTTGGAGAAGTATCGGAGTATGATGGGTTGATCAAGCGCTAAATATTTCCATAGTTGTTATATACTGGTAGTGTAGATATTTGACACAGTCAAGCTGCACGGCTATAGACGGCCCTGCCGCATGGGCCGAATTCCCTGCTGCCACATCTCCCAATACGCCGGAACTTGAGGGATTGCCTCTGCCAGCTTGCGAAGACCTGTCATTCCTCGCTCCGCATGTACAGGGGCAACATCATCACCCGGAACATTCAACGAATTGTTAAACACCTCCAGGGACATTGGTCCCTTGTATCCAGTCGCTACCACAGCGGCAGCAACCAGATGAACTGGCATATACCCCCCACGCTCTGATTCAAACGGGAACAATCGATGCCCGCGTGACCATGGTAGCAGCGCAGGTATCTTGGGATCTGTCGGAGGGAGAAACTTCTTAGGATCCACACGCTCCGCGTCACCCACCTGGAAGAAGAAGATGCGGTCTCCAGGCACGGAAGCCACGAGGGACGATAAGGACGCACAGAGCACATCCGTGGACTCCTCCACGGTGGAATAGATGCGGCCATGACCTGCGGGATTATACGGATCCGCATATTCAACACCCAGCACGTTGTATGCATCGATTATAAGTCCAACGTTGGGACGATTTGCCATTCTCACAACTTCCCAGGTGGACGCCCAGGTATTTCGCACAGCCCAGGAAAGACCCTCGTAGCCGATGCGCAGCATCGGGCCGCCGTCTGCATCGGAGTATGCCTTGGCCATGTCGCCCAGCTCTGCGAGATCGCGTGCGACAGTCTTCAGGTCGGAGGTAACGCCAGTATCGGTACGGATATTCGCACACATGAAAACGAGGTCGGTGTCAAAGGCACGCATGAACGGGAAGCGCTTCGCAACAAGGTCCAACGTGGCTCGTCGCTCCGCTGGATCCTTGATACCTTCGATACAGCGTAGAGGTTGTGTGCATGCGATACGCATACCTAATGTCTTGACTAGATCGCCGAGCTTACGGGCGACCCGCAAGTTGTCAGGGGTTGCTTCCCAGAGTTGGTCACCGGGAAGTCCATGTTCCTCGAGGTAGGCTGCCCAGCACTCGTCGAAGAGGTCGATCCAGCGGTAACCAGCTTTCGCTGCGGCTTCGAGGCGGGGTTGAAGTTTATGGTGTATGGCGTTGCCGAGAGAGAGAGTGGCAATGCCAAACTCATTGGGGATGGAGGTAGGTGGCCAGGAGATAGGCATGATGGCTGTATGGAGCGATGGAGGGGTGTGCTTATGAGGAAGAGAGGAGTGGAATACTCGGGTGACGAAAAGAAAAGCAACGAGTCATCTTTGGCCCGGATAATCTTTCAGCACCAAAGTGTGGGGAGAAGGCTTTCCCGTCTGGGGTGGCTAACCCCTATCCCCGCGATGATCATCAAGAAATTCTGGGGATATATGCTGGGGTATGAATACTTAGCCTCCCCCAGGTCCTGAGCCACATCCAGGCCTCGAAGATTGTACCTCTGACGTCAGCGATGCACTGATCCCATGGATGTTGTGAAGTATGCCACTATTCACCCTTGCGAGGGGCTGTTGTGCTTTCAGGTCGTTCGTGTTGCGCACTTGCGACAGGCGAGGTACATAAACACCTTCCTTACTCTTACCTGGAAGATGTGTGAGGGCGACATGAGATAACCTTCCCTGGTTGGTTACGGATGAAGTTGTTTTGTGGTGTCGACAGGGGCTGTCGGCATCTTCCGCTGTCTCCGAGGTGGGAGTAAACTTTATCCCCCCGTGAACCGCATTTGCCTGTCCATGCTCAGTCATGGAGACCTAGAGTGTTTTCCGGTGTTATGTTACTTTGTCCCAATGCCTTTTCTCTCCCTAAGCGAGCGAATGGCCCTTCCCTGTCCGATTAATCGAAGTGCCTCCTCACCACTAAGTAGCCTCATCTAGGATCGGACCAGCTAGACGCATCGGTCCTTGGTTGAATCATGCCAATCCCGGCCCGGAAATGAATGGATGGTCTATTTCAATAATTGACCACCCCGGAAAACAAGCCTGCGTTCCCATTCTGCGCGAACCGGCCGCTAAGGCCTGTTCAAAAGGCCTCGGGGTCGGAAGAACCGGCACCGCAGGAATTCAATGCGACCGATGCAAGGACACGTCAGATCTGCATGGCGGATTGAAGATTCCCCGCCACTCTGGAGCGAGCAATCCCGGCGGGATGCCATTACTGTTAATCCTGGAATAATGTAAGGCACTGCTTCGGTCAGCTCCGTGCGGCGTGCAGATCGCCATTTGCCAATAGTCCGTATGGGTCCCAACAGCTGGGTAGGTCGGCCATGAAGACGGGCCATGATAATGAAGATTCTGTCTGGCGAGAGTGACAGCAGACAGGAAATTGAATAGCGTAGTGCTTTCCCTTCGCAGTGGGAAACAGACCCTGGATCGATCTCCACGACGAGGGTCAACAACAATGTGGATCTCATCCCATTCTTCCCGGCTTCCCTCCCCCGTCATGAGCCCTTTTTGGTACATAACCCTTCCTTGACTGATAGGACAAGCACGAGTCTTGAGAGCATGGAATGATGGGCCTGGCCAAGCCATCCTCTTTCTTGCCCCCTCGATGTTCACTGAGGGTCACATCACATTGGCCATCCCAGACATCATTGGGCTTTCTCCCCCTCCGCCGGAAGGGTCGTCGGACCAAGTGGATCTTCGCCCGCTAGTTAGTGAGTCTGTTAACCCGTTCTCGACTTCTCTCCGCATCTCAATCTCCACAGCCCATTCCATCATCCCCGGCTAGCATCTCCCACCGTTGGAACACTACTGCATCCCCTCGTACGACCAATTCCTTCCAAACTATGGCCTGTTCAGCTGGTAATAATGCAATTAGCCTAATCGGCTAAATCTCGGGGCAATGACTATTTAAATCGTCATCGAAGACATCTTGATAGCACTGAGCACTTGCCCCTGCATTGACGGAACGCGGGCGTCAATTCTTTTGGCCGTATCATGAATTCCAAATAGAAGGCCCAAACATGTACTTCTCTTCCTTCTTGGCCCTAGGGGCCTTGGTTCAGGCTGCAGCAGCAACCTATTTTGCCCCCAACTCTACCGGTCTTCGTATCCAGCATGGCTTTGAGACGATTCTTATCCAGCCATTTGGGTACGACGGATTCCGTGTGCGCGCATGGCCCTTCCGTCCGCCTTCGGGTAACGAGATCAGCTTCATCTACGATCCCCCGATCGAAGGCTATGAGGACACTGCGCATGGCATGAGCTATGACACCGCAACCACCGGCACGGAGCCTCGCACCTTGCGCAACGGCAATATCATCCTGCGCACCACCGGCTGGGGTGGCACCACAGCCGGATACCGACTGTCCTTTTATCGCGTCAACGACGATGGAAGTGAGACCCTTCTCACAAACGAATATGCTCCGCTGAAGTCTCTCAACCCCCGGTACTATTACTGGCCGGGACCCGGGGCCGAATTCTCAGCTGAGTTCTCTTTCAGTGCGACGCCGGATGAGCAGATCTATGGTACGGGCACGCAACAGGATCATATGATCAACAAGAAGGGCTCCGTAATTGACATGGTCAACTTCAACTCCTACATCCCTACCCCGGTCTTCATGAGCAATAAAGGCTATGCCTTTATCTGGAACATGCCAGCTGAGGGGCGTATGGAATTTGGCACCCTCCGGACCAGATTCACCGCCGCGTCCACGACGCTTGTTGACTATGTAATCGTCGCCGCGCAGCCGGGCGACTACGACACCTTGCAGCAGCGGATTTCGGCCCTCACAGGACGGGCCCCGGCCCCGCCTGACTTCTCGCTTGGATACATCCAGTCCAAGCTACGATATGAAAACCAAACGGAGGTGGAGCTGCTGGCTCAGAACTTCCATGACCGAAACATCCCGGTGTCCATGATCGTTATTGACTACCAGTCCTGGGCTCACCAGGGTGATTGGGCGCTCGATCCTCGCCTGTGGCCCAATGTCGCGCAGATGTCGGCGCGGGTCAAGAACCTCACCGGCGCCGAAATGATGGCATCGCTATGGCCCAGTGTTGCCGACGACAGCGTCAATTACGCAGCCCTGCAGGCGAATGGCCTTCTCTCGGCCACGCGCGATGGACCTGGTACCACTGACTCCTGGAACGGATCATACATCCGGAACTATGACTCCACCAACCCCTCGGCGCGGAAGTTCCTCTGGAGCATGCTGAAGAAGAACTACTACGACAAGGGTATCAAAAACTTCTGGATTGACCAAGCTGATGGCGGAGCGCTGGGTGAGGCGTATGAGAACAACGGACAGAGCACGTATATCGAGTCCATCCCGTTCACCCTGCCGAACGTGAACTATGCCGCTGGTACGCAGCTCAGCGTGGGTAAGCTGTACCCCTGGGCGCATCAGCAGGCGATTGAGGAGGGGTTCCGCAATGCAACAGATACCAAGGAAGGGAGCGCATGCGATCATGTCTCCCTGAGTCGGTCTGGGTACATTGGATCCCAGCGGTTCTGCAGCATGATCTGGTCTGGAGATACTACATCCGTTTGGGACACCCTGGCAGTGCAAGTAGCCAGTGGACTGTCCGCCGCAGCAACAGGCTGGGGTTGGTGGACGGTCGATGCCGGTGGCTTCGAAGTCGACTCGACTGTTTGGTGGAGTGGAAACATTGACACGCCCGAATACCGGGAGTTGTATGTGCGCTGGCTGGCTTGGACGACTTTCCTGCCATTCATGCGCACTCACGGTAGCCGGACCTGCTATTTCCAGGACGCCTACACCTGTGCCAATGAGCCGTGGTCCTATGGTGCAAGCAATACACCCATCATTGTCTCGTACATTCATCTGCGCTACCAGCTGGGTGCTTACCTGAAGTCCATCTTCAACCAGTTCCACCTCACAGGTCGGAGCATCATGCGCCCATTGTATATGGATTTTGAGAAGACCGACCCGAAGATCTCCCAGCTGGTGTCGTCGAACAGCAACTACACGACGCAACAGTACATGTTTGGCCCACGTCTCCTGGTCTCGCCAGTGACCTTGCCGAACGTGACTGAGTGGTCCGTGTATCTGCCGCAGACGGGACAGAACAACACCAAGCCTTGGACATACTGGTGGACGAATGAAACGTATGCTGGAGGACAGGTCGTCAAGGTGCCTGCCCCCTTGCAACATATCCCCGTGTTTCATCTGGGATCGCGCGAGGAGCTTCTCTCGGGTGATGTATTCTAGGGATTCTTCGATTCAGATCAGTGACAGGATAGAAAGTCTATGAGAAGACTTAGCACATTATGAATATCAGCCGTCTTACTTGGACGCAATCTTAGTTGGAGTGGATGCTCATGAGATTCAGGAAAGGTAGAAGCATGTAATAAAGAAAGCCTGGAGGGAAGAGAATAGCCCGAACGTTGTTGCTGACAGGTGACTGGCACGTGTTGCCTTCAATTCCACAGCCAACACTCCTCTTGTGCGGTACAGGACACACAATCCATACGTGTATTCTACCTCAATAGCTCGTCTACCACTATCAGTAGCATAGTATGCATCTCAGACTGCCGGTAATAGAAAGTGCTAAATCCACTTCAAAACAGACTACATAAATGATTTAGGACACTTATGATACAGAACACGTCCATGCAGAATATCCCAATGCACATAGTAGTTACAAGATTACAAGGACCAACAACAACACAAACAAAGACAATCAGCCCGCACAATCAATCAGCTCCTACCAGCGGCTTCTGCTCCGCCGACTCAGGTGGGGCCTGCTCATCCCAATCACACCGGCAATGCTGGGCACGATAGCGGAGAATAGCAGCGAGACTATTCGCCGTAGTAAGAGCTTGCAGCACCGCAGCTGTCCAGACCATTCCCATGAACGAGGTCCCCGTCGTCGCTGACACGCCATAACCATTACCGGATTTGTTGATCAATTTCACAAATTCCGTGGTAATGACGCTGGCGATGATGGAAGCAATTGCGAAGCTGAGAAGGCTCACCTGCATAGTAGATACGACATTAGCAATCTATGACGATGCCAGGGGCTATAACTCTATACTAACCAGGAAAGCAAGGAATTCAATACTAGATGGAGGGATGTCAAAATCAAAGCTAGATGCCGAGCTTCCGGGGTACATGGGCGGCCTGCTACTTTCCGACGCTCGCGCACACACGACCGTCCAGATGCGGATTCCAATAGCTATAGCGGATGTGGCAGTTCCAAGGATCAGAAGCAGGACCATCGTTGTGTTGGTGGGAGCTAACGCCTCGAAATCGTCTGTTATCCAGGACGGCCAGCTGTCTGGGGATAGACTGCCTGACGGGGTGCCCAAGGCTTTTGTTATAGCTTCACCAGGGTTGAAGGTGAACAGCACGCTGCGGTCGGAGCAGTCAACGATTTCGGTTTTGGTTGTTGTGGCGTTGGTGGTCTCGTCTGATACATATATCTCCTGATACCCAGTGCAGTAGGACATGGTGTAGATGGAGAAATAATCGGGGGCACCCTGTCCACCGGCACCTCCTGTATGTAACTAGTGAAGAGGGCATGAGTGATAGAAGGTATAATCGGAAACATCGTCAACTTACAGTTAAGAGGTCTGCCTGGGGTAGAAACTGGCGCTGGCTGCCAGCGAAGAGAGAGAAAATGCCTAGCAGGAAAGCAACGCAAGAGCCGATACCAGGCAGGAAGATCTGGAGACAGCCCATGATGATGTCTATGGTTAGTTCTCTCTTGGACCAGTATACTAGCGGGTACGAGGGTAGATGTGATTGCAGATTTCCCTCTGCCGAATCAATAAGGGATAGACGCGTCTCTTCATGAGGCAATAGACACGATATAAAGAACGAGTCATGCCTCACACAAGGCGATACTGCAGAAAAGGAAGATCTTATACAGCGAAGATAGCTGGCTTGTAATGGCCGTGCTATTCAGCAGACACTGTCTCACTTCCATATTCGGCTCCCAGCCACCGAATTCTGGGAATGCTTAGCCATGCTTCTATGAGGGCGCATCGCCAGTGACCCAAACCCTTGGTAAATTCTGCCGTACGCAGGTAGGGGTTACGTAGAGACTTCATCAGGGAGAGAGCAAGGTCTCCGGATCTAGTCCCAGCCACGCAATTTGTAGTCCTGCGCGATGAGTCTGTGTGATCAGGTATCATAGGAGCACATTGCTTGTACGCCCACCGTAGATGCTAGGTGGAATGGTGATCAGAACCGGCAATGTTTCGATTCGCCCGGGCCCCAACCCAATGGTAGATTAGTACTCCATTTAGTTACTGGGTCACAAAGAAACTCAATATCACTTAAGAAGAGACGTTGAAGGTTACTCCCGTCACTCGGAGCCAGCCGAGAAGCATGGCAAGCTTGTCCCGGGAAATCCTCCGAGAGGTACATTCCCTGCACCACTGACTGGTATGCAAAAAGCACCCAGGAACCCGGAACCTCCATATAAACTCAGGTTACACGAGGATTCCCCAGATACACTCAAATATGCTGTTACAGAACGAGAAACAGGTTTCGAGGCTCCATACTGTTATTTGAGTGGTCGGATCTACCTTCCGAGTCGCTATGTTTCAGAGGTGGAAACTAGCAAAGTCATCGACGGAGTTCTAGACAGACTATAATAGCATCTTATGTTAGTCGCCCCGTCGAGGCCATTTCGGGGACCCGTCTAGACAGGCGCATGAACGGCTATGCTTGTCAACGTCGAACTTGCAGCGTTCGGTCGAGACCCGGGCTAACATTCTTCACCGTTTAAATAACGGATTTGTAGAGTACGGATGCAAATATGGGGACTATGTTATCTAGTCTAAGTTGTGTCTATCATTGTATTATATCTACAGCAAAGCCCAGGGTTGATCATTATTAATCTACGCCTCTTTGATATCTTCTTCGGCAGGCGGCATCAAATCCATCACAGGGGCCAATTTACTCTTCTGCCGAAGACGGCCACCAAAGAGGTAGAACATCAACGGAATGGGAATCATTACCACAGCAATGCATCCCAGCAATGTGCCGGCCCATTGAATGCCCAAATTGTTGAACATTTGTCGCGTGAATAGAGGAAAGACGGCACCCACCATGGATCGCATCATGGTATTTGCCGCAAAGGCAGACGCCGCACTGCTTAATTAGCATGTAATCCAAGGGTCACTATAAAAGGGATATGGGGGTATTGAAGGCACTCACAACTTCGAGTACGTATCTAGGATGTAGTTGAAGCACTGCATGAAGATGGAAGTCAAGCCAAATCCTACGGCCACACCAGCAGCCGTGGGTGCCATCCAATGAATGTTACTGTTCCATCCAGTCCAACCGAACCTGCTCCGCTTATCAGTATTTCCACCGAGTCTGGCGTTGTACACATGCGTGGAGAGAATCATACCAGAATAGTCCACCAGCAAACACCGCACCACCCACGATGCAAGGGGGGAGACGCCATTCGGGCACCGCAACGTAATTGTTGGCCGCCAACTTCCGCGAATATCGTCCCGACAAAGACAGAACAAACGTGCTACCGGCGATTTCACCAATGATAAGGCCAATAAAGGCAACCCTGCGGTACCACCGGTCATGCCATAGGTACCTTCGAAGATGATCGGATAAGCTTCCAGCAACGCATAGGCCAATCCGTAAATGAATGACATGTAGAGGGTGAGCAGAAACGCAATGGGCTCGGTGAACAGAATCAGGAACGGGCGCGCCAGGTTCTTGGTAACCAATTCTTTGAAATCAATCTCCAGTTCATCCTGACGGGCGTGGATGCCCCAATTCCGTGTCTGGCGCCGGAGAATGGCTGCCTTTTGAACCAGAATGATTGGGGCATAGGTCTCTGTAGTAAAGAACACTATTAACGCGAGACAGAAGAACCCAACTATGGCAGGGACGTATAGCGTCCATCGCCAGCCGAGATAGCTTGACGCGGTGTATCCACCGATGAATGGGGCTGTGAAAGGACCGGTAAACACCGACATAGTGTACATGGCAATAGCAACACCACGTTGGTGGTTGTTGAAGACGTCAGACAGGCTAGCAGGCACCAGAGCAATGATACTGGCCGCACAAAAACCCGCAAAGAAACGGCACAGCATCAGGGTTTGGGTATCCTTGGCGGTGGCAGTAGCTATCATGAAGAGGTCGAAGCCGAACATCCCAAGCAACAGCGGCCATCGCCGGCCAAGCAGCTCGGAACTAGGCGCCCACACTGTTGGGCCGGCCGAGAACCCTAGGACATACAGAGTCGTTCCCAGGGCCGCAACTTCCTCACCAAAGCCGAACTCTTTCTCGGCACCTGAAGCCGCGGTTGCAAACACCGCACTGCCGTATGCGGTCACTAGGGCACAGGAGGTGAGAAGTGATCCAAGCATGACCCTATACGGCATCAGCAACCGTTCATGTCTATACACGTCCGACAGGTGAGTTGTGTTGCTTTACCTCTTCTTCATGGGCCAGTTATGGGGATGCATCGGATCATCCGCTCCTTCGAACTCGACCACATATGCCTCGGAGTCCGGTAGAGGCGGGGGATACGGCTTGCCCGCCCCAATAGGCAACCATTGGTCTTGTGGTATGCGACTTCCGCGAGATCCGACTGTCAGTTGTTGTTGGAGACGATAGGTGTTTATTCGCTCGAGCTCGATACTGTCATTGCCGGGGGGTCCGCCCTGCGAGTAGCGGCGACGGGATAGGGAGACACCGTCCGCTATGGACGAGGAATCGTCGGCTTTGGCCCGGGCTGAATCATGATGGAATCGATCCATGATTCACGAATCACCTACACTTTGGGCGGACGAGGGGGCTTGAGAACGGCACGAGTGTCAGCTAGCGAACACAGGGCTTATACATGGTACTAATATTAAATATGATAATGGTCTGGTTGGCCCCAGGAAGGCCCTGCAAATTTTCGCCGCTCATTTTTTTTCCTTCTTCTCACCCAGCTTTGGGCGGAAACCAAACCAAATGCTCTAGTGGGTCATCAAGGAAGAGCATCGGCCACTCAGCCAGAAGCGTTTAGATCCACCGAGTCGGTGGATAGAGGATTCCCTGGGGCTGTCCCGGATAAGACGGAGCAGACATGGCGCTATGCATATACGACCTGGTATAAGCCTTGATGCCGGACCATCAGATTCGGCTAGATAGCTATCAATGTTCCTGCCTGGGCCATGGGTAGTATCTTGAGTCCGCCCGGGAAGTAAAATCAGCCAACTTTAAAATTCGGGCAGTGGCGGAGCCGAGAGAAGTGGTCGGGAAGTTCAAACCGGGTCTCCAGGCCATGGACTAGGCTCTCCGGAACTCGGACGCATATGATTATGGCGTTATTGAGCATTCCCCATCGCCTGGGGAGTAGCTATATTGTAGTGGGCTCAGCCCGACTTTTCTCGCCGGGATGATTTCCGTCGAAGAAAGATATCTGTGGAGGACATGAAAGACCTAGACGCGACCCCTGCTTGCATCCTCAGTATCTGCTGGACCGCCATCTGTACCTTTGAGTCACTGTCAGTAAGACAATCATCTGATGCCTACGTCAGACGGTGAGATGGCATATGGGAGAATAAGTAACTATAGCGACGTGATTGATTGTGGTGATGCCCGCCGGCAAAGCAAAAAAAAGGGGAGGTGCGGAATGAGTTCCGCTGCCGACCGGCAATCGGCATCCCACTGGTTTGGATTTGTTTGATTATAATCAAAGTGAATGGCAACGGGACATGCTTTGTGCAAGGTGGAAGACGGTCGGGGTTCTCGATCACTGCCTGAACTAGACTGTCATCCTCGTGAAGCATGAAGCCAAAATTTTGCCCTCTGGAAAATGCAATAATACCATCAATCTCCTTCATGAGCGGACTTTTGACCACGGACTAACTAGTTGACTGGATGACCCCAAAAATGGCATCAGATCAAAGATTTCGAACTTGCGATCGAGATATGATGGGTGCAGGACATGTTTGTGCGGATGGTGGAGAGATATAACACAACTAGTGCTATCTACCTGTCTTTCGCAGATAGATCAATAGTTTGGTAGTACTATTGGTGGTGGCATCAATCTACCCCGCGGGGAAACCAACCCCTCACCAGCCAGGAAATCAGATTCCGATCCATCCATCAACAATCACCACGCCGGGTATTGATCCTACGTCTTCTTTATCTGTTGCTGCACCCCCCGCACCGCATCATTTGTGGTCTCAAAGAACGAAACGAGATCAACCAACTGTGCCAATATGATTACTGGTCTCCACCACGTCAACATCCTCGTCCCGGAAGGCACCCTGGACCGGGCGGAGGAGTTCTACACAAACACCCTGGGTCTGCCATCAGCCCCAGTTCCCCATCTACAGAAAGGAACTCTCCTATGGTAGGAAATCGATGCTCACGCTTCGATAAGATGGACCAGTTGTGGTTAATTTAAGTAGGTTCAACCTGACGCCGGATGGCAGTCAGCAGATTCATGTAGCCTTTGGGTCGAACAGCGATTTACATTCCGACCGTCACGCTTGCCTGAAAGTCGCGTCGCTGGACAAGCTATTGGCCCTGCAGCAGCGCATCTGGGAACATCATCAGAGAGGGGGTGATGCTGCCCCCTTGCACGCTGATAAGCCGGGGGAACAAAACTCGGGTATGTTATTCTTTCCCTTGCTCTTCCTTAGCTCCTCAAAAGCAGTATCTCTCTGAGCGGATGCGGCCGCATCGTGCTGTGTTAGATGGCTTGGTCTCACCATAATAGCCTGCTAATCGTGAATCCCTCATTGTAGGCGCCCAGGGCATCGAATATCCGAGCCGCTTTTTTGCCAGGGATTTTGCAGGTAACCGGCTGGAATTCACCTTATGACACGAATGGACAAGTTGGACGAGACTTTCTTTTCATCTTATATACCTGAGGAATGGGGATGAAGTTTTAATGGAACATTAAACATGCATCTCCTGAGTTCTGCAGTACCTTTTCACTGCACACTCATATAAACGCCCCGATTCAAGACTCCGTTCGTGACCTTTCTTGTCAATTCTGATGGATTTAGTGAGCGGGTGCGAGACGAAGTGATTGGCCTGAGCAACGTATTGGCTTTCCTACTTCCCCTGTCAAAGCAAGGACATGGCGACAATCCATCGAATGCACCTAATCCACATTATTCCGGCAATGTTATCGCCCAGTGCATGGTAAGAGTGGCTCAGAGGTGATAAGGCACACCCATCTATGAGTAGAGCTTGTAGAGCTCAATGAAATCTGAATTGAAAGATTGAGGCATGGAGAAATCGGGGTCTAGTATGTCGAACTACAGGGGAAGACCAGAGTTATATGTTTCAACAGCAGTTCCTTCCCGGAAGAATATTTATTAGTAACCGTAGTAAATCCATTTTCCGGCGTTGACACCGCCCCTCGAGGGATCTGCAGCAGCAAGACTCGGTACCGAGGATTACAGCAGCCCCCCTTCAGATCTACTACGAAGTACCCATGAAGATGGCATTGTTCACATATCTTGGAGTGTGTTATGCTCTCTGTGTCCTTGTTGGGAAAACTACCAAATGTCATGATTGTTGCAAGACACCTGGGATACATAGTTGCTGGCTACTGGCCTATTGTGCTCGCTGTCACTGTCACTGCCGATGGTGGAGCCTCGCTACGGCAGAGCGGGTACGTGAGCAAGATCCTTACGCTATTGCGCCATGGCCGCTACACAGTACAAGCCGGACCCCACAGAGGGGCCCGTGTGTCGGTGGTGTTTATCTATTGCCAGGTACCCAGAGGGGCACAAGCAAAGATCTTCGAGCTGTCAATTCAGAGACGGAGCTGAAAAGGCACTCGAACCAGCCATGCGTGCTTCCTCCGAACGATCCTCCACCGATGCCATGGCCAGAGACGAACCTGACACAATGGTGCCCACACCGCACGAGGAGCAGCCCTTGCTGCGTCCCGATGCTGAAGCCCTCTGGAAGCCACCGGTAGGCTTCGTTTGGATCCAACTAGGTTTGTCGATGGTCAGTTCGTGACATGAGGGGTCTAACACAATTACAGCCATCATGTCGAATGTGTTCCTGTCTGGTTTCGACGGCACTATCACTGCCTCAACCTATGCTGTAATCAGCTCCGAATTCAACGCAGCCAATACCGCCTCGTGGCTCACAACTTCCTACCTGATCACTAGCACCGCATTTCAGCCACTATACGGTCGCTTCTCGGACATTTTCGGTCGCCGAACCTCCTTCTTTACAGCGACAATCACCTTCATGATCGGCTGTTTGGGTTGTGGGATCGCTAAAGATATTGTCCTTCTGAATCTGATGAGAGCGCTGACCGGTATTGGCGGTGGAGGCTTGATGACAATGGGTATGCACTCGCAAATATCCCCTTTCTCACTTGTCAATCTTCCAGAAGAGAGACTAATGTGATCCAGCCACTATTATCAACTCAGATCTCATCCCCTTCCGTCGTCGCGGCATGTATCAAGCCGTACAAAACGTTCTACATGGATTTGGGTCCATCTGCGGCGCATCGTTTGGAGGGACCATTGTCGATTCAGTTGGGTGGCGCTGGTGCTTTCTGTTACAAGTACCGGTCGGGCTTCTAGCTCTGATTACCGGTCATCTTGTCTTGAACCTGCCAACCCAGGACAAGTTTGCCAGCGAAGGCAGGAGTCTGCGGACAATCTGGAAATACGTAGATCTGTCTGGAGCTTGTGCTCTGATCGTTGGTCTTTCAACACAGTTGGTGGGTCTAAGCTTGGGTGGAAATGAGCTCCCCTGGTCCAACGTGTGGGTGATCTTGTCATTCGTGGCAAGTATAGTATCACTGGGCCTTTTCGTACTCATTGAGGCAAAGACAACTGCAATCCCATTGATTCCCCCTCGAATGTTGAAAGGTGTTCTGCCTGTTGCTACGCAGGTTGCCAATGTCTGCGTGGGAATGGCTGCCTATGCGGTGAGTGACCCTGATATCGGGTACCCAATTCATTGCTGACCGTTAAAGTTCCTTTTTACGCTCCCATTATTGTTTCAGGTAATCCTTTTGGATTCCCCTTCTAAGGCAGGTGCCCGACTTGCCGTACCGTCTCTTGCTACTCCGATTGGTGGTGTGATTTCTGGCTATGTGATGTCGCGCTGGGGTAAATTGGCCTACCTAGTCCGCACAGGCTCGTTTCTCATGTGCATTGGCAACATACTTGTGATGCTCCTTCAGTTCAATGACGCAGAGTGGAAGTACTACGCGGCCATGATTCCCGCCAGTCTTGGCCAAGGCATCACTTATCCAGGCATCTTGTTCACGTTCCTTGCCGCATTCGATCACGCCGGTATGAGCACCTTTCTGCCACTTTCTTCGCCAGAGATATCTTGACTGAACAATTAAACTGACTGATTTGTAGACCACGCAGTTTCAGCGTCTACTGTCTATCTGGTCCGTTCGATGGGTACGGTGTGGGGCGTCGCCATTACGTCCACCATTATCCAGAACACCTTGCGCTCAGGCCTCGCTGAGGCCTTGAGTGGAATACCAGACAAATGGAAAGTAACTCTCCTTCCAATGGACTTACTAATACCCCGAAACAATGGCTGATCAGTATTATGCTACTCGCACAGGTTATCGACGACATCAGACATTCAGTGTCTGCCATCCATAGTCTGCCGCCAGAGATCCAGCTGGCTGCGCGGATGGTCTATTACCGGGGTATACGCCTGTCATTCTTGGCGTCAGCGTGTTTCGGATTCGTTGCTGCTACTGCAGCTCTATTCACTCGCGGAAAGGGCCTCCATCGCTCCAGCGAGGCGTAGATCATGCGTATGTCGCACACTGACTCGCTTAACAGACAAGCCATCTGGAATGCGGTCCGCCCAGTACCTGGATGAGATGCGGGGCCGAAGTGGCGACTCTCGGGGAAGGTAGGTCTGGTGGACAAATGATCGCCAGCTTCAATTTTGGAGGACTCGGCTTCGCAAACTTAGAATTAGACAAAAGTCAATTAGCTCATGAGAGGAGGGGAGAGGCTTTTGGTTTATGACCACCCATACGGGGTGATCTGTTGGACTGACCAGGCAGCTGACTGGTTATGAAGGAGACGTCCAATCCCAGAAAAAGCACAGACTATAATAAATACACTCATTTTGGATTCCCGTGCATTAATATCCTTTGATTGCCCGCTCCGGCGTGAGTTCTAGATGATCGATTGATCCCATGTGCCCAGCAGGATCCATTCCGCAATGCGGAGAAACCCCGTCTACCGAGGGAACCTACTCTGGAGCAGCTCCCCTTTCATGGATCACCGCAGTGGAACACCAATAGAAGCCATAGACGCCAAAATCCCTCTGCCTGGATATTGCGGGGAAGTTCTCATTCTGACAGGCCCGGCGGCGAGTCTGGAGATATAGGGCAAGCTCCACGACACTATGCCATGGTTAGCCGCATTTCCCCCGCACGATCGTCGACGATCATATCCAGTTCATGAACAATTCCGCCTTAGTTCCGCTATAATGAACGTTCCTAACCTTAATCTGGGGTTGGTCTTGCTTTTATCTCCCTCTTGGTTGGACGGGGCGTGATAACAGGGCTCGGAATTCGATAAGCGTTCCGGGATATCTTGGGTATCAGCCATCAGTCATCCCTATCGGGCCTGGATGAACAGGATGAATCAAGGAAACTCAGTCCCCACCGCTTTGATCTTATCGACCTGCGATGCTTGTCGAAATCGAGGCTTACAGCTGTCAAGGTCCCTTTTAGCTGTGCGGAGCTAAGGTTATACTCGTAGGAAGAAGGATTAATAAGACGGATGGTCCTCCTCTCAAAACATATTGTTTCCGCAGTCCCTCGTCACACAAAGAAGAACATAAGAGACTATGGAGTCGGACAATACTAAGGCCTCGCCCCTCAAATCAGGGTATGCCGCTTCGGCAGACCCTGAAGTTGACATGGACAAGGGGCAGGTTGCCCTTGCGGGTATCCCGGACATGCACCTGAAGCGAAACTTCAGCATCGTCAGTATAATTGCCCTGGGGTACAACAATACAAATAGTTGGGTGGCTATAGCCACGAGTTTTGCTATTGCAATCCAGTCAGGCGGTGCAGTCTCTCTCCTGTATGGCATTCTGCTGGTTACTGCTGCCATGTTCTGCACGGGTGTGACTTTGGCAGAGCTGGCCAGCGTGTACCCCACTGCTGGTGGCCAGTACCATTTCACATCCATCCTGGCGTCTAAGCGATGGAGTCGCGGATTGTCTTACTTCAGTGGCATGGCCGCAGTGTTTGCGTGGGTTACCCTTGGGGCCTCTATTGCACTGGCCGGAACAGAGGCACTCTTGGCCATCGTCATCCGATGGCAGCCATCATATGAAGCCCAAAGCTGGCACTATTTCCTGGTATATCAACTGCTGAATGCAGTAATGGTCATCTACAACATCTTCCTAACCAACAAGACTCTCTGGGTATACAATTTAGGGTGTTAGTTAGCCCCCTGCCAATTCACACGAGGCAATACTAATATCTTGCTTCTCCTCGCACAGTCATTCTATCCATTTCAACCTTCCTTGCCATTATTATAGCCTGTCCTGTACGCTCCTCCGCACATGTCAACACCTCAAAGACTTGGAGTCAGTTCGTCAACGGCTCAGGCGGCTGGCCGGACGGCATCTCCTTCTTGACGGGGCTTTCCACGCCTCAGTTCATGTTTTCCGGACTCGACGCA
This sequence comes from Aspergillus welwitschiae, assembly GCF_003344945.1. Classification (NCBI taxonomy): domain Eukaryota; kingdom Fungi; phylum Ascomycota; class Eurotiomycetes; order Eurotiales; family Aspergillaceae; genus Aspergillus; species Aspergillus welwitschiae. The sequence goes on from NW_020798713.1 coordinate 733,971, forward strand.
GCACTACACCTTGCAGAGGAATGTCTCGAGCCTGCTCGTATCGTACCAAAGGCTCTGCTTGTCACAGTGATCGTGGGGCTCCTGACAGGGTTCCCCTTTGCCATTGCCATCCTATACAGCTATGATAATATTGAAGCATCCCTAACCACACCGACAGGGTACGTATACGCCCCAGATTCATGTACAGAGTGAAATATTAACGCGGAAATGTGCCCAGATTTCCTATCTACTTCATCTGGGAAAAGGCCACCCGCTCCCCAACAGCTGCAACAGTCTTCATGGCTGCACTGTTCGTCGTTTCTTTCGTTGCACTAAACGCAGTGCATCAGACCGCCTCCCGGCTTACATGGTCCTTTGCTCGTGATGACGCTCTGTTTTTCTCCTCTCGTCTCTCCTCTATACATCCTACCCTCGGAGTTCCCGTTTGGGCCATTCTTCTGGATGGCGCAGCAGTGCTACTAGTCGGGATTGTCTATGTCTGCTCGACAACTGGTGAGCCTTCCTTTACCCACGCATACACGAAATAAAAGGGAGAGTTTGGTTTTGACACACAGCAATAATAGCATTCAACGCCTTCATCAGCACCACCGTCGTGGTAGCCCAAATCTCCTACGCCATCCCAGCTCTTCTTCTCCTCTTCGGCGGGCGGAGTCCGCAGTACCTTCCCCCAGATCGCCCATTCAAGGTGCCCAATATGCTCGGATATGTTTGTAACGTTGTCTGCGTTATCTGGGCTATCATCCTGACGATTTTCTTTTGCTTTCCGACGGAATTTCCCGTTACGGGGAGTAACATGAGTACGTGTTTCCCTTTTTCCCCCTATTATCTATCTGCTTTGTGATGATGCAGGTGATTTGCTAACGCGTATATAACGTTCAGACTACGCTTCAGTAGTGCTAGTCGTCATGTTGATCCTAGGTGTAGGGAACTGGTTTGCTTACGCGAAAAGGCATTATCATGGGCCACGATTGGATATTTAGTTTTGGTGAAGGACACTTTGATTCATGATTGATGACTAGCTCCAATTGAATATTTTCATTGCAAAGGATAATTCACAGTAGTTGTTCTTCAGAATCGTGTCAAATTTCGGGGCAGTATCATTATATAGACAAGGGATTCATATAAATGCCCACTTCCATCAACAGGGATTTTATCCTTCACCTTTACTCACACGAGGAAAGCACCTACCTAGGCAAATACCACAGACTCATCATAGTGATGTGATATACATACCGTCGGAACGATTCCGAGCCCAACCGTTCGGTAAGTGGGGAGGAAGGATCATTGGACGGGGATGGATTATGTGTTGGATAGTACTCCGCACTCCCCGGCCAATTGATCCAATCTAATCCGATAAGATAGATAATAATTATCTAGTCTTAAGTGCGTTTTGTAATTACCGTGGGGATGCGGTAGTTATCGCTTATCGGCTTCCTTGTGGGAATGGGACTATTATTGAAAGTAGTCTACGAAGAAGAGATATGTTGTTGGGCGTTGGTGGTTTCGTCGTGTGCTGTATGAATAGCAAATAGAATCTTATCAACAGCCAAGAACAGTTGGTATGGATAAAAATATCATTCATAGCTACAACTCCACGACCACAACAACAACAGGTTATTGTAGTAAAAGCTAATACCATGCATTATCCCTAGAATACCACAAGAATAGACCAGTCACTGTTTCTCATTCTGAAAGAATGAATAGTATTTCCAAACGAGCTGCTGTGCTTGGAGCAGCTTGCCATCTGCTACCTATCTTATTGTACAGATTTCCGCTAAACGCTGCTTTTCTCAGACTTACACAACTGCGGACATAGTTCCCTGCCTGGTAGTTCTAATACTATATTTCCTAGTTTGTAACAAAAATGATGCTTCTTATGCTCTTTCTTCTCCAGGATTGGGGTGATTACTTTGCTGACGTAACTCCATTGCCGGATAGTGGACTGCCTCTGTAGACGGGGAGTTGCATGCTTCCAGCAGTATGCACTTGTATGAGGGGGAGGAAGTAGTGGAGTTGAAAGAGTTGAATGTTGATACGGTAAGTCTTTTCTTAATTCATTTTTTTTCTTCTTCTCTTCGTTTCCTTCCTCGAGAAACGGTCACGGTAGAATTTGCTAAGAAATGGGAAATGATGCTGCAGGCACGACTACGCTGCGAAAGACAGATGCTATTCCGACTGCCTTGTGTCACAAGCGGTGGTGTTGTGGTCCGAGCATATCTGTATCCGTTGCAGGATGTCAAGAAGGAAGGGAATGGGTCAAGACTAGTAGAGGCAATTGCGGGATTGAAGGAGGGCAGCTCACCAGGCTTTCACTTCTATAAGCGCGCGGCGGTGTGGCAAGGGCTGTGAGTGAGTATTTACTTTATGGGAGTGGGGATGAAATAAGGTAGATGTGTCGATGTAAGAATCGGTTGAGATATGATGAAGACTATGTTCTAAATAAGTTTATTTTAGAGTAGCGGTGCTTTCTCCTTTCTACTGTATGCGTATTCTCACCTTTGAAGATTAGCAAACTGAACAATAAGCTAGGTCTATTCATCTTACTCATTGATAATGATCGAAGAACAAAATTCCAAGAAGAAAGCGTTATCATAACACTGCAGACACAGTATATACTATATGATATAATAGTTCACCGGTAATTTCCAAGACTGTAATCCCATACTACTTCACAATACTAGCTACTATTCTTTTGTATATTGAGACAGCACGGAACTGATTAGTCTCCAATCTACCTTCCTGCCGATCTTGCAATTCAGTACTAGCCACTATTTCTTTTACCAAAAGTGGAGCTGTCCAATGAAAGGAGCCTTGGTCAACGTATGTTACACTGAGTTCTTGGACAAGTGAAACACAACCACCGGCTAGATTCTTGGCCTTCGCAGAATCCACGTTTTAATATAACTCGTCAGCCAAGGTTAATGCTGGAACAAGGGACAAGGCATATATCCCTCGTAACATACTCCAAGCCCTTGGCACAGCCAGGTATAACCGGAATCGTTTGCCCTGGGCTACCTCAACCTTTGCATGGAGCTTCCAGTGGATATATTTTCACTCAACATATACTCTGTAGCTCACAACCAACACCCTGATTCCTACCGGTGGGTCCTCTGGTTATCTGATAAGATCATTTGCACATATCTGAACCCCTGTGGGTATGCGCTATCCCTCATGTGTATTGGATATGTCTCTCATGACTGGATCTTTTCGGCAATGATATGCAGATATGAGAGCTTCTTACAACTTAGTGATCTCTCTTGGATTTCACCTTTCCTTGGCCCTATATATCTCTCAACGGGTTCTTCATTATGTGAATATACCAATTACGATTTCATGATTTGGGAAGTCGATGAGGCCGTTGAGCAACTTGCTCAGCCCTTGGAGTCTCAACTGCTTGTCTTTCGGCATTTCAAGGAAGCACTAAGTTATATCGACGGAAAACCCTGAATAATCATCTAAATTACCTGGTTCTCCAATCAGCAGCGATAGCCCCTCACTTAATATCGTACAGGCTAAGAGCTAATGCTAGTAGTGGAATGACATCGGAACATACACTCCCACCATCCATCTCTTATAATCAGAGGGGAAGGGGTATTCCAAAGCGGTTAGCTATAAATTGGACCTGAACTTCAGCTCAGGATTCACACATGTTGCTCACAATCACACTCACCTTCCCACATCCCACATCATTGCACACGCGCCCCGTTCACTATCCCAACCAACAAAATGGAATACCTGGATCTTCTTCCTCGCAGTGTTCGCAGCTGTCTCCAACGCCACATCCGTGAACTTGAATCAAGAGTGCGAAGCCAGCATTAACACACCCATTGAGGGACTGGAGAAGCGCTGTGTTGGCGGTAGTCCACCCCCTTTCTTTCGAACATCCCCTACTCCGGCATCGAAGGACATAAATGCTGGCTTGAGATATGACAGCGGGGCTCTCGTGCACTACCGGCTCTGATTGCTGCAGTAGCGCTTGCCGTAAGCTTACCAGGCGCTGTCTTGGTCCTTGAACTAGAGCCTAGGTTGGTGGGATGCATATTTCCTGCCACGGATGTCCGCAAGGTAAACTGACCGACTTTGTGATTTGGAGTGGAGCGCTCGACGCGGACTGAGCTTGTTGCATTGACCTTACGGACTATCTTTGGATATTATGTGGTGATGCTCGGATAAAAGCTAACTGAGCGCAATTAAGCAAGTATCTAGAATATGAGAACTGATATGCTTCTTGTTGCTATCTTTGTTGCGGGCTTGCATATGAGTACAGTGGAGAACAAAAGAAAATTCAGCTGTAGTGCCTCCCATTCACGACTGTCCATTACCTCGTGTGGAATGGCCTTAGTATACCAGATACTAGAATAAATATATTTTCTTTTCCCCTTAAGGACTTTTCTCCTCCAATTATATCCTGCCATATACTTCACCTCGGGGATTAATCTGTGATGAAATCTCCTTGTCAGGGCAGAAAGCCTGTGAGGGATTGTCCACTAAAGCCACAAGAATACCTCCGAAACACTCCGTCTCGCATGCCGATCATTCCACTTCTCAAAGGACTTATCTAACTGTTCTATCATATTGCTTTTTCTTTCCATTCAGCTCAGGAAATTAAATGAACTAGCGGTGAAAAGGGGACTTACAATTAAAAATCAAATTCTTAATCACTATGGACCCGAGACAGTCTCATACGTCAACTCTACTACAATTTCTTATTCTTCATGCGCACACCCACACCAATCGTGTCCGAAACCATCATGGCCGGATACTATCAACCAGTTTCAAGACTTTCCTTCATAGGCACCACGCAAACCTTGATCCCCCCAATCGTGACCATAGTTACTCCGAAGGGATCTCATCTGCGCTACCTGACCATCCTATTCATGATATGGATTTTCACATTGATGCTCTACCCTGTTGAAAAGCAACCATATATAACAACCTTATCTGCTTGCGCCGGCGGCTTCGGCATTATCACAGCTCTCGACATCCTGTTACTCAACCCCAAGCAAGCAGCAGACTTTATGAGTGACAGTACTACCAGTAATAATAGAACAACAAACAAAATCACGCGCTTCATCTCTATCTTTCGAGCCGCCTTAGAATATCAGATTAATGCCCGGAAGATCAACACCCCCAGGGAAGCAAAGAACACACCTTCCCTGCCAAGATATTACGCCCAGGGAAATGGCTCAAAGTCTATCCCAAGAAACAAATTTTTGGTCCGCGAGACTGCCATCGCGGCGTGGCAATATCTGGTTCTGGATATCGCGACCATGCCGGCTATCAAGATGGCCTTGAGCAAACAACAAGAAGAACAAGACCTCTCCGCTCAAGTCCACAAACCCTCCCCAATAGAGCAGTTAATAGAGCAAGTCATCGTGGCCATAGTCGCTTGGCTCATTATATCACGAATCCTGATGAGCTTCTACTATCGCATGATTGCAGTGATCAGTGTGGCCTTGAGGCTTGAATCACCCGAAAAATACCCGCCGTTATTCAATAAAATGGCTGACGCTTATACGTTACGAAATTTCTGGGGGTAAGATAGCACTGCACAATTCCCATAGCTCCCTCTTCTTTTTTTTTCTTTCTTTTACACCACTTCAACTTGGGTACACATAACACTAACACACAGCAAAGAAAATTCTGGCACCAAATTCTCCGAGTCACCTTCACGGCCGTGAGCAACTTCATCACTCGAGATATACTCGGCCTGGCTAAATTGTCCTTACTGGAACGATATACCAATGTGTTCTGCGTCTTCTTTTTGTCGGGTGTTCTGCACCTTACGATGGATGTGATAGTATTGGATTGCACCGTGCGCGAGTCTGGCTCGATGGTGTTTTTCTTGTCTTTCGTGCTTGGGTACATGGTTGAAGATGGTGTCCAGGCTGTGTGGAGGAAGTTGCAAGGTTCCCAGGATGCTGGGAGTAGTAGTGGTAAAGAGCCAGAGGTTTGGAAAAAGGCTCTTGGGTATGTCTGGGTTTCGACATTTCTGACGGTCATGTCGGCGGTGTATTTCGAGCCGGTGCGAAGGCGACCGGAGAGGCAGGTGGGTATGATTCCGTGGAGCGTTGCGGAGGTGATCGGGGTTGAGGTTATGGGGGGGTTGGTTGTTGTGGGTGGGGTGGTTTTGATGGTGGTTTATAAGGTTGAGGTATAATATTACAAGTAGTACGGCAGCGCCTCCGGCGCTGCTTACATAATACTCGACAACACAGATACCCAGTGTAATGGGTAACTGGCCAGTTGTTGTTAGCATTTGTAGAAAATATAACAGTCAGAGTATTACCTTTCTAATATAAATTATATAAATTATAATATAATTTTTTAATATTACTATTAATATGAATCTTTTTACATAATCCTATTAACTATAAATGATATAAATATCTTATCTAATCCCATGTAGCGCAAGTCTTAGAAAGAAGTATTATTAAATCAGATATTTTACTAAAATTAATTCTGATCTGTTATATATAATTAGTTATTATTTTTATTAAATATTAATAGCTAGTCAGATAAGCTGTATTTAATAATAAAATTTTATTAAGTAAAATTTTTTTTTTATTTTTTTTTTATTTCTACTTAGTATATTTCTATTTATTATATTCAGAGTATTCTGTAGCTTATTTATAGTAGAAGTATCCGGAGCAGAGGCTTTAATAATAATCTTAACAGAAATATATATTATATTTATTAAAAATAAATATAGTATTAGTAATAGTCATATAGTTTTCAAGAATTTATATTAATTAGAGATATATCTGTTTCATTTATTTAAGAACTGGTAGATTATTTTAATAAGTATAAATACTTAGATAGAGAGCTCTGGATACTATCTATATTTATTATTTATAAATAACAGCAGTTACTGGAAGTAGAGAGAGTAGTAGAATCTTCTATATTATAATTAATATTAGAAGTATATAATATATTAATTAGCTGAATATAGATTATATACTATTTTTTTTATAAATAGAAATTAATAAAGTATCCAGATATCTGAAGTATTTATTTTTTATAGGAGATCTGCCATTTTTTCTATCTTAGTATATCAGATATTATATATATAATATAAAATATTATATAAATACTGATATGTCAAACCCTAGGATCGCTTCCCTGTCCCAGTTAGCTTAGCCCCGTTGGTATACATACCGCCGAACTACGTCGAGGTGGTATGGACTGATGACTATCAAGAAATAACTGGATCATAGATAAGAGAAAAGAAGTAAGACTGAATAGTACCGCACAGTTATTTATAAATAAATATAAATGAGCATTCTGTAGCTAAGTGTCAAACCCTAGGATCGCTTCCCTGTCCCAGTTAGCTTAGCCCCGTTGGTATACGTACCGCTGAACTACGTCAAGGTAGTATTGACTGATGA